>NC_034592.1:17308363-17333054 GCF_900095145.1 Mus pahari | reverse complement strand
AAAACAAAAAACAAACAAACAAACAAACAAATAAGCTTTTAGCTGGGCGTGGTGGCACATGCCTTTAATCCCAGCACTCGGGAGGCAGAGGCAGGCGAATTTCTGAGTTTTAGGCCAGCCTGGTCTACAAAGTGAGTTCCAGGACAGGCAGGGCTATACAAAGAAACCCTGTCTCAAAAAACCAAAAAAAAAAAAAAAAAGCACTTTCAGGCCAGGCGTGATGGCACACGCCTTTAACTTGAAGGTAGAGGCAGGTAGATCTCTTGAGTTCCAGGACTGCCAAAGAAACACAATGAGACCCGGCCCAAAACAAGAAGGGTAGGAGGGACTTGGCAGGGTTGGTGGGGGGGGGGGATTAAAGAACACTTGTTGCTCTTTCCTGGATGGTAGCTTTCATTCCCAGCACTCACATGACCATTCACAACTACCTGTAACTTCTCTTGCAGGGAATCTGACTGGTTTTTCTGGCCTCCCAGGGCAACAGACATACAAGTACACAGACATTCATACAAATAGAACACCGGTATGAGGAAAATAAAAAAAATACTAAAAAAAAAAGCCGGGCATGGTGGCACACGCCTTTAATCCCAGTGCTCAGGAGGCAGAGGCAGGCGGATTTCTGAGTTCGAGGCCAGCCTGGACTACACAGAGAAACCCTGTCTCGATAAACCAAAAAGAAAAAAGAAAGAAAAAAACCTAGTAACAGTCCTGAAAGGTTTTCAACTGGAGGGCAGGCCTGAAGAAATTCTTAGCCAGTCAGAAGTTGGTACAACCACTGTGGAAAACTGGGCTGGGTCCAGAGAGCCTAGAGATGAGCACAGCCTGCTGTTACCTAGCAACTAGTCCTGGCTGTGTCTTGAACAGAAGTGCACACATGATGCACCTACATACTTGAGAAAGTTTGCTGCTCTAGGATTCATAATAACCCACCAGAACTATAAGAAACCGATAGAAAAAGAATTAATGTTGAATGAAATACAAGAGACAAAATAGTACATGGTGGGATGAGTTATAGAATGAGGCCAGGCCTGATGGCTCACATTTGGAAGCAGTGGGCTCAGGACGCTGAAATAGGAGGACTGATGCAGAATGGAACCAGCCTGGGATGCAGAAGGAGACCTTGTCTCCAAAAAGGAGGCAAGGGTGGCAGGGTGGCTCAGTGGGTAAACACATTCACCTGATTGCTTGGGTTTGACCTCTGGGATATAGAAGGTGGAAAGAGGGGCTGGAGAGATGTCTCAGTGGTACGTATCAAGTCAGCTACAGTGTACTTATGTATAATAATAAATCTTTGGGCCTGAGCAATCGGAGTTGACCAGAGTGAGCAGAAGTCTTAGTTTGTACCTGGAGGGCCACTGGGAGGACAGGTCTTAAGTGTAAGAGACAACCACCTGACTAGCCCTTTGCTCAGGCAGGAAGTCCTAAAAATTCAATTCCCAACAACCACATGAATGCTCACATCCATCTGTACAGCCACAGTGTCTGAAGACAGCTACAGTGTACTTATATATAATAATAAATAAATCTTTAAAAAAAAAAAAAGAAGAAGGTGGAAAGAGATAACTCCAAAGATACTTCTCATGTGGACATTGATATGGACACGATGAATAGACAAATGTAAAGTAAAGTAAACAAGTATAATTTTCACACTGTAGGACTGGAGAGAGAGCCCAGTGTTTAAGAGCATTCCAGGCCAAGACGGTGGTGGCACACACCTTTAATCCCAGCACTTCGTAGGCAGAGGCAGGCGGATTTCTGAGTTTGAGGCCGGCCTGGTCTACAGAGTAAGTTCCAGGACAGCCAGGGCTACACAGATTTTAAAAACTTTTTAATAATTAACAAAAACAGCGGCCTGCTAGTTGGCTCCATAGGTAAAAAAGCTGCATCATGACCTGAATTACATCCCTGCATGTGGGTAAAAATGGAAAGTAAGATCTGACTCCAAGCCGGGCGTGGTGGCGCACGCCTTTAATCCCAGCACTCAGGAGGCAGAGGCAGGCGGATTTCTGAGTTCGAGGCCAGCCTGGTCTACAAAGTGACAAAGTGAGTTCCAGGACAGCCAGGGCTACACGGAGAAACCCTGTTTCGAAAAACCAAAAAAAAAAAAAAAAGATCTGACTCCAAAAATTCTCTTCGACTGTCTGCTACATGGGTGCTGTGGCACAGGTGTCCATGTTCCCCCACCCCCCAATAATAATAACAACAACATAGTAATAACAGTAACGATAATAATAAACAAAGCCAGGAAACCAGAAATGCGTGAAGCGGAAACAGCAAAGGCCAAAGTGACACATTCAGCTTCTCCCAGGACTTTCCTCTTCAGCTCCCACATCTTACCTTCCTGGAGAGCCAGTGGTTGTTACTAGGCAACAGAGACAACTTGACTCCTTCCTCTCCAGAAAGGACTGCAGATGTTGGTAGGGTTCGAAGTGAATGGCCTCCTCTACCTCACCTATCCATTGGCTGACTCTGAGAGGGCCAGATGTTCTGTGTCCCTGAGCTTGGGGTGCCCAAGCTAGGTGACCTGAACCACCACCCCACAGGCAATGCCTGGCACATATGAACATGAGCACCAAGTCATAATCAATAAAAATTTAAGAAAAAAGGTAAAAATAAAGCAATTCAATAACTAAAGCTTTCCGGCAAATTGGTCAGTTGTCCTGTTGCCTCTTGCAGTAACCCCTAGTACATCTCACCTGGCTTTGTTCCCTGAGCCTTGTCCTTGCTGGGTGGAAAACAGTAACCCAGCTTGGTGCAAGCTCTTGTGTGGATTCTCAGCAGGGAAGGGTGTGCTGGGAGAAGTTGGTCAACTCAAGGACAGCCTGGACCCAGAAGAGCCTGTCTGAAAAAACAACAAGCCAACAAAGCAATGCTCAGTGGTTAAGAGTGTGCTCTGATCTTCCAGGGGAACCAAGTTTAAGTCCCAACAACCATGCCAATGCTTCCAGCTTCTTATGCATCTTGAGCACAGAGCCCTCCACAGCCACAAACACATGTACATAGATATGCTGTTTTTACCTTAATCTACTTGTTAAGACAAGGTCTTGCTGTGTATGTTTGTTGGCCTGGGACTGCAGTCACTATGTAGATCAGGCTGGCCTGGAATTCAAAACTTGTCCAATCTCAAAAAAATCAAGTTTTATAAACAAAACAAAACAGGCTGGGTATGGTGGGACATGCCTTTAATCACAGAAGTAGGTGGATCTCTGAGTTTGAGGCTAGCCTGATCTACAAAACAAGTTCCAGGGCAGCCAGGGCTACACAGAGAAACCTTGACTCAAAGAACAACATCAACAACAACAAAAACAGAACAGGATGGTGGTGGCACAGGACTTGAACCCAGTATTCAGGAGTAGGAGGCCGAGGTAGGCCAAGCTCTGTGAATTGAGGGGATTCTGGTCTTCAGCGTGAGTTCCAGGGCAGCCAGGAGTGCACAGAGAAAACCTGTCTTTAAAAAAAATATCCAGCCCCATGAGTTGAGGGAACAGCACTGTTAACAGGCCAGACCCCCGGAGCTCCCAGGGACTGGGCCACCAACCAAAGAATACACACGGAGCAGTAACCCATGGCTCTGGCCACATATGTGGCAGAGGATGGCCTTGTTAGACATCAGAGAGGAGAGGCCTTCAAACCTGAGGGTGTTCAATGCCCCAGTGTAGGGGAATGCTAGGGTGGGAGGACAGAAGTGGGTAGGTGGGGGATGACCCTCACAGAGGCAAGGGGAGGGGAGATGGAATAGGGGGGTTCTGAAGTGAAGCCCTGGAAAGGGAAAAACTTTTGAAATGTAAATAAAGAAAATATTGGCCGGTTGTGGTGGCGCACGCCATGTAGGATTTGCTGAAGGAGGCAGAGGCAGGAGGATCACGAGTTTGAGGCCAGCCTGGGCTACACAATTTTGAGTTTGAGGCCAGCCTTGTCTACAGAGTGAGTTCCAGGACAGCTAGGGCTACACAGAAAAACCCTGCCTCGAAAAACCAAAAACCAGAAACCAAAACCAACCAAACAAAAAAAATCCAAACAAAGCAAAACATTAAGTACATTTTCCATACTATGCTGTTACACCGATAAATATTTTCTTATCTATTGTAAAATATTTTCCCTAGGTTGCTATTTGCTGCTCTTCCTTCTTAGTGATCAAGGAGAACCCTGTCAGGTAGCTATTTGTATGTAGTGAAGACACATACACTTTTGATTTTTTTAAATAAATAAAACTTGCAGCTAGGCAGTAGTCGTGCACACCTTTAAACCTTATTCACAGTGCGAATTCCGGGACAGCCACGGATACACAGAGAAACCTTGTTCTGAAAAATAAATAAATAAATAAGCCGATTAATCAGTAAACAAGTCAATAAATATATAAATACTTTTCTGCGCCTTTCTAATTTCAGGGCTGCAGACTTGATATGAGCTAAGCAGCCAGGGACTTTGTCTCAGGCACTGACATTCCAGAGTTGCTTGTCCTTCCCCAACTGAGCAGGGAGCACACCGGGAGGTTTCTGTCGTCCCTGTTAGTGTGTCTGTTGATGTAGGCAGCCATATAATGGTTTCATGCCTGAAGCTTCCCTGTCATTTGGGGGCATTACATCTATGCACCGCTATGCCCAGTAGATATTGTCATTTGGGGGCATTACATCCATGCACCTCCATGCCCAGTGGATATTTTTCTTCTCAAATGATTTCCACTTTTCCTCTGCTGAGAGAGAGATGACCTCCAACAGTTCAACTGGCTGTTCTTAATATACTGCATACATTTTTTTTTTTTTTACTTACAGGCAGGTTCTCAGATGGCTCAGGGGACATAGTTCAGAAGGCTTAATTTTATCCACACAACTGTTTACAGAGCACATTTTTTTCTACAGACCTGGTACTGTAGTGATTGCAAATGAAATACCAGAAAAATTATGTATTTCCAGAACACCTCCCTACTCAAAGCACCTTCACTATCCATTAATAAGTATCAATTGTCTAACTCAAGCCAGGCTGCAGGCATCATGGCCAATGCTTTGAACAAAATACACAAAAGAGACTCTATCTATTGATAGAGTCTATTGATAGGCAATTGGGCTGAGCCCTCAAGGAAGAAGATAGGAAACATTGTGATGATACAGGGAAACAGAAAGGGCTCAGCCAGAGTATGAGCCAGTCCCAGGAAAAGGAGGAGACCAGGGACTTGCAGTAGGGTTGGTGCTGGGAGAGAAGCTCCGGGGCTTGGGGTTGTCCAGAATTTGTGATCTGTGGCAGTGTTGCTGGGCTTTTCTTCATGTGTGTGTGTGTGGGGTTGTGAGTATAATGTGTATGTATGTGTGTTTTATGTGTGTATATGTATGTGTAATATGTGTATATGTGTTACGTGTGTGCGTGTGTTATATGTGTGTTCTGTCAGTGTGTGGGTATATGTGCTATGTGTGTTATGTGTGTGTATTATGTGTGTATTCCTTGTGTGTGTGTGTGTGTGTGTATGTGTGTGTGTGTGTGTGTGTTTGCCACACCATTGTATTCTGTTCAGAGGACAACTTGTGGGAATTGGTTCTATCCTTCTGCCGGGTAGGTCCCAGAGATCCAACTCAAGTGCTCAGGCTTTAGCCAATCTTACTATCTTACTAGCTGTAATTTTTTTTAACTAAATAAACAAGTAAAACAAAATCTTTATAGCTTAACTAGATTATGCCATTTTTTAAAACGTGAATGTTTTGCCTGAAAGTATGTATATTGTACATTGCATACATGACACGCATACATGACATGCATACATGACATGCTGGGTGATCAAGGAGGTGGGAAGATGCCATTGGATCCCTGGAACAGGACTTACAGGTGGTTGTGAACCACTGGAATCTGCTGGGAACCAAATCTGCGCTCTCTGCAAGAGCAACAGGTGCTCTAAACCCCCCCTTCTTTTATTCTTTTTTGGGGGGGGGTTCTTTTTTTTTTTTAGATGAACTCATTTATTTGACACATTAAGTTATGCAAAGAAAAATATATGCAACTGCATAAAAAGAATCACGTTTTCATATTATTAAACACAGCAGTGGCCAAAAATAATGAACTGTAGAATGGACCCCAGGATTTAATGCATAAACCATCCCATACGGAAAGATGTCAGGGTTCTAGTTTCACGGAGCTCAGCACTACACGGGCTTCTTTATACTCCTCGGCTTCTTCCAAGACGTTCTCACTTTCTAATATCTGCTGAAGATCAGTATATGCAGCCTCTAACCAACGCTGGCAATCTGGGATCACCATCCAGGACTCTTGCAGGATCTCTGCCTGCTTCTTAATGGCGTAGTTCTCTCCATCTTCAGCCTTCACTTTTTCAATCTTTTCTTCTTGCTGCTTTGCTTCTTTTTCATACGTCACCCTTTCTTTGACCAATCGCCTCACTACTCCAGTCTTGATCTGCCTCACACGAGGATCGGCCATGGTCCCTAAGGCGCCGCAGGAAGGAGGGGCATTTGGGGGTTTTTCGAGACAGGGTTTCTCTGTGTAGCCCTGGCTGTCCTGGAACTCACTTTGTAGACCAGGCTGGCCTCGAACTCAGAAATCCGCCTGCCTCTGCCTCCCAAGTGCTGGGATTAAAGGCGTGTGCCACCACTGTCCGGCATTATTTATTTATTTATTTATTTATTTATTTTCTGAGACAGGATTTCTCTGTGTAGCCCTGGCTGTCCCAGAACTAAATTTGTAGACCAGACTGGCCTCAAGCTCAGAGACCTACCTGCCTCTGCTTCCTGAGTGCTGGGATTAAATGTGTGCTCAAACATTGCCTAGCTGTAGTGACACTTAATGGCCATAGGAGGCTCTGTACCCTGCCTGCAATAGGTATCAAATACCTATTGTTTACTTTGTTTTAGAAGACAATCCCCTACCCCCTTTTAGTTAAAAATGGGTATGGTGCTGGCAAGAAGTGGCACAAGCCTTTATTCCCCGACGTTCAGGAGGCAGAGGCAGGTAGATCTGAGTTCCACATCAAGACTACACAGAAAATCCCTATCTCAAAAAACCAAATCCATCCCAGCACTCGGGAGGCAGAGACAGGCAGATTTCTGATTTCGAGGCCAGCCTGGTCTACAAAGTGAGTTCCAGGACAGCCAGGGCTATACAGAGAAACCCTGTCTCCAAAAACAAACAAAAAAACAAAAAACAACAACAAAAAAACAAAAACAAAAAATCCAAACCAAACAAAACCAAACCAAAACAACTGCCCAAAAAAACAACAATAATTAAAAAAAAAAACAAAAAACCTACAGAGTGAGTTCCAGGACAGCCAAGGCTACACAGAGAAACCCTGTCTCGAAAAAAACAAAACAAAACAAACAAACAAAAAATCCTAGATATGGTGTGACCTAACTGTCATCACAGCGTTTGGGGTGTAGACCCAGAAAGATCTGAAGTTCAAGGTCATTTTCAGCTACATAACGAATATGAGGGTCACCCTGAGCTGCATGAGATCTTACTTCAAAAATACAAAGGCCTGGTATGATGCTGCATGCATCTGGAAGGTAGAGCCAGGCTCTGAGTTACAGGCCAGCCTTGATTATTATGTAGTGCATTCCAGTTCAGCCAGAACTACAGTGAGACCCTGTTTTGAAAACAAAACAAACAAAAAATCACGGAGAAAAAAAAAAACTGAACCTTTTTTTGTTTTCTCTTGTCTTTACCTCTCAAGTGGAGAAGATAGGCCTGAGCACCATTTGGAGGACTCTTTTTCTTCCTCTTCCTCTTCCTCATTTTTGTTTTTTTGGAACAGGGTTTCTCTGTGTAGCCCTGGCTGTCCTAGAACTCACTTTGTAGACCAGGCTGGCCTCGAACTCAGAAATCCGCCTGCCTCTGCCTCCCAAGTGCTGGGATTAAAGGCCTGAGCCACCAGGCCCGGCTCATTTGGAGCATTCTTAACTCTTCAATAAATATTTGTGTGCCGGGACATTTCTTCATTTTCTTTTCTTTTTCTTTTTTCTGTTTTTTTTTTTTTTTTTCAAGACAGGGTTTCTCTGGGCAGTCCTTGGCTCACTCTGTAGACCATGCTGGTCTCGAACTCAGAAACTGCTTGTGGACGTTGTACATCGTGGTGCGCACTAGGCTCCGCACCACGATGTACAACGTCCCCAAACATTTTTTTTTTTTTTTTTTTTTTTTTTTTTTTTTGGTTTTTCGAGACAGGGTTTCTCTGTATAGCCCTGGCTGTCCTGGAACTCACTTTGTAGACCAGGCTGGCCTCGAACTCAGAAATCCCGCCTGCCTCTGCCTCCCAAGTGCTGGGATTAAAGGCCTGAGCCACCAGGCCCGGCTCATTTGGAGCATTCTTAACTCTTCAATAAATATTTGTGTGCCGGGACATTTCTTCATTTTCTTTTCTTTTTCTTTTTTCTGTTTTTTTTTTTTTTTTTTCAAGACAGGGTTTCTCTGGGCAGTCCTTGGCTCACTCTGTAGACCATGCTGGTCTCGAACTCAGAAATCCGCCTGCCTCTGCCTCCCAAGTGCTGGGATTACAGGCATGTGCCACCACTGCCTGGCTTTCTTCATTTTCAAGCTATCTTAAATATATACAGACATCATGCTTCTGCTAGGGTTGAATCCAGTCTCCCAAACAGACACTAGGCTGATTTATCTTCTTAGGGCTAGCCTTATCTTTATTGAGCTGTTTGTCAAATTGGATGCCTCGAACTCTCTCTCCTTTCCCTTGACCATGTGAAGAAAGCCTTTTCTAAGCCTCTTTGTCCAGTTCAGCTGGATGAGGTTGGTTCCAAGCCTGTTTTTAGAGGACTCTCACAGCTTTGGGCTAATTAAGTGTGATTTAAAATAAATAAATAAATCTTTTTATTTTTATGTCTATGGATGTTTTGCCTGCATGTGTGACTGCACATCAAGTCCAGGTCTAGGGCCTTCAGAGGCCCAAAAGAGTGTCAGATCTCCCCGGAACTGGATTTGCACACAGTTATTAGCTGCCACGTGGGTCCTGGGAATCGAACCTGAGTGTCTCTTCATCTTTGAGTCCGAGTATGATTTTTGGAATCCTAGGTGAGTTAGGAAGACTTTTCTATGGCTTTTTGTGATCCCTCCCAGTGCTGCTAATCTAATCAGCCTTCCTGGCCTTGGCTGCTCTGCTGAGGGGGATCCTGTCCCTGGGTGGTGCACTTCGAACCAGACCTCAGCATCTCAGAAAAGAGGAGATAGACCCAGAAGTGGTTGTGTACAGGCTCCAGGCTTGGTTTGGGGGAATCAGGCAAGTCACCTGTAAGATTTTACTGGGTGACTTTGGACAATTCCATATCTGACTATAAACATACCCAAGAGGCACAGGAGGAACCGGGCGGTGGTGGCATATGCCTTTAATCCCAGCACTCGGGAGGCAGAGGCAGGCGGATTTTTGAGTTCGAGGCCAGCCTGGTCTACAGAGTGATTTCCAGGACACCCAGGGCTACACCGAGAAACCCTGTCTCGGGGGAAAAAAAAAAAAAAAAAAAAAAGCCCAGGAGTAATAACAATTGGGCTATAGGGGTAGTTGATTGGTAGAACATAGGAGTTGGCATGCAGGAAGTCCCGGGGTTCAACCCCAGCACTTCAAAAAGCAAACCAGCTAAGTAACAAGCAAGCTCACTGAAGGCTAAGGACTTAATAAGATAAACATTCATTCATAAGCGTTTGGTGCTTGGCTTGATATACTGTAGGCACTAACTTATAGCTGTGCCCTTTTCGTGTGTGTTGAGGACCGAACCTGGGGCCATCTATCATTGAGCTCAACTTCATCTCCTGTGGTGGTTAGTCTCGAATTTTAATTTAACAAGCATTTTATTTATTATTGTTTATGTATCTTTATCATTAGGCCTCCCATCCGTTCGACCCCACTTTCGATCTGTGTATGATCCATTTCATTCTATTCATTGGAAATGCTGCCAACTCAAACGGCGCAATATACGGTTCTGGAGTAGTCGGCTGCTTCCCACCCGGCCGGGTCTCCGGACCAGCACGGCACACTAGGCCGCCGCAGGCTGTCCTGCCTCTGCGCCGGGCCGCTCAGCGCCATCTTTGAACCTGGAGCCGACGCCTCACTTCCGCTCTTTTCCTTATACCACGAAGAGCTGTTCCTGACCCCAAAATGGCCTCTGGGCATAGGACAATCCCTAACCGCTGCCGTTTTGTCGTATTGGCTGATAAACATCTTCATTATTTTTCTTCTGGACCTTAAAGACCATGCTGTAACCAGTTCAAAAACGGCGCCGACAGCTTCACTTCCTCTTTACGGACTTCCGTTTGTGGGGGGGGGGCCAACCCGCTAAGGTCACGTTCCAGGGCGCAGGCGCGAGAGGGCGGGACCGTCGCCATGGCAATGCGCGCGTCGCCCCGGCCTTTTCCGCGCGTTGGAAACGCTGGAGCTGCTGCCCTGGCTGCTGGCGGGGCTGGCGGCGCCGAGCGGCGGGGGCGGCCGGCGCCTCTTCAGGATGAGACCCTGGGCGTGGCGTCCGTGCCCTCGCAGTGGAGGAGCGTCCAGGGGATCCGCGGGGAGACGGTGAGGGCGCGGGCCCGCTACCAGCGGCGCGGGCGGGAAGGCCTGGCGCAGCGTTGTGTTTTCATGGTTTTTGTTTTGTTTTAGTTTTTTCTTTTTCTTTCTTTCTTTCTTTCTTTCTTTTTTTTTTTTTTTTTTTTTTTTTTTTTTTTTTTTTTTTTTTTTTTTTAAATATTTATTTATTTATTATATGTAAGTACACTGTAGCTGTCCTCAGACACTCCAGAAGAGGGAGTCAGATCTTGTTAAGGATGGTTGTGAGCCACCATGTGGTTGCTGGGATTTGAACTCCAGACCTTCGGAAGAGCAGTCGGGTGCTCTTACCCACTGAGCCATCTCGCCAGCCCACCACTATGGTTTTCTAGTGTAATCCAAAAGCATACAAATAATGAGATAACGGAGGCCTGATGCTGAGCGACGGGTGTGTTAGGGAGTCATTAGCAGGGAACCTGGAGATAGATAGCTGGTTCCTTGGTGGCCATGTTAGTAGACTATGTACCGTAATGTCACATAGGTGTGTCATGCTACTGACAGAGCAGGGCCGAGGAACTGTTGGAAGACTGGATGTTCAGTGGCATTTGAGAAGACCAGATCAAGCGTGAACACTGTCCGACTCTGGAGCTGGGGTCAGCACATTTGTTTGAGGTGTTGGAAGGGGCTGGAGAATCATTGAGGAAAAGGAAGAGTGGTCCCAGGTTAGACCAAAAAGGGTAAGTAGAGACAGTTAAGTAAGGTCTTGCAGAACTCAGAAGACTTGGCTATTGACCATCTGCCTCCAACCCAAGCCCCAGTGGTGTCTGCAGCCTTGTCTTGAGCCATGTGGGCCTATGGTCTCATGCCCCGATCTGCTCTGGCTTTCAGGTCCTTCTCCGTGCCCTGGGACATGGAAGCCCTTGCAGTAGAAAACAAGAAACATGACCATTTTAGAGTGTATTGTGGCCTTGCAGCAAGCCTGAGATTTGTGTCCTGGCCTGGTGGGGTGCTCGAAACAGCTCTTGTTTGCTGAGGATATAGAGTTTGGAAGACTCCTGACTGAAATCATCATTTCAGTCAAACTTTTTTTTTTTTTTTAAGATTTATTTATTTATTTGGGTTTTCTTTTCTTTTTTTTTTTTTTAATTTGGTTTTTCGAGACAGGGTTTCTCTGTGTAGCCCTGGCTGTCCTGGAACTTGCTCTGTAGACCAGGCTGGCTGCGAACTCAGAAATCCACCTGCCTCTGCCTCCCGAGTGCTGGGATTAAAGGTGCGCGCCCCCACCACCCGACAAGATTTATGTATTTTATGTATGTGAGTATGCTATAGCTGTCTTCAGACACACCAAAAGAGGGCATCAGACCCCATTACAAGTGGTTGTGAGCCACCATGTGGTTGCTGGGAATTGAACTCAGGACCTCGGGAAGGGCAGTCAGTGCTCTTAACCAATGAGCCATCTTTCCAGCCCCCTGGTCTAACTTTTTTTTTTTCCCCCGTAAAGAGTGAATCAGAGTGTCATTCGTTTTCTTGTCGATAGACTTCCAGAACCCTGTAAGGCTGTAGGGAACGACCCAGATCCATGGAGTGTAAAGGCCTCCGCACTGGAGGGAGATCCTGACTCCTGAAGGAGATTCTTAGGTTTTTCATTCTTTTATTTACTGATGCATTGCTTGAGAGTGTGTCGGTGGCCATGAACATGGCATGTGCTTGTGGGAGTCGGGGGACAGTTTTTGGGAGTCAATACTGTGTGAGTCCTGTGGGTGACACTCAGGAAGTCTGGGCTTGGCCGAAAGCACCCTGCCAGCTTCATTAGGTGTGACAATGAAGGTGACAGGAGAACATGGACGACTTTCCCTCTTGGTATCAGTGGTCTATGTCTAAAATTTAGGAAAAAATTGGCTTGGTAGAGAAGTGGAAGGCAACGTGTCTGATACAATTGTAGTTCTAGCACTTGGAGAGTGGAGGCAGGGGGATCAGAGATTGGAGATCAGCCCGGGCTATAGAGACCTTGTCTCAAAAAACAGGCTAGAGAGATGGCTCAGCAGTTTTGATTCCCAGCACCCACATCCATCTAACTCCAGTTTCAGTTCCAGGGGCCCTGACACCCTCCTCTCATATCTGCAGGCACACACGTGGTGCATAAACATACAGGGTTCGAAAGCACCCATACATGTAAAACTAAGTAACAAGAGGAAAAGCTTTTTTTTTTTTTTTTTTTTTTTTTTTTNAAAGAAAGAAAAGGTTAAAAGAGACATGTGAAAATTTTCTTAAAAGTCTAAGGTTCTGGTTATTCTGCTGTTAATGGATTTGGGGTTCTAATAATTGATATCTTATGCTCATCATTTGCATCAACTACTTAAGGAAAGCAAAGAAATTAATTGGACATATTAGCCACTTTTTTTTTTTTTTGGTTTTCGAGACGGGGTTTCTCTGTAGCCCTGACTGTCCTGGAACTCACTCTGGTGACCAAGTGCTGGGATTAAAGGCGTGCACCACCACCGCCCAGCTGTTTGCTCTTTCAGAAGATGTGGCTTTGGTGTCTAACAGTGAGGTTGAGCATGTAATGGCAGCTCTAGGGGGACACAATGTCCTCTTCTGCAGACCCCAGCACACACTTGGGAGGCACCCAGTTGCACACTTACACACATAAGTACAAATACGATCCTTAAAGACAGCCACATATACACAGTGCACACACAGCTTAGAGGCTGGTGGGCCCTGCTCCTCGCTCCGTGGCACAGAGCTCACCTAGAGTGGACCAGCCCTGCTTCATTACTGCACTGCAGCAGAATAACAGCGAGCAAAAAGGAAGTGGGGATGTTAGGAGGTTCTGGGGACCCACTGCGTCGCCTCAGTCTGTGTAAGCACCCCATCACTGGCTATCACTACAACCTAGAAACGCTGATGTGGGACTGGAGAGTGCTTAAGAGCATTTGCTGCTCTTCAGGAAGACCCAGGTTCTATTCCCAGCACCCACCACATCAGTGGTTCACAACCATCTGTAAATCTAGCTTCTGGGAACCCAGTATCCTCTTCTGAGCTCTGTGGGGATTGCACGCGCGCGTGCACGCGCACACACATGCATAACTTACAAAACGTACATAAGAAACTTACTTTGGGGGGCCTGGAGAGCCAGCTCAGCAGTAAGGAGTACTGGGTGCCTTCCCAGAGGACCCGGGTTGCATTCTCATTGTCTACAAGGTGGCTCACAATCGTCCGTAACTCCAACTTTAGGGATCTAGTGACCTCTTCTAGTGTGTTGGATTAAAGAGCATTTACAGAACTTCATTTCCTTGTAGTAAACTGCTAAGATGCTTCCAGTCAACCAGGTGGTGGTGGTGCACACCTAGAGGCCCACCACTCAGGAGGCAGAGGCAGGTGGATCTCTGAGTTTGAGGCCAGCCTGGTCTACAGAGAGAGTTCCAGGACAGCCAGGGCTACATAGAGAAACCTTGTTTCAAAATACAACAAAACAGCACTAAGATGATGTTTCCAGTCTCCTCCTGTCAGAAAACCTGGGCTGTAAATACCTTGTTCTCTGGCCAGTCTCTCGGGCAATCAGCATGGCAGGTGGTGCTGTATGTCTGCCTTTCAGCAGTGCACTGAAAAAAAGAAGCCTTAACCTTCACATTTAGTTATTTCTTGTGTAAGAGCGTTCTGTCTCTATACAAACGAGATTGTCGTACAGAAGAGAGTCCTGGAGCCGCTCAGAATGCGGGCTCTGAGAGCAGAAGGTCTTCTCTGAAGAGCAGTGAGTGTGTTTGCATGTTTTGTTCTTTTGTGTGTTTTTTTTTTAATATTTATTTATTTATTCTATGTATATGAGTACACTGTACAGGTGGTTGAGCCTTCATGTGGTTGTTAGGAATTGAATTTTAGAACCTCTGCTCACTCCGGTCCACTCGCTTGCTCAGTCCCTACTTGCTCCAGCCCAAAGATTTATTTATTATTATACATAAGTACACTGTAGCTGTCTTCAGACACTCCAGAGAGGATATCAGATCTCATTACAGATGGTTGTTAGCCACCATGTGGTTGCTGAGATTTGAACTCAGGACCTCTGAAAGAGCAGTGGGTGCTCTTAGCCGCTGAGTCATCTCTCCAGCCCGAGGTTGTTTCTTAGTGGGGTGTGTTAGTTCTTATGGGAAATACCATGGCTAATGTGAAAGTGTGGTGCTGCTCTCTGGGCGGAGCTTTAGAGTTCAGGTCCCTGTCCCTGCAGTGCTTTGAGCCTCTGGGATGCCCTAGAGGTGCATACTGCCTGCAGCCCGCTGTGACCCTGGACAGCAGGTGTATGGTGTGATCTGGGAATCCGGTTTTATGTTGATTCGGAGTTAGTAACTACTTGCATAACTCAGTCCCGCTGTCAAAAGTACCAGGAGGTCTGTTCTGTGAGGAGAAGGTAGCCAGGTCTGGTAGCTGATGTTTGTTGATTGGGGGGAAAGGGGGCGGTACAGGGCGGACACTGAGGGGTGGAGTCAGGTGTTCAAGGCCAGCGTCGGCTACGTAATGAGTTCTAGATTAGTCTGGATTCCATGAGCCCTGCCTCAAAAAAAGGGATAGTGATAAAGTATACAAGTACCAGGTGGACTGCCAAGACGGTGGCTTAGGAGGTAGGGAGCACTCGTGCTCCTGAAGAGGACTCAGACCTTGAATCTAGTTCCAAAACAACCACTGTCTTCTAGGCGGAGCGCACACATAAAATAAGCCAGTCTTGCTATTTTGCTCAGGTCATCACAAACTCTTGGGTTCATGTGGTCTTCTGCCTCAGTCTCCTGCACAGCTGCCTACACCGCTATGATCTTTGATTTTTATTTTATGTTTTTATTTTTAAGATTGTTACATTTGGTGTGTGTGTAGGGGGGGCACTAGTGTAAATGCCACAGTGCATGTCTGTCACAGGGGCAGTGTGGGAGTTAGCTCTCTCCTTTCACTGTGCAAGCCCTGGAGGACAGGCTCAGGGGTGAGCGAGCATCTTTGCCTCTTGAGCCATTTGGCTGAGCCCAGTCCTGCTCTTTTTTGTTTGTTTGCATTTTCAAGACAGGGTTTCTCTGTGTAGTCCTGGCTGTCCTGGATCTTGCTCTGTAGACCAGGCTGGCCTTGAACTCAGAAATCCGCCTGCTTCTGCCTCCAGGAGGCTGGAATTAAAGGCATGCACCTCTGCCTGGCCCCACCCTGCTTAAAGTGTGTGGTTGCATGGTGTGGAGCTGCTTTCAGTGCACACTCAGCTCCAGGACCTTTTCCTCCGGGTGGCTGCTGAGCTCCTTGAGAGAGGGAGGGGAAGGAGCCCTGATTTCCTCGAGAGTGACCTAGGAAGTAGGAGCTGAATAGTTTCTGTCTTACATCCATGGACTGCTTGTCTCCTGCTCACTTGAATGAACGTTTGAGTACCCTCCTCTCCAGGCATGCCTTCTGAGGTGTTGCCTGTCTATCACATGGCGCCCCCTGCTGGAGCCTGTGGCGTTAAGTAAACCTGTGGCTTCTCCCACCAAAGCCTGGGCTGACAGGCATGCCACCATGCCCGGGCCCCCTTCCCTACTTTGAGACATTGTTGCTCAAACTGGCCTCAAATTTAGGACAATTCTCCTGCCTCTACCTCCTGAGAGCTGGGATTAAGGCGTGTGACACTTTTGTCTCTAGATCCTTTGTAGGCCTTGTGAAGAGACCCAGACTAACCAGAAATGTAGCAGTTACTTCATACAGCTCCTGTCCTAGCCTGGCCTCACCCTTGAGTCCAGGTCTTTTCAGTAGCTGTTTGTTGCAGAAGCACTCAGAGCCAAGTTCAGCTAGGGGTGTGGCTCACTTGGTAGAGTCTAGTGTGCAGGAAGCTAGGGTGTGTGTGTCCATATGGGACATATACCTAGAATTCCAGGTAGAAATAAGAGGACCAGAAGTTGAAGACCCTGGAAGTGTATTCAGGGTGACAGCAAGTTTATGTGGATAGTGCACGCTGGAGGGAGGCTGGGCCGGGTTGCTGGATCTGCATTGCTTAGTGCTTTTTACATATGTATAGTATGAGTACACCATTGCTCTCTTCAGAGACACCAGAAGAGGGCATCAGATCCCATTACAGATGGTTGCGAGCCACCATGTGGTTGCTGGGAATTGAACTTAGGACCTCTGGAAAAGCAGTGAGTGCTCTTAACTGCTGAGCCATCTCTCCAGCCCCCTTGCTCAGTGCACTTAAGAGGTATTACACGTCCTAACACTGAGTCAGATAGGTGTGCGTCTGTTAGACTGCTCTCACATCGAGTGTATATCAACAAGTGTTCACACAGGCCTTGGAAGGGAACAGTCATGGCTGGAGTTGTGGGGTAGAGGAGACCTGAAGCCTGGAGAAGCTGAGGGACTTTGGTGGCCTCTTGTTCATTGTCAAGACCAGGTGAATAGGCTCCATCAGAAAAGAGCGTGAAGGGGCTGGCTTTGTGGCCTTGGGCTTCATCCCAGAATTAGGAACACACACCCGCATGTGCACGCCAGTATTTTTTATTTTAAAATCCTTTTTTTTTTCACATAACATATTCTGATCATGGTCCCCCTTCCCAAACTCCTCCCAAATTCATGCCCTTTATTTTTCCTCTGAAAACAAGCAACTGAAATACAGACAGACAAACCAGAAAGAACAAAACAAACCAGCAAACAGAAAAAAAGCCAAACAATTTAAAGAAAGTCCAGTGCTTCCTGGCTGGGTTTAAACTTAATATGTAGCCAAGGACAAGCTGTGACTTTCCGTGTGGTAGCATTGTAGCTGTTAGTCAATGTGGCTGAGTTAGATCACATTTTCTGTTCTTTTTTTTTTTTTTTTTCTTTTGGTTTTTTTTTTTCGAGACAGGGTTTCTCTGTATTGCCCTGGCTGTCCTGGAACTCACTCTGTAGACCAGGCTGGCCTCAAACTCAGAAATCCGCCTGCCTCTGCCTCCCGAGTGCTGGGATTAAAGGCGTGCGCCACCGCCCCCAGCTCCTTTCTTTTTTAGACAGACTAGCTCTGGATGTCCTGGAACTTGCTATGTAGACCAGTCTAGCCTGGTCTTCCTTCCTTTGTCTTGGCTTCTGCCTCCTGAGTCCTGGAATTAAAGACAAGTCCCCTCACACCATAATGACCACAGCGCTCTGACCACTGAAGACATTGGCTCTGTTCACCTGGGCTGATGCCGATGACCCCTGACGCCCTCGGTCTAGCACAGCTTGTCCTGGGCTGCTGCTGTCCTGGCGAGGTGGGCAGCTGCTTCCTCTATCAAGCCAAGTTCCAGGACTGAGCAGGGAGTTGGACCAGTCCAGAGATCTCTTTAGATAGAGCATTGGTTCTCAACCTTCCTAATGTAATGCTGCGACACTTTAATACAGTTCCTCATGTTGGGGTGACCTCCTGCCATAAAATTATTTCCTTGCTGTTCACAACTGTAATTTTGCAACTGTTGTGAATTATAGCAAATATATGGTATGCTGGATATCTGGTATATGGCCCTCAAAGGAGTCCAGACTCACAGGTTGAGAACCACTGCTTTAGCATGGCTCACCACTCCTGCTGCCCCAGCCCCTGTATTGGCTCAGCCTTGACAGTAAGTAGCAGACACCACCCAGACAGCTCACGGTGGACCCTGTGGCGTGCATACCTCAAGACCTCCACATGGACCAGGCATCTGGTTCTGAGGCAGAAATTGGAATCTACTATCATTTTGTGGCTATATGTGTACATGTGTGGAGCCCAGAGGAGCCTCCCAAGCTCTGAGATCACAGGTAGGAGCCACCAGGGTTATTTGCACCAGCCTGCCTCTACCTGAGGCTTGGCTCTGTCCCATTTGCTCACTGTAGGACTGGCTCCAGCAGTCTCCACACAGCAGCTCCCAATTGGTTTTCCCTTACTTAAGCCTGAAGGGACTGGCAAAGCCTTTTCTGTTCCCATGTGGCTGGCTGTGGGGCCAACCCCTTCAGGCCTGACGGAGCAAAGCACCCCTGTGTGTGGTGTGTGGTGTGTGTGTGTGTGTGTGTGTGTGTGTGTGTGTGTACATAATTACACATCTGCTCCCCAGACACCATGTGAAGTGCCGGATATGCAGAAATGATGAGATGTAACCCTGTGTTGCAGGTTTGTTACCTGAGAACTCTGAGCAAATACAAAGTTAATAATACAGACATCTGGCTGCCAGGGACCTTGTCTGAATGTAGTATCCAATGGGGCTGAGACAGGCACTGCACCCAAGTTCCAGGGCTTGCAGCTTCATGTGCAGAGCTTTGGTGGGTGGCAGTGGTCTGGGCCTCTTTCCCAAGAGCCTCTTTTGATAGACAAGATGCTGACAAGGGTGGTTGTGGCTCTGGTTTGGCCTGTGCCTGTAGCTTCTCCCCAGGTGGGTCCTGTGCTTAGCTGGCAGCAAGGAGGGGAAGCTGTAGGAACGGTTCTTTCTCCCCACTGACTTGGCATGAATAGAAAGACACTTGTCTGAAAGAAAGTCACTTGATTTTGATACAAGCTAGGGTCATTTGTAGAGAGGGGACATCGATTGCAAAAATGCCTATATCACATTGTCCTGATTAATGATAGCTATGGAGGGCCCAGCCCACCATGGACAGTGCCACTCCACAGGTGATCCTGGCCTGTAGAAGAAGAGTAGAGAGCTGAGCAAGCCGTGGAGAGCAAGTTAGTGAGCAGCATTCCTCTGTGGTCTCTGCTACAGTCAGCTCCTGGCCTGGAAACAGGAATTCCTGCCCCGACTTAGTTTGATGATGAAATCTAACTGTAAGTCAAAGAAACTCTTTTCTCCCCGAATTGATTTTGGTTAGTGTTTTATCACAGCAACAGAGAACAAGCTAGGACAATAGACCAGGCTGGTCTCAAACTTACAGGGTTCAGTATGTTCCTGCCTCCGAAGCGCTGGGATTAAAGGTGTGTGCCACCACATAGAGGATGCAGTATGTGCTCTTAAACCACGAAGCCATCTCTCCAGGAAACAGTCCCCCCATGTGTGTGTCTGCACAGACGTGCGGGTCTGAAGACAACTTCAGGGGTCAGTTCTCTCCACTTCATAGGTGGTGGGAAGTGGACCCAGGTCATTGGACTTGGTGATTAGCACCTTTATCCATTGGACTGTACTGGCCCATGACCCTGGTTTTAATCTCCTTCCAGAAAAGTTGCCAGACAGCGGGCATTGCCACAGCTGAGGCGTCTGCCCAGGCCCGGACACATGCAGATGCCCAGGTACAGACAGAGGCCCCTGAGGAGCCAGCGGCCATGGCTCCTGTTTCCCAGTATGACACCCTCAGGCTCGAAGCCTTTCTCCGGAGGGTGGAGGCCATGGTTACCCGGGAGCTGAACAACAACTGGCAGAGTCATGCCTTCGATGGCTATGAGGTGAATTGGACTGAGCAGCAGCAGACGGTAAGACGGGGACTGCTGGCTCGGGGTGGTGCCCTCTCAGGCTCCAAGGTCTCTTTAGAGATTTGCTTTGCTCTACCCGAGGGACAGTACCAGCACTAGCCAGTATACCAGGTGCAGAGTGTAGAGCTGGCTCACCCTGGGAGGAGGTGGCCCTCTTGGGGGAAGCCCGTGACTGTAAGAAAATCGAGTTGCTGAAGAGGTGTGGGGTTGTCGCCAGGGCAGCCTGCCACTAGCCTGGCACCATCCTTGCTATGACCTGCTGTGGTCTCTTCTCTCAGGGCAACTGTAGCCCTACTGTCTCCACTTTCTAGATGGGGCCTGCTGAGATGCAGTGCCTTGCCCAGGGCTGCACAGTTACCTGAGCTGGAACCTGAACCCTGGACTGTGTGCTAAAGGCACCAGGTGTCTTGGCATTTCCATTTTCAAGGCATAGCTCCAAGCTGTCCCCTGTAGACCTTGTAGTTCAGCTGTGTGGACAGCTGAATCGTCAATCTTGTTTGACAGTGGGCCTCAAGTCACCTCTGCCTCTCCAGTGTATTGTCACAGGCACTTTAACATTGGTTTCGGCGCAGCGGATTGAAAGTGACCGCACACTCTGTCACCCAGCCCTGCCCCAGACCTATAGCTAAGTGTGCCTGCCTATGTGTGGACCTCGAACTTCTGACTGCTGCCTCTCACCACCGAGTACTGAGGTGGTGGGCAAACAGTACCACAACTGTTCATGCTGAGGACTGAGCTCAAGAGGGCTAAAAATCAGGAGCATTCGGGTGCTTGTCATGGTCTTATCCATTTGTGACTCCAGACTGAGGCGGCTTGGGACCGTGTCTCAGGAAAAATACAAAAAACAAAAAAACCCAACCAATTAAACAAACAAAAAAACCCCAGCTAATTTTAAAAGGTCCACAAGATAACAAAGAATATTTACTGTTCTTGTCATTCCTCTTGTTGGTGTGACAGTCACCCAAGTGCACCAACTTAGCTGTAGGGTGTGGGTTTGTTTGTTTGGTTTTGAGACAGGGTTTCTATGTGTGGTCCTGGAGCTCAGAGATCTGCCTGCCTTTGCCTCCCAAATGCTAGGATTTAATGTGTATGCCACCACTGCCTGGTTTTAATTTCTTTTAATGTGTGTGTGTGTGTGTGTGTGTGTGTGTCTGTCTGTCTGTCTGTCTGTCTGTCTGTCTGTCTGTCTGTACATGTGAGTACGGAGGTCAGAAAGGGTATCTGTCTGTTTTTTGTTTTCAAGACAGGGTTTCTCTGTGTAGCCTTGACTGTCTTGGAACTCATTCTGTAGACCAGATTGGCCTTGAAGTCACAGAGATCCACATGCCTCTGCCTCCTTAGTGTGCTACCATCACCCAGCTAAGGGTGCCATCTTTTAGAACCAGAGTTACAGGTTCTTTTAAGTTGCCTGATGTCGGTGCTGGGTTTTGAATTCGGGCCCTCTGGAAGAGCAGTACGTGTGCTGAACCTCTATCCATGTGTCCTTTTTTTTATTTTGAACAGGGTCTCGCTGTGTACCTAGGCTGGCCTAGAGCTCACTGTGTGGTTCAGGCTACCCTGGAGCTTGCAGAGACCCCTCTGCCTCTGGACTGAGATGGCACCCCTGCCACCAGAGATGCTTTGCTTGACTCATTTTACTTTGGTTTTGGTTTATTTTTGACAGTTTAAGCAGAAATTCATTTAGCAAAGCGAATGTCTCAAAGACAAGCTGTAGTGGGCTGCCCCAAAGCAGAGTGAGTGCCTTTTAAAAACCAACCAACCAACCAAATGGCAGAACCAAAAATAGGACCTTACTATGTAGTTTGGCTAGCCTGGAGCTCGTTATGCAGACCAGGTTGGCCTTGAGCTCAGAGATTTACTTACCTATGTAGCCCAGGATAACCTCACTGATGGCACTCCCTGACTTGGCTTTTGAGTATTGGATTGCAGGCAGGCGTCACCACACTGGCGGACTGTGCTCTTCGCTTCTCTGTCTCTATGAGTGGGGCTGCTGCTCTGTGGCCTTTGGAGGCTCAGCAGCATTACCACTGCCTTGCACCTCCCTGGCAATAGGCATGTGTTTCTGAAGGCTTGGTGCAGGGCCAATCATGAAATGAGGAGGTGTGGAGCTCTACACGGGAGTTTGAGTCTCTGCTGCTGTGCCCCTCCCTTAGGGCCTGCTGGAGCTCTCACTTGCTAAGAAAGACTCCCGAGGCTTGATTCTGGGGTGCAGGGAGTAGAGCCAGACATGTTGGCACATACCTGTAACGCCAGCACTAGGAGGCAGAAGCAGGATTGCCGTGAGTTTGTGGTTAGCCTGGGCTATACACTGAGACACTGTGTTTCTCCCTGTGGTGTGTAGAGTCCATAATGAAATTGGCACGTTGGCCTTTTGTAGGTGTGTAGGCATTTAACGCTCCCCGTGTGCAGCCATTGCCAATTTCCAGCTTTTGCCCGGGTGTGAACTTGGAGCCTGCTCAGCTGTGTGTCTCAGGCCCCCGTGCAAGGTTCTGAAGTGTCCTGTAAGCACAAGGCTGGATATTTTCTGCCCTTGAGGGAAGAGGTTGACTCAAGGTCTTGTCAAGTAGCCTTGGTCAGCTTGGTATTTACTGTTCAGATTGGCCTAGAACTCATGGTGATCCTCCTGCCTCAACCTCCCAAATGCTGGAATTACAGAGATGAGCCCCATGGCAGAGTAGCCTCCAGTTTCTTCTGGACTGACTAGTGAGTGAGGGCAGCCTGTAGGCCTTGGGCTGCCTGGGCCTGGCTGTGACTTCCCTGTGCCGCCATGAAGCTACCTACGAGTCCAATGCTTCCCAACCTTCCTGATGCTGTGGCCCTTAATACAGTTCTTCATACAATTGTCTTTAATTCAGTTCTTCATGCTGTGACCCTAGCCGTACAATTATTTTTGTTGCTATTTTTACTACTGTTGTAATTTTACTACTGTTAAGATTCATAAGGTAGGCCGAGCAGTGGTGACACATGCCTTTAATCCCAGCACTCGGGAGGCAGAGGCAGGCGGATTTCTGAGTTCGAGGCCAGCCTGGTCTACAGAGTGAGTTCCAGGACAGCCAGGGCTACACAGTGAAACCCTGTCTCGAAAAAAAACAAAAACAAACCCCCCAAAAAACCAGTTTCATAATGTACATGTAGTCTGTGCTTTCCAGTGGTCTTAGGTGCCCTGTGAAAGGGTTGTGCCCTGTGAAAGGGTTGTGACCTGTGAAAGGGTTGTGACCCGCAGGTTGAAACCCACTTTCTAGATGGAGTTAGTGCTTAGGGCTAGGAATGGCCTGTCTCTGCAGGTGTCCTGTCTGCACACCCTGGTCTACCCCCTAGCCCAAGGGCAGGGTCTGCATGTGACCGGCATTTCCTGGAACTCCACAGGCTCTGTGCTGGCCTGTGCCTATGGTCGGTGAGTGACAGTGGGGGTGGTTGGGAAGTAATGGAGATCTGAAGACTTGTTGAGGCTTCTCTTTCACTAGCTGCAGGGTTAAGAGTAAGGTCCAGAGCAGAGGGAGGTGTTGAGAGTTCATGCCACAAGGCCCATCTTCCTACCTGGCAGTGAGCCTTGGTTGCCAGCACTCATTTATGGTTTCTGTTGCTGGATGTTCTGTGGTCTCCATTCACTGTGCATGGACACACACTTGGGGGCTGTGGACCCTTTTCCCTACCCTGGGAAGGGGGACTCACTGTGTAGCTTACAGTGGCATTGATCTCTTTATCATGTCTCAGCTTTTTTTTTTTTTTAAGATTTATTTATTTTATGTATGTGAGTACACTGTAGCTGTCTTCAGACGCACCAGAGGAGGGCATCAGATCCCACTACAGATGGTTGTGAGCCACCATGTGGTTGCTGGGAATTGAACTCAGGACTTCTGGAAGAGCAGTCAATGCTCTTAACCATCTCTTCAGTCCTTGTCTCAGCTTTCTAAGTGCTGGAATTACAGGTGTCTTCTGCACATAGTCAGCTATCCCCCAGGTCAATTTTCTGGAACACCAAGAAAGACATGCCACCTACAGTGACATCATGCTTAGCCCAGGGACTCTTTTTTTAGAGAATATCGTGCCCTTTTGAGTGCTAGCAGGGGAACCTATGACACACACCCATAGTACAGTCTGGGTGTGAAGGGTACACAGGCTAATTTGGGGGGTGATTAGTGAGGCAGAGAGAGGAGGTGATGAGAGCCACAGAGGTCACTCAGGCATGTCCCCATGCAGGCTAGATGATGGAGACTGGAGTACACTCAAGTCCTACGTGTGTACCTGGAACCTGGACCGTCAAGGCCTGAATGCCCAGCAGCCATCAGTAGTGGTGGAGGTGCCTAGTGCTGTCATGTGCCTGGCCTTTCATCCCACACAGCCCTCCCACATTGCTGGTGAGTGCCTAGCCCTCCGCAGCCTCCTCTCTTCTCAAGGCAGCTTTTTACTGGAACAGGGCAGGCCACTCAGGGGACAGCTGGGGGTTAATCTGCCTGTGTGGGACCTGTAAGGGGTATGGAGCTTGGAGGGAGGAATCATCTGGAAGGGGCTGAGTCTGGGTATACAGGAGGGAGGACGAAGAAGTGGACTGTTCTAAGTGCTAACAACAGATGTGCCTGCTAGAGGGGTAGGCTTCTGGGTATGGGCCTCAGCTTTCTGTGGGAATGGCCCCTGGGCTGCAGCAAGGAGAGACTGAGTTTGAGGCCCAGGAATTAGGATTTTTCCTCGAAAGAAACTGTCAGAAGAGGCCTTTGTCCTGGCTACTTGGGATGGAAGACTGGCGTGGCTGAGCTGATGCTCAGATCCTGTTCATCCTCCAGGTGTGGTGGCGCACGCCTTTAATCCCAGCACTTGGGAGGCAGAGGCAGGCGGATTTCTGAGTT
>NC_034592.1:17295286-17308333 GCF_900095145.1 Mus pahari | reverse complement strand
GAGGCCAGCCTGGTCTACAAAGTGAGTTCCAGGACAGCCAGGGCTATACAGAGAAACCCTGTCTCGAAAAACCAAAACCAAAACTAAATAAAAACAACAAAAAAACCCAGATCCTGTTCATCCTCATAGGTGGGCTGTATAGTGGTGAAGTGCTGGTGTGGGACATGAGCCGACCCGAGGACCCACTGCTTTGGCGTACAGGTCTGACAGATGACACTCACACAGACCCAGTGTATCAGGTCAGGAGGCTGATGGGTGGAGTGGAAAGCCACTTCCCATCCCTTGGCAGGGTGGTGATGGTGGTGGTTGGATAGCCGCCTAGGCATTCTCGGAGCTCCAGTCTGAGTTTTCGTCCCACGACTTGTCCTGTAGGGCACAGGGCTCTTCCCCAGCCTGAGCCTGCTTTCCTGGTGTTGGCATAGTGGTCTGGGAGGACATCAGAAGCCCCTGGCTCTGAGGTGTCCCCTAGAATTCTTACAAGGTACAGCTGGGGGTGAGGCTGACACTGGGGATGCTCCTCTCTATCCTGCTTCTCAGGTGCTGTGGTTGCCCGAACCCCGGCATAGCCACCGCTTCCAGGTACTGAGTGCGGCCACAGATGGGAGGGTGCTGCTCTGGAGAGGCAGTGGGGCTGGTCAGCTGCGGCTCGCCAAGGGCTTTGCCCTGGCTGTGCAGCAGCTGCCTCGGAGCACCAAGCTGAAGAAGGTGAGGCCAAGGTCTACGGGCCCGCCTGAGGAGGGGGCCCGCTACTTGTGTTCTTTCCCCTGCCCCACTGGCTCTTAGGACTTATCACTGATA
Organism: Mus pahari; assembly: GCF_900095145.1. Classification (NCBI taxonomy): domain Eukaryota; kingdom Metazoa; phylum Chordata; class Mammalia; order Rodentia; family Muridae; genus Mus; species Mus pahari. The sequence continues at coordinate 17,307,535 of NC_034592.1, read as the reverse complement.
CCACTTTTCCACAGCCACCCCGTGGAGAGACTGAGGTGGGGGTGACATCAGTGGCCTTCTCCAGCTTTGACTCCAGCCTTTTCGTTCTGGGCACAGAAGGTGGCTTCCCCCTCAAGTGTTCCCTGGCATCAGAGGCAGCTGCTCTCACTCGGATGCCCAGTTCTGTGCCTCTGAGGGCCCCGGTGCAGTTCACCTTCTCTCCCCATGGTGGCCCTGTGTACTCTGTGAGCTGTTCCCCTTTTCACAGGTAGGGTGCCAGCCTGGGCTTGCCACCCAGGCACAGGGAAGGCCACCCTGCCCCAAGCTTTGAAACACCAGAAGTCTGAGTCTTTTGGTCCCAGGGCTTGTCCTTGGAGGCCAAGGGAACTTTCCATGGGGCAGAGAGCCCAGGAGGTGCTGGTGACAGCACCATGCAGGTCTCTCTCTGCATGGTCTAGGAATCTCTTCCTGAGTGCTGGGACCGATGGCCACGTCCACCTGTACTCCATGCTGCAGGCTCAGCCCCTTACCTCACTGCAGCTCTCTCACAAGTACCTGTTTGCTGTGCGCTGGTCCCCTGTGCGCCCCTTGGTTTTTGCTGCTGCTTCTGGGGAAGGTAGGCACAAGCCACACACCCTGTCTGTAAGTGCAAGAGTCATGTGAAGGTGGTGGCCCCTGGTGCTCACTCACCATGGGGAAAGTGGCAGGCCACAGGCTCTCTGCTGTGGTTTCTATATTTTCTGAACCGTTCTCCTTGCAGGTGATGTACAACTGTTTGACCTCCAGAAAAGCTCACAGAAACCCACAGTTTCTATAACACAAACCCAAGATGGAAGTCCTGTCTACTGTCTTGAGTTTAACAGCCAGCAGACGCACCTCTTAGCCGCTGGTGATGCTAAGGGCATGGTCAAAGTGTGGCAGCTGAGCACAGCCTTCACAGAACAAGGGCCCCGGGAGGCAGAGGACTTGGACCAGCTGGAAGCAGAAATCGCTACCTGAGAGCCCCGAGGAGCGTGGTGTGGGTGTGGTGGGGCATGCTTAAGGAAGGCTGTGTGCTAAACAAGCTAGATAAAGAGAAGCAAGGCCTGTAGGGGGAAATGAGTCCTTTATTTTGTCTTTTACATGAAAACAGGATTTGGGAAGAGAACAAGGGAGCTGAGTCAGCTGCTTTGATTTAAGTGGGAATGAGGGCAGCTGGCTCAAACATGGGTCTGGGTCCCACAACAACATGGTGATTGTGACTGGAAGCGGTTTATTGAAGCACCATTTTCTACTGTCTTACCCCAAGCTAAGCAGGCTTATGGTTACACTGGAAAGTAACACTGTCTGGAATATTCTCCTTGAAAGCAGAGGAAGTGACATGCAGCAAAGGTGATAGATAGATAGATAGATGATAGATAGCAGGACAAGCAGTGTAGGTCAGGCTTGCCTACAAGCTAAGAGGATTGATCAATTCACAAAGAGTGAGCGGGTGAACTCGACGTAGTCGAAGGCAGTTGGAAGTTCGCGGCCCTTGCCATCCACATAGGGCTTCATGTGGGAAACACAATAGTCAGCTTGTTCCCGGGTCAGGTTCTGGAGGAGAGATGGTACAGTGAGATCAACCAGTGCTGACCTCAAGTGCCCACAGGTAAGGCGTTGCACCAGACTAGTTCTGCCAGCAGACTCAGGCTTCTGAGTCTATGGGTATGTGGTACATCCTTCAGCATCAGCTGTGCCCAAGAAATCTTGCCATTCCCAAGTCCTACCTGGTAGAGCTCCTCCTTGGTCACATAAGGCTTGCCCTCAGAGCTGAGGGCCCGGAAAGCGCTCTCGATCTCTTCACTGGACTTGACGTTCTCCGTTTCACGGCTGATCATGAAAGCCATGTATTCTTGCAGGGAGACATGGCCATCCCTGTGGGAGGCAGGTACAATGAGCAAGGAGGGCAGAGGGAGACAGGACTCTGTCCATCACTGCCTCTTTACATTACCTGTTGGGATCAACAGTGTCCAGGATTGCCTCAAACTCAGGATCAGGCTCTCCTTCCTCAACCATTGGGAGATCGTAGCCCAGGGAACGAAGACAGGATTTGAACTCCTGGTGGTTCAGCCGGCCAGACTTGTCCTTGTCAAAGTGTCTGCAGCACATAGCCCAGGGCTCAGCACATGGTCTCTGTTACCCAGCTCCCCTCAGCCAGGGTACCTGGCCCGTACTCACTTGAACATCATGCTGAATTCCTTGAGGGCCTCCTCAGTCACTCCTGTTGTGTTCCTAAAAGAAGAACAAAAGTAGGGAGCAGGCTCTCCACCCTGAAGTGGCTTGTTTCCCATCCTGTACCAGTCTCATATTAACAAGGGCACTCTTGCCAAGCCGTGGTGGCGCACGCCTTTAATTCCAGCACTTGGGAGGCAGAGGCAGGTGGATTTCTGAGTTCGAGGCCAGCCTGGTCTACAGAGTGAGTTCCAGAACAGCCAGGACTATACAGAGAAACCCTGTCTTGAAAAACCAANAAAANAAAAAAAAAAAAAAAAAAAAACAACAAATCCAAAAAAACAAGGGTGCTCTAGGCTGCCTCCTGATGGCCCCCACCCTGGTACCTGGCCTGGATCTGCTGCTCCAGGTTGTGCTGCATGCGCATGCCCAGCTGGTCTAACTGGTCCCACTGCTGGGCTAGGCCCACGGTGCTGTGCTCCGTGTACTTGTTGTCCAGGATAAGGGCTTCCTCCATGGCAGCCCCCAGGTCCTCGATCTTCTTCAGCTGGCTTCTCATGGCTCGAATCTCCTGGTGCTTGCGCTTATTGGGTGGGACAAATACAGTGTGAGACTGGGACCCCATAGCTCAGGAGGCTATGCTGCCCCCGGACCCAGCTGGGGTCGCACAGGCTTGGAACAGTCAAGGAAAGGGAGCATGGGAAGTAGGAACCGGTCACAGGCAGCTGACAGAGGGGCTAAGGAATAAGGATGCAGTGTGTACCACAAGGCATCTCGGCCTCTTTTAGTGGGATGCAGTCACAGCAGCCAGCAGAGACTTTAAGTCAAGGGAAAAAGGGCCTAGTCAGCTCCAGGCTGAGTGGCTGCTGGGCTGGTGGCCTCGGGTGGCTAAAGCCCTTTGGGCCACTCACTTTGGTAGCTTCAAGCTGAGATTCCAGAGTTCCTGACTCTTCGACCATGCAGGACCTAAACACAACAGAGGCACAGTGAGCAGGGGAGTTCATTTCTGCAGACCAGTGCCCATATTTAACTCTTCGTCCTGGTAAAAAGTGCCCACATCCTGAAATTCTTTTCACTGAGGAAATGGCCTATCTGTTGTTGGCCACCCCTCCTAACAGGCCCAAGAAAGAGGAGGCCAGGGCTTCTCAACTCTTAAAGGTCACTGAATTTGTTCCCATAAGAACAAAGCAGCTTCAGGCCTGACTAGCCCCCCCCCCCCTTTTTTTTTTGCAGCCACAGGAGGCCAAGAACCAAACAGATAGGAGCCCTTGGGCCTCTAAGTCCCCTTAGTCCTACTTTAGTTCCCTTAGGCTACTGAGGGGAAGAGACACCAGGGCTAATAACATAGCTAAGTGGGTGTGCCGGCCAGCTGAGGACAGCTATGGTGGAACTTCCTTTTGAAGGCCATTTTCTGAGGAGCCAGGTGGCCTTGGGGGAAGCCAGCTCCAAGATGTGTGTGTGAGTACAAAGAAGTTCCCAGTGAACGAAGACAACAAACGAGCAGGGTCATGGGTCACGTGCAGGGACAAGTTCACACAGTGCACACAGCCCGGTCTCCTCTGCACCCATGCCTACCCAAACCTACCCTTGTGACTTGAGTAAGTCAGGAAGAGCTCTAAAATCTCCCCAAGTTCAAAGTGCTTTAGCAAGGCAAGGCATGAGGCTTCCTCCGACCCCAGCAGTAGTTGAGACTCACAGGCACGCCCCGTCCCCCAGGAAAAGGGAGCCCAGGGACTGGGGCAGGAGGCAGGGCAAGTGCAGCAGAGGGGGATAGACCCTCCTCCCAAGTGGCTAGGGTATGGGTTAGAAAGCAGAGCCGCCTGGGAGTCCAGAGTGCATTGGTAAAACCACAGTGAGGGAAGAAGAGAATAAGAGGAGAAGAACCTTCCAGACAGATCATCCCCAACTTCATACTGACAGACACGAATGACCCGACGATATGCTATGCTATTCAAAGAGAAGAAACCAAATGAATACACCAAAGGGAAGCGGGGCAAGAGCATATCGAGACAGACACGTGCCATAGATGTCAGCCTGGCACTGGGTAGGAACCAGGGGCAGCTCAAGGGGTGTTGGGCCAGGTGGGACAAGGCTTGGGAGGAGCCACAGGTGAGGAAGCATGGCACTGCACAGAAACAAGACCAAGAGCAGCAGACAGCACAGGGTGGGGAAGCCTGTGGTAGGCAGGCCAGATGCTGCAGTCCTTCCCGCCTTGCAAAGCCTACAGCCTCAATGGTTAGGGCAGATTTCTGTGGTTACTACCCCTTCACATGCCTGAGTTTCCCCCCTGAGACCTCATAAGCTCTAGTTAAGCCTCTTTGTCTGGACTAGTTAGTAGCATGAGTGGCTAGGGGATGGCTTTCGTATAGGCTCCTACTGGGACTGGGAGTCAGCCCTGCTCCTCCCGAGGCTCCTCCAAGCCCTGTCTCTATAACACTGTAATGCTGGACATTTGCCTTATTCTAGGGTAAACAATTCTGGCTACCCTCCCCAGGGGGAAGGCAGGACTACCTTAGTCCTAACTAAGAGGGCTGCAGAGCTTTCCCTCAACTGGACCTTGTCCTCAGTCTAAGCTCCTAGGATAGTCGTCCAACTTCATATGCCCACTGACCTCTGGAGCTTAATGTAAATTTTTTGGTCATCCTGGTAAAAACAGGCAAAGAGGGAAAGGTAATCCAGTTCTGGTGACCAGGCATGGACAGGGTTCTCAGACTTGACTCTGGCTTCCTAGCACAGCTACAATCCCTACCTTGAAAGAGGGGAAGTGACCCCCCCACACACTATGGGTACTTCTAGCAGGGACAATGGGAGTGGACAAGGTGGGCAGGAGGCCCATCCTGGGATCTTTTGCAAGCCAGGCCACTGGGGACAAGGGACAAAGGGACAAGCACATAAGACACCACCACACCAGGAGCCCGGAAAAGAAGGCAATATTAACCCGTCGAGGAGATAAGTTCTACGGAGATCCAAGTGTCCAGGAGCCATGGTAGTATCCACATACAGCAGCAATCAGGATGATGTAGAAGAGAGAAGAAAATACAGAACATTAGTGCTCTTCTGCCTGAGCCTGTGTGCCAGGTGTGACTGGGCCTCGAGCAGTTAGTTCTACCTCACTTGGGACAGTTGCCAACATCGTCTATGGGGAAATGGACAATGCGGAGCCCACTATTGCTCTGGAACCCAATCAGACCATGACAGTCTAAACAGTCCTCCCCACCACCCCATCTTTTCTGGGGAAACAGGGTTTTGCTATGGCCTCAAATGGCACAAATATATATGAACCAGGTTGGACTCTAGCTCATGGCCATCTTCCTGCACTGTGGAATTACAGATGCCAAATTGTAGCCAGATGCCTGGCTTAGGGACCAGGTTTCAAACAAACTTCCTGTATTCCAGAGCTGGAGGCTCAGCATCCAGCTGCCAGGAGCACCATGGTCCCTGGCTAGCTCCAGAGGGCAGGCACCTTGTTTCCTGGATCCACTGGTGGAAGGCGTTGGCATGCTGGGCAAATTCTTGGCGCAGCTTGTCATTCTCCTCCTGCCGCCGCTGTTCCTTCTGCAGCTCCAGTTCTCGTTCCTGAGACAAAAGGGAGGCAGGTACTGTTACCTTCGGTTGCTTGCTGAGCCGCAGATGGGCTGAGCATAACATGGTTCCACCCTGGGAAAGGCCAGTGGGACTTAAGGAGGGGTCAGGAAGTCCTACTGAGGCTGGCCCAACACGAAGCAGCCCAGAGGCAGAGCATACAGGTTATTAGGTGGCTCGCTAGTCAGGCATACCTTAATGATCTTCTGGAGGTTTCTCCAGGTCTCTTCCAGGGCCTCCATGGTGAACCAGGTGTAGGGATTGGAGGCCACCCGGAAACTCTTGATCTGGCGGTCCAGCTCAGCTAGCTGGTTGAAGTCAGCCTGTGCAGAGCTGAGGGATGAGCGGAAGGCATCATGAGCCTCTCGAAGGGCTTTGATTTCTTCCAGAGAGTTGCAGCGCACTGGGTCTGTCAGGTCTTCTTCTGCATTCTCAAACCAGCTGTTGAAAGCCGATGCCTTTTTGGCAAAGGTCAGGAAGAGGTCTTCTACCTAGAAGTAGTAGGGCAAAATGCCAGTGGGTGAGGAAGTCTTAGCATCAAAGAGTAGGGTCTGCTGGGGGTCTGGCGCTCTCTGCCCCATCTCAAAATCTTCCCGACTTGTCTTCTGCCTGCTGTTCCTCAGCACGAGCTATGCTTGTCCTGGGAGGGTCAAAGGATAAATTCACCCAAGTTCAAGGGCTCCATATGTCTCAGGTATCACTGACATCTGTGCCACGTACAACTGCTCTGGGCTGAAGTTCCTTCTTCCTCCCAAGATGGCGGTTCAGCGAGGCACACAGGACTACTGTCTATTCCACTTAGCCAGCTCAATCTTACTCTTACCTTACGGAAATGACTCTGGGCCTCCAGCAACTTCTTCTTCCGGGTAGCTGAGTTGGCCAACAGCTGGGTCCATCTCTTCATGAGGGAGGCATGTCGGGCCTCGATGGCTTTAGACTGAATGTGCTTGGCAGCTAGCAGCTGGTCTTTGAGGGCAGTGATATTGGCAATACCCTCCTGCTGGAAGGCCTGCAGGCCAGCATCAAATGTCTCCTGCAAAGACAGTCACAAGCCAATTGTATGGACTACAAAGTGTACCTGAGCTCAGACGGCAGGAGGAGATGCCCACTTGGTGACTGACTTAAGAGCTCCTCCTCCTCCTAGCATTCAGTCACACACCCTGGTTGCCTCAGACTCCAGACCATGGCAGTGGTCTCATCTCTGGCCTTAAAATACTCTGTTCCAGCATTCAAGCTGTGGGCAAGGCCATGTGTGGCTTGGAGCAGAGCAGTCGTTCCCATGCCAGCACTCACGAGTTTACTCAGAGTTTACTCTTGCCTGCTGAAGAATGGCAGGTACTCGTGTCTGAACCCTGCCAGCTCATCATGCTGCAGCACATGCGCCCAGGACTCAAGTGTTTATTATTGCCTGACTGTGGCCACAGATTAAGAAGGCCAACTGACCTGCTTTGTGAGCAGAGTTTGGACAGAAGACAGATCTCGGCCATAGTCATCTGCTTTCAAGCTGTTCTCCTTTTCACCTGCAACACAAAGCATCCAAACTGTCCCAGCCCCTCCCAGCCCTCACTCACAGAATGGCAGATGGACTAAGTTACTGGCAGCTTCCTTGGGCTCACACAGCTGCCTGCTTCCTGTACCTACCACCCACCACCCTGCCGCACCTGGACTCTGATTGGCCAGGACAGCTGGAGAGCAGTTCTCATGTGACCTGACACTTTGGTGAGCCCACTAGTACTTCAGTCTTTGTTTTGCTCCTGTCAAGTCTGCAGGACCTCGTTTGGTGAACCCTTATGCCAATTTGGCGTAGGCACTGCTGTGGCAACTCTGATTTCTGGATGTCTCTTAGCTAGGCCTGTCCTGCTGACGCTCTTTGAGCCCATGTGCTATCAGTCTCTTCTCCATAGCACAAATCCAACTGTGTGCTCTCCCCTCTTCTTAGCCTAGGGGAGTTAAAAGCTTTGGGTTTTGCTGAACCCACTCACCAATCCAGGACTCTACCACGTCAGCCTTCCAGTTGAACTGAAGGAAGGCTGAGTTCTCATCCAGCTTTGCTTTCCTCTGTGCTGCTGCTTTCTCCAGATCAGACACCTTCCCACTCAGAGCCTTCATCTTTGAAGAGATGCTCTCCTCATGGTGATTGTTCTAGGCCGGGAAAGAAGCACAAGTTAGTTTCACCTCCAGCCGCAGTCACCTATCTGCAGCAGGTTCCTAGACAAATGCACAGTTTCCGTCATGTGGGCTATCTGCATCCTAAGGAGGATACTGAGTGACGATCTCAGGGGGACGACCTGGGACTAGCAATCTTAATTCCAGGAATCAGTGCTACAGAAAGCATGAGAAGGGTATACAATGTGAATAGTGTTATATCACTAGTGGTTTATAATAGTAGTAATTATTATTATTACTTATGTACTTTAAAGATTTATTTCATATATGTAGGTACAATGACACACCAGACACACCAGAAGAGGGCATCAGATGCCCATTACAGATGGTTGTGAGCCACCATGTGGTTGCTGGGAATTGAACTCAGGACCTCTGGAAAAGCAGTCAGTGCTCTTAATCTCTGAGTCATCTCTCCAGCCCTCTTTTTTTATTTTTTTCAAGACAGGGTTTCTTTGTGTAGCCCCGGCTGTCCTAGAACTTGCTCAGGCTGGCCTCAAACTCAGAGATCCTTCTGCCTCTGCCTCCTAAGAGCTGGGATTAAAGGTGTGTACTACCACGGCTTTGCTATTAGTGTTTCTGAAAGGAAAAATTACCTCTTAACTAGTAAAACACTACATAGTCAAAGAGCAGCTCCAGCCCTTGTGCAATAATGACAACAGTTCTGAAAGTGTCTGGATGTCATGGACACTGAAGACAGTGAAGCCTGAATACTTACGTTTCAGTTCCAGTCAAACCTGCATTTAGAAATACATTTAAGACATCAGAGAAAAAACCCACAAACGATAAAGGAAGGAGATTTTGTGCAGGACGAAGCAAAGAACTTAGTCACCTCAGGTCTGAAGGAGCTTCTCACTCTCCTTGGCCAGAAGTCCTGAGTCCATGCTGGACTCTGGTTTCATGCTCTCTGTGGTAATTAAGGCCAGGAGAAAAGCTCTCTGTGGAAGAAGCCTGGTCACCTAAGAATGTTTGTTACACAGATGCTAGGTAGAGCATCTACCAGTCAGGCACTAGCCGAGCCCCAATCTCAAGTTTCTTGGATACTAAGATGCAGCTTTGTGTCGGGAGCACGCACACTCGTGCTGTCTTAGACAGGGAAGGCTTGAGGGCCTGGGGTGGCTGCTGGTAGGCTGCAGACTGACAGCACAGCCCTGGCCTAGAGCTGACATTGTGGAGGTCTGGACTCTCCACTGCTCTGAAAATACCTAGACCGCCCCCCCCCCCCGAAAACAGTCACCAGTAACTAATTGTCCCTACTGTAACAGGTTATTGCATAACTTACAGAGCTATCCAATTCTCCTAAGCAGACATTTAATGCTTAACTCTACACAGTTCAGAGGAGAAATCTGGAAGGAATGAATAAGGGGTGGCGGCAAGAGTAGCCGGAGTTCTGGGTCATCTTTGGCTACAGAACAAGTTGGAGGCCAGCCTGATCTACAAAAGACCGTTCTCAAGACAAAATGAAAATCTAGAATCGCTAATTCTGAGTGGTGGCTTTTCTGGGTGATTTTTTTTTTTTTTAAGACAAGGTTACTAGGCAGCCCAGGTTAGGCTTGAACTCACTGTAGGAATGTACCACCATGTGGTTTCTACTTGATTATTTTGTTTTTTTATTATCTCTATACTGACCTTCATCACCAAGAAATAAGGGAAAAGGGAACTGGGGGTTCCCAGAGCCCATATGATGACTCACAACTGCTTGTAATATTAGTTCTGGGGGGCTCTGATGCTTTCTTGGGGCTTCTGTGGGCACTGTACACATGTAGTGCACACTTACAATATAAAAAAAAAGGTAGAGAGATTATTCAGTAATTAAGAGCATTGGTGCCAGGCAGTGGTGGCACAAGCCTTTGATCCCAGCACTTGGGAGGCAGAGGCAGGGGGATTTCTGAGTTTGAGGCCAGCCTGGTCTACAAAGTGAGTTCCAGGACAGCCAGGGCTACACAGAGAAACCCTGTCTCAAAAAATTAAAAAAAGAACATTGGTTTCTCTTCCAGAGGTCCAAGGTTCCATTCCCCAGCACCTACATGGTGGCTCACAGCTCCAGTCACAGGGGATCCAGCACACTTTTCTGACATCTATGGGCACTGACTGAACATGGTACACAGTCATCCATGAAGGGAAAACCACACACACAAAACAACAAAACATTCGAAGACATGCAAGAAGGGAAAGTCCTACTGTCAGAAAAGAACCAACAAGATGTCCTTCTTCGCTCAAGGACGAAAACTTTGCTGAATGAGGAGTGTGCCAATTCAAAAGCAACTCTACTGAAAACACAGGTCAGGCCTGCTGACAGTCTCTGCTAAGATGACCTCAGCCTGGTGTACAACATGGGTGCAGCTATCTTGGGGTGAGAACAAGGTTCTCCTGGGATCCTGGCTCACCTTTTTAATGAGGTCTTGTCCGTTAGTACAGACATCATTCACCCGATCCTTGTGGACAGTGAAGTCTGTCTCAAAAGCTTCGTGTTTCTTCAGTAAGCCCTAGAGAGAAAGACGGGAGGTCAGCCACTGCTGAGCCCACTATGCGAATACCCTAAGTCTTGGGTAAAGAATGACACTCCCGCCCTCCTACTCTCTACTCTAGGGGGAGCACCACTGGCATGGTGGTCCATGGCCATCAGGGAGTTAGCGTGGGAACAGGCTGCAGAGGAAGCAATATCACATGGCACAGGGATACTGTAGCTCAGGAAGTTTGAAGGTCTGCAGACCACTCTAGTCTAGGTTGGACAGAGAGCTTGAAGTGAGCACCCAAGAAAGCAACCTTTTTAAGCATAAACCCCCCCCCCCCCCAGGGACCCAGGCTTCCGCCTAACTCCCTAATGGCTGGAGGACAGTATCTACTCTCATTGCTTCTAGGGACCTCATCATGCCCTGAGGGAGGCTGCTAAATGTATCCTGATCCATGTACTGCCTACTGTGAGGAGAGTCACTCAGGGCAATACAAACTGCTTCCAGATTTGCTAGCTGGAAATTAGAAACGTGTGACCTGTTCTATCCCCTGACTAGGCTAACTTGGGGCAGCTCTGAAAACAGTGAAATGCTTTTAATACCCTATGATTTCTGCCTCTGCCTCTCTGAACAAAGTTGGGGAAGCTGATCTAGCCTATAGAGGAATGAGAGCCCATGTGGGCTGAACAAGCTGCCCTGGTTGTCAGTCTGACTGTGGCCAACTGAAGCTTTTCAGCTCACTTAGTTTTACCCTGGAAATGCTGGAGGTTACATGCCTACCAATGCAAGTTGTCACACAGCAGCTGTTAATCAACTGGAAGTGTCTATGAGATGAGTTTAATTTTAGGGGCCAGGAACATGAGAAAAAGGCCATTAAGGGATATTTTACAGTATCTCTCACCAGTAAGATTATGTCCTCAAAAAAAAAAAAAAAAAAAGGTCAGACAGAATGCCTGAGAGGAGAGTGCACACAGAGGGAGATGGTGGTGTGGAAACTGCCTGGAGCAAAGGCTGCTCCCGGAAGGAGGAAGGACTCTCCTCCGTGGGCTGTGTTGGGAACGAAAGGGCACCTCCACTGAATGTGCACTTGCTTAGCTTTCCTGACCTGGATGGCAGCAAGAGTGTCTCCATAGTCTTCACTGGCCACCAGAGTCATCTTCTCATTGATCCAAGCTTCCTCCTCTTCCACATTGGCTACAAACTGCTGATACTCCAAGGACTCCTCTAGCCGCTGGCCCCTGATTATAGAAGGGGGGAAGAGAAATTATCAGTACGTACTTAATATCCATGAAGTGGGGCTGGAGTTATAGCTTGGTAATATTGGCCTTGGTCTAGTGTGTTTGCGATCTCAGGTTCAATCCCCAGCAACAACAACAACAAAAGTCTCCATTGGATAAAAAATATGTATATTTTTAAAGATTTATTTATATGAGTACACTATAGCTGTTTCCAGATATACCAAAAGAGGACATCAGATCTCATTACAGATGGTTGTGAGCCACCAGTGGTTGCTGGGAACTGAACTCAGGACCTCTGGAATAAGAGCAGTCATTGTTCTTATTCACTGAGCTATCTCTCCAGCAATGGATAAAATATTTTAAAATATCCATGAATCTGTCTGTGCAAACATAGCTTAGCCTTTTAAGGGACAAATGGCAGCCCGTGCTTTCAGAGAGGAAGGTCTGGAATTAACTGTTGGGTTCAGGCTCACAGAACACAACAAGCTCAGAACCGACTCCAGGAGGTGGCTCTGACAGCACAGGAGGGGCCAGGTTTTTTTTTTTTTTTCTTTCTTTCTTTCTTTCTTTCTTTCTTTCTTTCTTTCTTTCTTTCTTTCCTTTCCTTTCCTTTCCTTTCCTTTCCTTTCCTTTCCCTTCCT
>NC_034592.1:17254150-17295240 GCF_900095145.1 Mus pahari | reverse complement strand
TCCCTCTCTCTCTCTCTCTCTCTCTCTCTCTCTCTCTCTCTCTCTCTCTCTCTCTCTTTCTGTCCCAGAGCTTCCTGCCTGAGTGCTCACCGTGCAGCTGCCAGCTGCTTTAGCTCCTTCCAGTGCTCCACAAACTGTGCAAGCCGCTGCTGGATCTCCTCCTGCCCGATGGTGTTGTCATCAGCCAGCTTCTTCCCAGTGTCCAGGACACCCTGACAAGAGAGAGGCGTCAGTCAGCACCAGCAGGGCGCCAGCAAGTCAACATTACATTCACAGTCCTCTCTTCAGTGGTGGCACATAGCTTTTTTTTTTCCAAGACAGGGTTTCTCTGTATAGCCCTGGCTGTCCTGGAACTCACTTTGTAGACCAGGCTGGCCTTGAACGCAGAAATCCGCCTGCCTCTGCCTCCCGAGTGCTGGGATTAAAGGCGTGTGTCACCACTGCCTGGCTGGCACAAAGTTTTTATGCCAGCACTTAGGAGGCAGAAACAGGCAATCTGAGTTTGAGGTCATCCTTGTCTACAGGAGTTTTACACCAGCCAATGTTACACAATGAAACCCCCGTCAAAAAAATAACAGAATTGCTTCTTCATGGCTGGGGCTGAGGTAGCATGGTCACAAAATCATAAAGCAGAAGATCAGAGGACTTTGTCTATACTTGGCCTCTTCCCCATGGCCCTCTTCTCTCAGCATAAGGCAACCCCTCACCTGAATGGCCGGTTCATGTGCAGCTAGTTCAGCTTCTAGCCGCTTGTGTTTCTTCTTCAGATTCTGAACACCAGTGAGGTCTCTGCCATAGTCCTCAGAGCTCACTAACAGCTTCTTCTCCCTGAAGAGCAACGGCAGTGTAGTCAGCTGACACCAGCTCATGGCATGGGCTGGGTTAGTTTAGCAACTGATTCTTGGCATCCTCTAACCTCCATCATTTTCTTCATAAAAATTCCTACCCATTTCCTAGAACCAGAAGCCTCTCTTTTCCAAAGCCATGGATCTAGAACTGCCTCTGGCCATGTACATTTGTCAATGAACAAGGCTCATCTGTATGGAACGGGTCTACAGAAGACAGGCCCTACCCTAAGGAGAGGAGCACCACTGGAGTTATTAACACCACTTACATGTGGGTCACACAGAGAAAAACATAGATGTTTCCTTAACCCAGGTATGGCGGCGCATGCCTTTAACTCCTGCACACGGGAGGCAGAGACAGGTAGAGTTCAAGGCCTACATAGTGAGTTCCAGGACAGTCAGGGATACATAGAGAGACTGTCTCAAAAAACCAAAACCAATTGATCAAACAAAAAGATGTCCACATGTACTTTTAAGTTAGAGGATGCTTTTTTAGATTCATCTATTTTATATGTATGAATGCTTTGCGTTCATATATACACATGCATGCTTGGTGCCCAGAGGTCAGAAGAGGGGCTGAATCTTCTGGAACTAGAGTTATGAATGGCTGTGAGCCCCCTTGTGTGTGTTGAGAGTCCAACCCAGAGTCATCTTCCTAGCCCCAACTCATTTAATTTTTAAAAAAGGTTGTAATGAAGATTTTCTTTTAAAGTGACTAGCCAGACATAATAGTTCATACCTCTAATCACAGACTTATGAGGTAGAAGCAAGAGTCCTGGGGTAATATTGAGCTACACAGTGAAATTGAGGCTAGCCTGGATTACATGAGATAAACAAACCTTAAAATAAAACAAAAACAAAAACAAACAAACAAAAAAGAAAGCCAATAAAAAGAAATGGCTTGTTTATATGCCATATTATTTGAAAAGAAATAAAAAAAAAAAACCACTCCGAATTTTTGTTTCTGTTTTTGAAGGTAAAGTTTCTCTCTGTAGCTTTGGATGCCCGGAACTTGTTCTGTAGAAAAAAGTGAAATTTTAAGGGTATGGGGAGTAAAAAAAAAAAAAAGCCGGTTGTATATGCCTTTAAATGCAAGCATTTGGGAGGGAGAGGCTGGTTTACATAGTGAGTCCTTGGACTACATAGAGATCCTGACTCAAAAAAAAAAAAAAAAAAAAAAAAAAAAAAAAATCAAAACTTTCCTTGGATGCAAAAGGTAGGGCTTCCTGACATGATGGTTAAACCACACATGATGATCCCGTGCCCTCACGTCACACTTCCCTGTGAACCTCGGCTCTCCAGGTAGCCCCATGAGAAGACAATGAGAATGTAAGTGCAGGGCATGGCACGCACTTGATCCAGGACTCTTCGTCGTCCATGTCCCGGAAGAACTGGTGCAGGCGGTGGGACTCGCTCAGTTTCGCTCTTCGGGAGGTGGCCATGCTCTTGATCTTCTGGAAGCGTCCATTGATGGTGTCCCGCTTCTCTTTTACTTGGGAGGTGTCGAAGGCACTGCTAGTCATCAGGCTGTCAGCCTGGCTGTTCAGGTCCTTCAGACGATCCTGGAGCAAGGACACAAGAGAGGGCTCAGAAACCAGGTCCTGGAAACAGCATCCATTAATTCCTTACTGGGCTGTGCAGCCTCATAAATCAGGGTGTGCAGTGTGTACCATTCTAGCTCTGTAAGAGTAAACTGCTCTCATACTGACACCAAGACTTAGTACCTGTCATCACGGAAATGAGCACTGATGGGGCAAGGTGTGGGACGTAGAATTTGGTGCTGTGGCTACAGTAAAATCGCACTGTGTGGTGTGTGTGTGTGTGTGTGTGTGTGTGTGTGTGTGTTTAAGATTTATTTAGGGCTAGAGAGATGGCTCAGTGGTTAAGAGCACTGACTGCTCTTTTGAAGGTCCTGAGTTCAAATCCCAGCAACCACATGGTGGCTCTGATACCCTCTTCTGGAGTGTCTGAGAACAGCTACAGTGTACTTACATATAATAAACAAACAAACAAACAAACAAATAAATAAACTGAGAAATCCACCTGCCTCTGCCTCCCAAGTGCTGGGATTAAAGGCGTGCACCACCACACCTGGGTTTTTGGGGTTCTTTCTAATTACCCTCCCTTCCCATCTGCCACCCTGCTGACCTCGTGGGCTGAGATGTCTGCCTCTAGCAACTGATGCTTTTTCAGCAAGTTGTTCACAGAAGCCAGGTCTTTGCCATAATCTTCCGATGCCAGGAGAGCCTCCACCTGCAGTTGGTAACACAAAAGGGAATGATTACTACCAGACACACACACAGTGCTCTGGAAAACTCAAGGTGGCCAGGTGCTGCTCCAGAGTTTTCAGTCATGACATAATTTTTCGTTCTTCAAATTTTTTTTTTTTTTTTTCCAAGACAGGGTTTCTCTGTGTAGTCCTAGCTGTCCTGGAACTTGCTCTGTAAGCCAGACTAGCCTCCAACTCAAGAGAGCCACCTGTCTTTGCCTCCCGAGTGCTGAGATTAAAGGCGTGGGTCACCAACACCTTCACTGTTTGGTCAGTTCTTCTTCTGGGGTTAAAGGTGTGCCCCAAGAAGTCACCCTCTGTTCTGCACACTAAGCTAGGTCCAAATGACTAAGGTAGGGATGGAGGCATAGCTCCAAGCCTTCTCTTGAATGGCGGGGCAAAGAGCACAGCAACCTACAGCGACAAAGCTCCACAGATGAGCAGTGTACTAAGATGTTCACGGAGGCCTGCACTCTAGGAAGCCCTTAGTGGCAGCCAGATGGGAATGCTTAAATCATGGTAAGACTCTTTGGACTCTCTCATACTCAAATGTTTGGGGAGAATTTTAGTAACATGGGGTAACACTCCTCCATATATACTAATGAAAAAAGACATTGTGAACTCAATCATAAAAAATGTAAATCTAAAACAATTCTGGTGATACATACAGACTAGAGATTCTAAAGTGTTCACAGTGGGGGGTCTCTAAAATCACCCTCTTTAGAGCCTCTGCTTGCCAGTCTCCTATACATGCCTTGACTCTGGCTCCCTTCCTCTCTGCCCTTTTTGTTCTATTGGTGCAGGCTCCTGGAACTGCCTACTTCTCCTGCCCAATCCTTCCTCTATATATGCCCTTGGGGAGAAGGCTGTTATCCAGCATCTTCTAAAATCAGTTTCTGCTCTCAACCTCTTTACTAACTGTTTTATCAATTCCTAGCAGCAATCTGAACCTATCTCACCATGAGGACTTCTGTTCAAGACTCTGAAGCAGTTTCCTTTTATAATTTCGGCTGGCTGACCAAACCATTCATTACCCAAATGCCTAGAAATTCCCTGATTGTGGGGAGCAGGAACCACCTCACGTTACCTCAGAGAGCCAGAAGTCAAAGTCTTTGATTCCAGTGTTGAAGTTCTGCTGCTTATTTGCCTCTTTTAGCTTCTGGCTCTTCTCAGCTGATTTCTGCACCAGGAACTGCCACTGGTCTGCAAGGGCAGCCAGGCGGGCCTTAAGAAGAGATGGGGGGAAGCTTGGGATAGGAAAATCTCTGAAGGGCCCATTCCTAAGACCCAAATCAGAGACAAAGAGGATGTGGAAACAATCAGAAGAACTGTGTTCTTGAATTCCAGAGACTGTGGGCTTCTGGTAGTATCAGGTGTAGTGCAGTGGATGGTAGAGTGCTATCATTCTTTCTGGAATCAGTATGGCCCCTGAACCATACCTTGACAGCATCCTCACTGCCAGCACAGGCCCCACGCTCAATGAGGGAGTTGCCCATGTCAATAACTCCACGGATTCGGTCAGCATTGGCGTGCAGTTCTGCCTCAAAGGCTTGGTGCTTCTGGTGCTTGCTCTGAAAATACCAAACCACAGTTCAGAGGCAGTTCTTACCAGGTTTGTTCTTAAGGCAAAAGATACGCTCAGGAGGGAGGGAGTATAGGGTAGGTAAGAAATAAGGCAAGCACTGGCGTGGAGAAAAAGCCACCACAGCTTGTGTGGTGCTGTGGTCTGAGGTCCATAGGCACCCAGCAGAGGTAGGTTTAGGCCAGAAAGGGAAATGAACTAGTCAGAGGCAGTGGGATAAAAGCCAGTTCTGAACAGCTCACTAGCAGGCTGGGAGCAAAGCCTCAAAATTTTGTATTTTTTTTTACATTTGGTATGGGATAGAGGGGGGCAATTTCAGCTCTGCATCTAACTGTGTACCAATGTCAACCCATGTCTTTAGCCTTCCTGGACAGAACCCCTGACTGGTAACATGTATGGGCTGTCCTACCACCTATAGCAGGAACGCATCTGAAGGCTGCAGCGGTTCCTCTGTTGATGACGATTTGGTAGCTGTCATTATCAAAACATGAGGCTGCTAAAACCCAGTCTAAAAGGCAGGCTGAATTTTACTTTTGCCAGGTAGAGAAAGCTGGGGTCTTTCACTAAGAATTTGTTAACAAGGGTGCTGAATGAAACACTTAGGAGAGATGATTGTGAGATACAGCAGCTATAACATCGTTTTGGGAAAAATCAGAGGGCAAGTGAGAAACAGTCTCAGGGATAATGTTACTGGAGAAAGAAAACTGAGAGAAATAAAACAAAACAGTTTAGTTGGCCAAGATTCTGCACTCAATGTTTCATTTGAAAGGCAGCAGCGACTGTTACAGGGAGGGGATCCTGGCTGCGGCCCCAGCATGAGGTCTCACCCACACATCCTGATAGTGCCTGACAGTCTCCGGTGCCTGCTCTCATCACTGCTGGTCCAAACCCATTTACTCTCTTCTACAGCTTTATTTCCCCTTCCCAGTTCTGGGCCTTTTAAGTTGAGTGGCAAAAGATATATCTATCTTTTTATGAATAATGTCTGCTTAGATCTGGAAGCACGTCTTGCTATTCCAGTTCTCTGGGCCAGCACGGCTGGACACTAACCGGAGTATGCACTGGATTTATCCCAAGCTAGCCTGTCCTGCCCAGGCCACTTGATACCCTGAGCCCAGGAAAATATTCTATTTTCAAAAGTGCCCCTTGAAAGGAAGTGGTCAACTACTGCCCCCCAAATCAAACACAGTTGTACAAAACTTGCTTGGATGAAGAAACAGGGAGGAGGAGATAGGTACTACATGCTAATTACAACAGAGAGAGCCACATCTCACAGGACACTTGGATGGAGTGACTGGGGATTAGACTGATGGTGGATGAACAGACACCAGTGGACCAGATGGAACCACAGTAACAGTACTCTACAGAGCAGAACATAAATCCCAGAGCTCAGATATCTACAACTCTTAAAAGTTTGAAAAACTTACCAACAGCTTGGAAAGCTACAAAAACAGATGGAAAGAAGAATTCAGTAACTGATATGAACATGTCTCAGCTATTAGAGCCTCACTCTGCCATCATACTTCCCCAGGAAGTTCAGCGCGTGGGAACAGCACAGGGGCAGGTCCACTAGACACATTATAGCTTCAACAGTGTCTAGCAAGGGAGTAGCTTTCAAATGGCTCTACTGACCCAGTGGACTTTTTCTAAGCTTTACCATGAGACACAGTTTTATAGGTGTACTCCCTTAAAGAGTCCCATTTAACAGCTCTACTCAGTGACAGGGCACTTCAGAACAAGTGTCCTAGGAGCTCCTTACCTGGATGTTGGTGGGGTCCTTGTATGACTCATCACTGGCTGTCTGTAACTTCTCACTGATCCAGGCTTCAATCTCATCCACATCCCGGCTGAACTGCTGAAGTGTTTGAGATTCTCCGAGTTTTGACCTTTTCTCAATCATCTGGGCTTTTAGGCGGCGCCACCTGAGTGAAGATCAAATATGAGTGTTCTTTCCAGTAAGAGAAGAAGCTGGAATAGGTGTGGCTTCTCTCATGTGGACATTCATCCTTTCAGAGCTGGGGACTGTCACCATCGCAGGACACCTACCGGTCAAGGACCTCATTGCGTCGGTTTGCAATGTCTCCCTTGGCATAGTGGTCAACGGCAATGAGCTGGTCGGCAAAGGCCTGCAGGGCAGCTATCTTTTCCTCCTAAAGGCAACAGGCAAAGAGGTCAGGGTGGGCTGAAGAAAGCCTGTCAGCCTGATAGTTTTCAGAGGAGATAGTTATACTTTGGGTGACGAAACTAACTGGTAGCAGGATCGGAACACATTGACACTTTAGAAGCCAGCTTGATTATCATCATTACTAGAGTAGGGTTTAATTCAAGAGGACTTCAGGTCATACTGAGGTGTGCAAGTGTAGGGACACCAGCAGATGTCTAACAAATTAGAATCATAAAATGATCACTGCCCTGTTTTCAACAAAATGGTTTTTAAGTTACAGCTATCTATTTTGTTCCTTGTTTTAGTGAATTATGTTATCACAACATAATATTTTGCCCTTAAAAATATTTTTTGGGGGGCAGGGGAGTTAGAGGCTGGAGAGATGGCTCAGTGGTTAAGAGCACCAACTGCTCTTCCAGAGGTCCTGAGTTCAATTTCTGCAACCACATGGTGGCTCACAGCCATCTGTAATGGGATCCCATGCACTCTTCTGGTGTGTCTGAAGACATTGAAACAGTGACAGTGTACTCATAAATATAATAAATACATCTTACAAAAAATATTTTTTGGGGGGAGGAGGTAGGGAGGCTGGGTATGGTGGCACATGCCTTTAATTCCAGCAGGGGCAGGCAGGTCTCTGTGTCTGTGAGTTTAAGGCCTGTTTCACATAGACACTTCCAGGGTAGGCAGGGCTACTCAGAAAGACCCCATCTCAAAATACAAAATAGGCATTAAGAGCACTTCCAGCTCTCGCGGAGGACCTGGGTTTTGTTCCCAGCAACCATGTGGCTCCTTATAATTCTACTCCACTTCTACAGAATCACTTACCTTCTGGTTTCTGAGGGAACTGCACACACATGATATGTATACTTAGAAACAAGCACACAAACACTCGTAAACAACTTAAACTTTTTCTATTCCATTATTATGTTCTGAAGGGCTGTGGTCTGAACCCAAGTTTCATATGTTAGGCAAGTACTGTCCCAGGGAGCTCCAGCTGGGTCATCACTTCATAATACAGAACTGATTTGAGGACCCCCCTCCTTTTTTTTTTTCTTAAGACAGGGTTTCTCTGTGTAGCCCTGGCTGTCCTGGAACTCACTCTGTAGACCAGGCTGGCCTCCAACTCATGGAGATTTCCCCTGCTTCTGCCTCCCAGGTGCTGATGCTAAAGGTGTGTGCTCCCACCACCCAGTGTGACCAGGCTGGCCTTGAACTCAGAAATCTGCCTGCCTCTGCCTCCCAAGTGCTGGGATTAAAGGAGTGTGCCACCACTATCCAGCTCACCCAAGGATTTAAGCTGCTTGTGGCCGTGTGATGACCCCAGGGTCTGCGGCACACTCAACAGTGTTCTAGCCCTGGGTTGTAAACTTTCCTGTTTTGTTTCTTTGGAAACAGTTTGGTCATGTAGCCCAGCCTTAAACCCCATCTTTCTGCCTCAGCATCCCATATGCTGAGATAACAGGAGTGTTACACCAAGCTGCTATTTCGAGGTTTCTTGTTATTGTTTTGAGACATGATATCACTATGTAGCCTTGGCTGGCCTGGAGCTGACTATGTAGGCCAGGCTAGCCTCCAACTCAAGACATATGTCTACTCTACATGTCTCTGCTTTTTCAGTACTCGCAGAAATAAAGATGTGCTACCACATATGGTCCATTAAAAAAAAATAGTTCTTCATATACACATTTTCACAACTACGGAAGTATTCATTGGATATATGACAGAATATACTTTTTCTTAAAAAAAATTATTTCTCACTACGGGTATGTGTTCATGCGCATGTAAAAGGTGAGTGTGGGTGCCTGCAGTGGAGAGACATAAGTTTCCCAGGAGCTGTAGTTACATGTACTTGTCAACCACTTGAGGATGCTGGGAGTTGAAATCAATTCCTCTCCAAGAGCAGTAAATCTGTACTCTTAACCAGGAAGCCATGTAGCCAGCCCAATATAATGTTTCTGTTTTGTAACTGGTATGAAAATCGTAGTTGGTGTAAGCTTTTTTGCAGAACTGGGGATTGAGTCCAGGACCCTCAAGCATAGTAGGCAGTGCTCAACTGCACCTGTTTGTTTGTTTAAGAGAAAGATTCTCACTATGTACTCCTGGCTACAAATAAGATGTGACTTATCCAGACTAGGACCTCGAGGCCCAGGACCCACCTGGACATTGATAGCTTTGTCAAAGTCTTCATGTTTTTTGATCAGCGCCTCCACACTGTCCAGAGAGTCTCCTTTGTCTTCTGTGTTTAGGAAGGCCTCCCGGGCAGCCATCCAGTTTTCTGCTTGCTCACAGTCCCGATGGAACAGCTACAAAGTGGACAAGTAGGTGTGAAGGAGGAGTTGGCCACTTGTAAGAAAATACCTGATGAGACATAATGTACACACCTGCAACTCCAGGCAGTGGTCCAGCATCATCCTACGCTGGACCCAGGCTTTCTCCAGGTCTGTGCGCTCCTGGTCAAGAATATCTAGTTTCTCTTTGATCTCTGGGCTGGCATAGTGTCCGTGAGCCAACAGCTGCTGCCCAAACTGCTCAAATGCCTGGAAAGTGCCAGCCCTGGCATCAAT
Source organism: Mus pahari (assembly GCF_900095145.1). Lineage (NCBI taxonomy): Eukaryota > Metazoa > Chordata > Mammalia > Rodentia > Muridae > Mus > Mus pahari. Next base: position 17,285,813 of record NC_034592.1, on the reverse strand, counting down.
TTCTGTCCGGTGTTCCTGCCAAGAGGAGTGAAGGGATTAGGTAACTTGCTGAAGATGCCCATACTAGTGTCAAGCCCTGGTTCCCAAGACGGGGACGGGTAAGGCCACTAGGCCAGCAGGACCTACCTGGTGTCGCTCCAACAAAGCCTCAGCTCCAGTGACGTCCTTGGCTAGTTCATCTGAAGATACCAACCCTCGTATTCCATTGATCCAAGACATGAGGTCCCTAGAAACAAGATTCACAGAGGCATACTTACTACACTATCTGGCATTAAGCAGGCCTCTGTCTAGGAAGCAGCTGTATCACTTCTGCATTACAGGATTATTTTAGGTTAACCTAGACATAAATTGAACAGGACTGGGTTATATAGCTTATTTGTGTTACCAAAAAAAAAAAAGGGGATCCTTCATCTGTCAAGTCATGAAGCACAGTCCCAACTGTTACACCTATCCACAACACTAAGTCCTGCACCTAAGGCTCAGGATCATTGCAGACAAGGGGGCAAGTTTTCTAAATATATCAGTATATATCAGTAGTCTCAGCAAAGTGTCTGCTTAAACAACCTGAACAAGAACAATGCCAATAGACATGCTAATGTAGAAAGGGTATGCAATTCTGAGACGAAGAGACAGTTTCCCAGGGGCAAAGCACAACTGGTTATCTAATACCAAAAGGTCATCCCTGAAACATAACAAAAAAAGTAAAACATTGTATGACTGAGTATGTTCTCTCCCTCCCTCTCCCTCTCCCTCTCTCCAACAACAACAACAACAACAACAACAACAACAACAACAAGAAAGAGGCCATGAATTTGAAAGAGAGTAAGAGGGAGTCCATATGAGGGCTTGCAAAGACAGGCATCAAACTGTAGTATTGTTTTTTTTGTTGTTTTTGGTTTTTCGAGACAGGGTTTCTCTATGTAGCCCTGGCTGTCCTGGAACTCACTCTGTAGACCAGGCTGGCCTCCTTGAACTCAGAAATTTGCCTGCTTCTGCCTCCCGAGTTCTGGATTAAAGGTGTGCGCCATCACCGCCCAGCTTGTTTGTGCCATTTTTGCCGGTGTTTGGTGAATCTGTAGTATTGTTTGATGAAAGGAAGAGAGTGGGCTGTGGAGGTGCATACCTTTTAGCCCAGTGCTCAAAGGAAGAGGCAGGTTGTTTCTGAGCTCCAGGCTTACCTGTCTACATAGCAAGTTCCAAGACAGCTAGGACTACACAGAGAAACCCTGACCCCAAAACCCCAAATAAATAAATAAATAAATACGTATGTAATAAAATAAAATGGTTCAGAGAGTATATGCCTGCCTTTGATCTAAGTACATTGGTAGAGAGAACTGACTTCTTTTACCATTTACAGGGGAGTTGTGGCACACAAGCATGTATATACAGACATAATGCAATAAATAAATGTAATAATCTTCTTTTGGAAGAAAAAAAAAAAAACTCAAAAAACCCAAAGGCACAAAAATCCCAAAATAAAACCCAGAATTCTTCCGAGAAAACAATGAACAGGCGACTGTCCAGTGATTAAGTGTACTTCCTGCTTTTCTAGAGACCCCAAGCCTGGAAAGTGGAGGAGTATCGTTTGCTGGCTCCCATCCAAGACCACAGAAATCATGCTGTCCGTGATCACCCACTCAGTGAAGTGTCATACAGCCATTAGAAGACAGGAGCACTAGATCATGGGAAATCTGACCTACAACCTATTTGCTGTAGCTCAGAAAACAAAAGAACCTACAATTAATGAGAATGTCACTAAATTAACTGGTGACAACAGGTAACAATACCAGTTGCTCTTGTATGACTCTTTCAACCTCTCTGTGACACTGAAATTATTTTAAATAAAAAAAAGGTGGTAAAAAACACTAATTATATTAAATGTGAATAAATTCTATATGATATGCAATATGCATTTAAAGAAGAAAGCACATTTGGTAAGGTGGCATGACCCTGCGTGTACGTGCACGTACCCGAAGCGCGCACAGGGACAGACTTACTGCAGACTTCTGGCACTTGGCAGTTTGAGTAGTTTATATCCCACGGTTACTTTATAATAAAATTGACTATTACAAAGGCCCTATGTAGCAAGAATCTTTGAATGCCACTTCACATGCTATCTGAAAGAGAATGACTGACACAGGCTCATATATGAGAATGCTTGTTCCCTGATTGGTGGAACTGTTTGGGAAGGATCAGGGAGTGTGGGCTTGCTGGAGGTGTATCACTGGTGGCTGACTCTACAAGCCTCTCCATCCCCAGTTAGTTTCCCTTGCTTTCAACGTGTGCCTCACGATGTGAGCTCTCAGCTGGGCAGTGGTGGCAAGAGGCTTTACTCATAGGCATCTCTGAGTTCAAGACCAACTTGGTCTACAAAGTGAGCTCCAGTAGAGCTACATAGAGAAACTCTTAAAAAAACAGAAAGAGAGAGGGGGCAGGGCAGGGGGTGAGCTCTCTGTTCCGGTTCCAGTGCCATGCCTGCTGTTGTGTGCCTTGCCATGATGGTCTCCGAAACCGTGAGCCCCAAATAAACAGTTTCTTACATAAGCTGACTTGGTCATGGTATTTTATCACAGAAATAGAAACATAACCAAGACATTTGTTTATTACCGGAAATCACTAAGGAAGCGCTGAAGATCATGGGAGTCACCCAATTTGGCCTTGCGCTGGTCTGCACGCTTCCCTAGGCTGGTCCAGGCCTGGTTTAACTCTGTGCACTTTTCCTTTAAGTCCTCCGCAGATTCAGGATGAGACTGGATCAGCCTTTGGGCTGTTTCCCCAAGGGAATTCACCTATGAGCAAAGAGTCGTAAGAACATCCAGGGAAACAGCTCTGTCTGGCAAAGTTCAGGCCTCAGCCTTCCTCAAGCATCTCTCACCTTGTCACCAAGAGCTGCAAGGTCCCTCTCAAAGCCTTCATGTTTGCGCTGCAGGGCCTGGACACTAGCTAAATCATGGCCATAGTTGTCTGTGTTCAGAGCCTGATTCTTCTCTTCAATCCATTCTTTGGTTTCATCAGCATCTCTGGAGGTAAAACACATGAGTGAGTGGCAAGTAACACTGCCTTGTCCCAGGGCTGGCACGTGTGTATCTGTCGTAGTTGCACACGTTCACGCCCAGCAGGATTAACAGCATCTACTGTTCTTACATGGCTTTGGTGTTAAGAGCCCACACATCAGTAAGGCATAGCTACCATGCTGAGAGCCCACTCAGTGAGCCTTGTCTATGAGCGGCCAAGTTATTTCCTCCTGTCCCACCTAATGCTTGGTACCCTCACCTGTGGAACCTCTGTACTTCGTGTGCACTGCCCAAGAGCTGGCTACGTTCCTCAGCCAGCTGTTGCAGGGACTGCCAACGCTCATTCAGCTCCTGCAGGAGAATGGCAATATCAGTTCTCTTCTAACCTGTCACACTCACAACCAGACCTTGGGAAAATGAGTGCCTGTAAATTTTCATTTTCTTGCAAACATAACAGCAGCATGCCACAACAGAGATCTTTTGAAGAGCAAAAATGTCATATCTAATAACCCCCCAAGCCCCCAAATGCTTGACTTAGAAACCTTTCCAACACTGGATAAGCTAGCATTGGTGCTGCACATATGGTGCCTACAAGTAACTGCGAAATGGAGACATCTGAGAATCTTCTCTCAGTACGACAACCAATGAAGTCTTGGGCCAGAGTACAACTGGGAAAGGCAAGTCCTTAAGGTTCCTATTCCACTGGCAATCCCAGCGAAGGTTTCCAGTCCTGCTCTGCGCTGGTCTGAGTAAGAATGACTCTATAGGCTCATGTTTGAACACCTGGTCCCCTTTGGATGTCTGGGAAGGCGCTGGCTCTGCTGGGTAAGATGATCACTGGGGGACAGGAACAGGCTTTGAGGTGTCAAAGACAGGCCATTCTCCATGTATTCTCTCTGCCTCTTGCTTGTATGAGAGTCGTAACTATTCCTGCTGCCATGCCATCATGGACTCTATCCTGAAACCATAAGCCTAACTAAACACTCTATTCTATAAATTGCCTTGGCCACAGTGTTTTATCATAGCAATTGAAAAAAAAGTAAGACATGCTCAGATTGGAGTCCAGATCAAGAAACTCAATCAAGCTATTTCATGACTCAGGCATTTAACAAGGATGCTTGTGTATGTTTCTGAGACCTATAGAAGTAGGCCTGGTCACAGCATGCTCCACCACAAGGACAAGCCCTCTACTGTTGTCAAAATAAGGAAGACAGTAAAGAGCAAGGATAAGCAGGACAGCTGGTCACCACTTCTTACCTTGATGGAGTTGAAGGTAGCCACTGTGTGGACCATCAGTCGAGCAGACTGTGAGAGGAGAGCATATAAAACCCATTAAGACCCTGTCCATTCAGAGACATATCTGCTACTTACACCAGGTAGGTTCCAACAGAATCCACAGACTCCTACAGACATTGGCAACATCTGAAGTACGGACTACTGAAAGATGTGAGAAAACACCAAGTCCCTAAGTGGAGATGCTGCAGGGTGAGCCATACTCAGGAGAGTGAAACCCTGAGGACAGCAGCTGAAGGAAGGGCAGTTCAGCATCATGAATGGTGTACTTTCTTGTCCACACCAAAGAACCCTCCAGAAAACAGATCTACAAACACCGGCTGCTGTGACTAGTTACTAGTGAGGTATAAAAATGACTCCTTCCATGGATAATGTGGTTACTAGGCTGTGGTTTGTAACAGTGTCCTGAAGGAAAAGGGACAGCACTGATGAAGGAAAAGGGAAATGAGCCAATGACTGAGCTTTGCTCTCCACAATAGAGACCCTTGTAAACACCCGAGGAGCCTCACAATGTCCTACCCCACGCATCTTATAACCAAAACAAAACAGACTCCTCTTGGCTCAAAATCTTTCAAGTATGGTAAGAGGAGGTAGGGCTCAGCTTAGATGCAGGAGAGGGAAGCCATCAATGTTCCTATGAACTCCAGAAGACATGTGGGTGTTAGACAGGATCAGAAGGCAGAAACATCGTTCCCACGCCTTCTTAGAACTAGGAGACAAGTCACAAGGAGACCTAAGGCTGCCAGCAAAGATGGCTCATCAGATACAGGGAGTGGTTGCCAAGCCTTCACCCCTGACCTACATAATACACAAGGGCGAGCTCAGTGTCACAGCGCTCACACACAACACACACACACACACACACACACACACACACCCCAAACATGTGTCATTCTAATGTATGTATTTTCAGCTAGGCACTGTGGTGCATGCGTTTAATTTTAGCACTTGGGAGGCAAAGGTAGGTAGTGGCTCTGTGAGTTCAAGGCTAGCCTATTCTACATAGTGATTTCCAGATCAGCCCAGTTTATGTAGCAAGTTCTATACTAGCCAGGCCCAAATAACAAGACCTTGTTTGTTTATTTTTCCTTTTTTTTTTTAAAGTCTATTTTCAAAAGAATTTACATTTCTAGAAGAGCTTATCAGAGCATTCAGATAGGAAGTTGTTCATTAGATTTTACTATAAGAAAAAGTAACAGTGGGATATGAAGACCTGAGTCAAACAAGAAAAAGTCCTATACCTTTTCTTTTAAAAAGTCCTTTTCTTAAAAACAAACAAATAAACAAACAAAAACAAAAACAAGTTAATGAGACAGCTATGAGGGAATATGTGGCTAGGCTGAGATAGGTTATACAAGAGGACTGAACAGCACAAGGGTGAACACCGAAGGCCAGTGATGGAAGGCCTTTTCTCCTGGGTTTCCAAGCTATCTTCTATGCCTTGAGAGTATATATTTATGTAACAGAAGTCTACCTATAACTTCTTTGTAGCTTCACCTACACACACACACACACACACACACTCACACAAGCTTAGTCAGAAGAGACGCTGCTGCAAAACTAAAATGTGTGTAGCCAGTGCTGTTTTCTTAGCTGGAAGCATAGTACATCAGGCCTCTTACCCCATTCCTGGGCAGAGCTGTGCTGTTTTGTATCCCTGCACCAAGAGTGTTTTTTGCTGTGAGGATAACTTGCTCCTCCCCTTCTTGCCCTGGGAGAGGGTCCTACTAAATACAAGCTTCCTCTAGCTACTGAGCAAGTCACTTGGATAATGGACTGTGTATCGTCATTCCCATCCTCATTCACATCATTTTAGTGGAAATGCCATGCTGTGTGGTAACATCTAATGATGGGTGAGGTGCACTCTAGGATCAAGATGTCCTACCCTTACTGGGTACTCTGCTTATGTGCATTAGGGCTCCTAGTTCCACAGACAACCAAATATAGAAGACCACTCTAGCCAAGTAAATGTTCATGTCAAGCTAGACACCAAGAAAGAGGCAGACAAGAAAGAAGTAAGACACTGCAAGTTCCTGCAAAACACCTGGAACTAGTAATGTACAAAGGAGTCCTTACCTTCCATGGAGAGGCTGTCTTGGAATCTGCTTCATCCTAGTCAAAGGAGGAGGAGATTGGGAGCTTGTCATAGAGCACAGAACCGCCCCAGTCACCAACTGTGATCCCAGAGGAATCGCAACAGCTCATCGTCACCACTCTGAAACTGATCTGACTGCCCAGCAACCAACAAGAGTCTGCCTGAAAAGAGTCATCAAATCCTTTTTCCCCCTTAGGGTTTATTTTGCGTGCATGAGCGTTTTGACGGCGTGTATACATGTGCACCATCTGCATGCCTGATGCCCATCATATCCTCTGTGAATGAAGCTATGGATAGTGTGAGTCACCAAGTGGATGCTGGTACTGAATTCAGATTCTCCACAAGAGCAACAAGTTCTTGGAACTGCTGAGCCAACTCTACAGCCCCTTATTATTTTTTCCCCAGATACAGTAGAAGAGATAGAAGGAATGAAAAAAAAAAAAAAAAAAAAAAACCCAAACCTCAACATAATGGCCATCTTTTCTTTACGCCATGCGCATAGAATTATTTAAAAGAATATTGAAATTATTATTAGAAAGATAAAGATCAAGCATGTTGTGACCAGGAAGGCGGTAAGCTCTGTGACCCTAGCTGAGGTGGAAGGACTGTGAAATTGTAGCCAGTCTGAGCTAAATAAGTCTAATAACAAAACCCAAATCAAAACTCCCAAACTTTTGTTCTAGAGGATGACAGGCAGCATAGATGTGTACAATGTGAAAAAGAGATATGGATGACCGGGCATGGTGGCGCACGCCTTTAATCCCAGCACTCGGGAGGCAGAGGCAGGCGAATTTCTGAGTTCGAGGCCAGCCTGGTCTACAAAGTGAGTTCCAGGACAGCCAAGGCTATACAGAGAAACCCTGTCTCACAAAAACAAAACAAAACAAAACAAAACAAAACAAAAGAGAGAGATATGGACAACAAAAGGTCTCTGTCACTCAGCAGCTCTTGCCTTTACATACTCTCAAGATCTAAATCCTTGCTAAATCCAAGTTCCATATGGATGGCCTGTGACTTACCCTGGGCATTGCACCATACACCTCCTACAAGGAAAAGGAAAGTAGTGTTAGTCCAGAGGAAATGCGATCCTGAACGCCATGAAGTTCCTGAACGCACCTGGAAACTGACTGGAAATGCTTATGTGCAAAACATTTATCTATTTAAGGAACTTAGGAACTTTAAACCAAGGGCACCAGACACTCAACTTGTACAACTTAGGGAGAGCATGGGATGAAGCGTAAACCTCAAGCCTGTGTTATGAAATGTGATCCCTGGGGCTAGGACGGACTCAAACACCTACCTGCTGCTGCACAGCCTGCACTTCCTCTGCCATCAGACCTTCAGACTCCAGGTCTTCAGCTACTTTGTTAATGTCCTTCAGCCGAGACTCATTGGCTTTCAGATCCTACAAAGTAAAAGCCACAATGACTAAACATACAGTAGCAAGCCAAGGGAGAGGGGAACACAGATAGTTCAGATTCAATAGTATGAACTTTTGAGACAGGGGACTCACTACACAGCCTTGGCTGGCTTACAATTCATTATGTAGACTAGACTAACCTCAAACTCAGAGACATCTACCTGTCTCTGCCTTCCAAGTGCTGGGATTAAAGGGGGTTAATGCAACTATCACACCCACCATCTTCTTAGACTGTAACGTTCTCAAGGTTCGTCCTTGTAAAGGGCACTCCTTGTTGCAACTGGCCGTATTCTATTTCCTGGACGCTGCACATTACTTAACTATTGCATAGTTGAAGACTGCCTCCCCCAACTCTGTGTGTGCATGTGTGTGTGCGCACTATAGGCCTGTAAAGGAATCTACATGTAATCTAAGTAACAGCTTGTTTCTTACAGTGAGTTCCAAGCCAGCCTGAACTACTTAGCACGGTCCTTTTGTAAAAACTAAGAATACAACAATTGAGTAATTTAGAAGGTTCTTAAAATGTGTATGTCTATAATCCCAACACTTGGTGAAGAAGACGAGATAATCAGGAGGTCAAAGCTGGTATGGACTACAGCACAAATTCAATACCAGCCTGGTCCACCAGGGACACTGTCTCAAATAACAAACCAGGGCTAAGGATGCAGACACAGCTCCCTTGTGTTAGATCTATTTCACTGCATAAAACTAGTCATTATGATCTACACCTGTGATCTCAATACTTTGGAAGGGAAGGCAGGAAGAAGTTCAAGCTCATCCTCAGCTACACAGTGATATTTAAAGGGCCAACTTGTGTCTTAACAGACCACCACAACCAAACACAAAGAAACAGAGCACTGCTGCTCCTTGAAATTAGAAGCTAGTAAAGTCCATTTAAAAGAAGCTATACATCCCCAGCACTGGACAAGCACAGAAGCTACAGAGAGTAAATTCTAAGTCACAGAAACTACACAATCCATATTATCTTCACTTCAGTAATCTGGGTGAGACCCAAGAGAACTATTTACACAGCTTTGTTTTGCTTTGTTGTATTATTCTTCTGTTTGATGTGGGTGAGTGTGCCAGTGATGGATAAGGCTGGAGGACAACTTGTGCAAGTTGGTTCTCTCCTTCTACCATGTAGGACCTAGAGAGTGACTTCAGAATAATCTTAGGCCTGGTGGCAAGTGTCTCAACCCAATGCACCATCTCACTGTTCTGAGATCCAACACAATCCCACCTTTTCTGGGACGAGGTCTCTGTGTAGCCCTGATTGTCCAGGAACTCACTTTGTACACTAGGGTAGCCTTGAACTCAGAGATCCACCTGTCCCTGTCTCTCAAGCGCTGGGATTAAAGATGTGCAACACCATGCCCATCAAGAACCAACTCTCTCTCTTTTTAAACAATTTATTTTATGTACATTGGTGTTTTGTCTGCATGCAGGTCTGTGTGGATGTCAGATCTTGGAGTTATAGACAGTTGCCAGCTGCCATCTGGGTGTTGGGATTTGAATCCTGGAATTATAGTCCACTGGAAGAGCAGTCAGTGCTCTCAACTACTGAGCCATCTCTCCAGGCCCAAGAACCAACTCTTTAAAAAAAAAATCTTTTTTAAAGGCCAAGTTTTTATTTTTGTTTTCAAAGAACTTTACTCACTTCCTGCATGTATTCATGTTTTGCCTCTATGACTGTTCCACACACATGAGATATAGACAGTTGTAAGACCCATGTATAAGCAACCAGGAGTTTAAACCTGTGCTTTCTGGATAGCCATTGTGCTCTTGACTCTAAGCCATTTCTCCATCCCCTTAAGTTCTTTTAAATGATTAACTTTGCGTGTATGGTGCCTGGGTACCAAATATGGGCCTGGTACCTGTGGAGGAAGGAAACTGGACTTACAGATGGTTGTGAGCCTCCATGTGGGTATTGGGAACAGAATCTGTTTGTCTGGGTGCCCTTAACTGCTGAGCCATCCCTCCAGTCCCAAGAACTAGCTATTTACACAAGTTTGAAGCTATGCTGTAGACTTCTCATACCTTCTGGAAGTCATCAAACTTCTTTTGCAGCACCTCAACTTGCTCCAAGTCAGCGCCAACCTCCTCACTCGTTAGAGCAGCCTCCTTCTCATTGATCCACTGCTGTAACTCGTTCGCTTCCCGGAACAACATGAACTTCTTGCAACTCTTCTCCAACATGCCTTTTCTCTTCTCACCCAGTTCCAGCAGAGACTGATATCTGACAGAAGTCAAGAGGGTAACACAATGGACAAGGAAGGCAGTTAGCTCACTATAACCACTAGGTATCTGAGATGTGATCCAAGGCATGAGATTGTAATGATAATGCCTACCAACAAAGGATCAGAGCACACAAAGATGAGGATTCTAGGCACTCAAACTACAGCCTTAGGGATAAGCAAACACTGGTCCTAACTGCGTGGGTTACCACAGTCCAGGCACTTTGATCCCAGGTGCATTTTGCAACTATTATGATCACATAAGCCTAAAACCAAGTACTTAGCACAGAAACAGAAGGTTCATGCGACTGTTTGGAGAGATGAAATGAAGCTACATAAAGACAAAACTACATAATGTATAAAAGGGATTTTCTTGGTTTTAAAATTCTCTGAGCAGCCCCTAAGAGGGGGAAGATACGAGCTTTAATATAGTCCAATACGGGATGTTCCATCTCTGACCAGTAGGGCATTTCCATGGTGATCTCTATTTTTGAGCAGTAAAAGAATATCAGGTAGTGTGCAGTTTGTACACAACTCCATCACCTACAAGACCTGAGAAGAATCAAAAGACTTTCTCGCTCATGAGAACTAAGACTTCTAAGCTACCACTATCTTTCAAGCCACAAAAATAACAAATCTGAGTAAGAAATGAAATTCAAAGTTAAAGAAAAATCTAAAAATCATCACTAAATCTAAGCTTCCCAAACAAAAAGTAATAGTCATCAGAAATCAGAGCCCCTATCCTCTAAGTCACACTTCGCTGCCTTCCTATTGAGGACTACAACAGAACTGGCTGGTTTATGGAGGACAGTACAGCACCTGCTCTACCACAAAACTAGAGTGAACCAACACCATTCCAAACACAAGCAGGCAGAAGCAACCAGGGAGAGCAGTACTGAGATTCTCCCACAGGCAGCAAAGCTGTGAAGATGTGGCAGGTCCCCTGCACCACCTCCTTCTCAATGGATAGTGCTTTGGAGAAGAGCGGCAGAGAGGAATGGACAGGTGTAGCAGTGACATGGGAGCTCAGCCAGGTTCTCAGCCTACTCACAGTTCTTCCACCTGTTTCATACGCAGAGATACACTGCCGGCCTCCTTAGTTATGCGTGTCCTGCACAGGGGGTACAGCAAAAGCATGCACACATTAGTGGGATTAATCTATGGGAATAGAAAGCAGCAGCTCCAACTGGTGCCATGATGGCAGATGCTTGAAGTGGGAAAAACATAGGAATCCATCAAAAGCTCTTAGAAGCAGCCCAGGCCATGAATGAAATCAGTGGAGAAACAGCAGGAAAATTAAATGAGAGGGTTAGTTTACCTTCATGTTCCTGACAACTCTGCTCCATGTAAGGCAGCATTCCCTGTACTGCACACACTTACTGCACAGAGCAGGCCAGGGGACAAAACAGACCCAAAGGACAGTGCTGACTCTAATCGCCAGCTCAGCAACACTAGCTCCATCAACATCTGTGCTCTTACATTTATGCTCCAGGTCTGGGATAATAACATAAACCCAAGTGTCTCCTTGTTTATGCAGTAAAAGTAAAAGAATCTGCAAGTGTACAAATGGCTCTTATCATTTCAAGATCATTAATGTCAGAAAAACTCTCTGTTAAGCCCTACTGGACATAAAAATATACTTCCTGTGTATTCCCCAGATGCCCAAAGCTGTTGATTTCATCAGCAGAGTAAGGTACGCACTATAGGACAGACATAGGGCAATATGGAAATTGTCTATATGATATGAAGAAAACCAGCCTAAAAAGTAAAACCCTTTCTCTGAAACACAAAGGAAGAGAGCAGCTCCCAGGCAGCTGTCCAAAGGGAGGCAGAGCCGAGGGGTAAGATATCTGAAAATCCAACCCAAAAAGAATTTTGTCAACAAGACAAAGGCTAACACTGTACCAAGTAGCAAAATGTGCTTTAGAAAAAGCAGCTCAGAAACACAGAAAAAAAACCAAGTGAGATTAAGGTATTAGTCAAGAATCCGGGCTCTAACATGGAGGCTGGTGGGTTAGGAGACTTAAGAAAAATAGAAAAGAAGATGTAGGGCTCCAGAAACCCCAAGACACTGATCTGGCTTGAGGACTGGATTAAGCCCTAGGGGCTGTCTAGCCGGTGCTGTGTATCTGCGCCCTTACTGGTTGTCAATCTGCCCCTGCCGCAGAGCAATGCTGCCCTGCTCTTCCAGGAGGTTCTCCCTCGAGGCTGACTGGGCGGGGTCCAGCTTCTTCACATATGCAGCTGGCACGAAGCCCTGACGGTCATTCACTTCCACTTTCCACCAATCCTATGAAAGAAAAGGAAGAGGGCTGAGAGCCTAGACTTTTCCCAAGACAGACCTCACATTGGCCTATTTTTTAATTCTTTGTTTCTGTTTTTTTTTTTTTTTTTAATTTAAAAATTTTGTGTCTCTGTGTGTATGCTACAGGTGTGTGTTCAGATGTACACCCAGGGTATAGTACCTGTCCAGCACCCATGAGGCTCCATCTTCCACAGCCAGCACCACAAACAACAACTACCAAAAGTAAAGGTTTTAGAGCAAACAATGCATGGCTCAGAAGGGAGTGTGCTTACCAGAGACACTTGAGAGTCATGATCCTCTTAGCACTACTTGTATACATCAGACTAAATAGAATTGATCTTGTACTTCCCAGTCATGTAGCTCTGGGTAATGTAACCCCTTAACTCTTCCCATCTACCCAAGGATATTCATTAGAGTACATTCCCTGGTGCTGATGCACAAAACCCTGGCCACTCTGTGCCTTGCCTTGTTTGTGCTGTTGAGCAAGGTGAGGATATCCCCTTTCTTCATGGTAACCTCACGAGGACTCTTCTCTTGATAGTCATAGAGAGCCAAGACCAGCTCCTTCCCAGTCTCATCATCCATGGGAGCCACTTGTTGCTAACGATCCAAAGGAAAGACAAAATGATTGAATGCCATGTGTCACTCATGCATACAACAGTCCAACTTTCAACAGGTGTTACCAAATACACACTTTTTTTTTTTTTTTTCCAGTTTTTTCGAGACAGGGTTTCTCTGTGTAGCCTTGGCTGTCCTGGAACTCACTTTGTAGACCAGGCTGGCCTCGAACTCAGAAATCCGCCTGCCTCTGCCTCCCAAGTGCTGGGATTAAAGGCGTGCGCCACCACACCCGGCTCAAATACACACTTATAAGGGTTCTTTTTTCTTTCTTTCTTTTGATTTTTCAAGACAGGGTTTCTCTGTGTAGACTGGCTGTCCTGGAATTTGCTCTGTAGCCTGGAACTCACAGAGATCTGCCTGCTTCTGCCTCCCAAGTCATCACCAGCCGGGTACGGCCCTAGAGCTTAAAAAGAACTTTGTAAAATGCCAATCCTGTTTCAGTAGTTGGAACTATATACACCAGGCTGGCCTTGGGACCCATCTGTCTCTGCTTCCTGAGGAATTAAATGTTTGCTGCTGGAATTAGATGTTTGTACTACTACACCCAACTGCTTGAGAGCTCTTTAGTGAAGCTACCAAAAGAAAAAGAAAAATTTGTTCAAGCTGTTGAGCAAATATGTCACTCAATAATTCAGGTATAGTGGCTCATGCTTATAAATCAAGCACTTGAGAAGCCAAAAGAGGGTTAATTAGTTTGAGACCTGCTTGGACTACAAAGTGAGAACCCGTTATTAGGATATCAAAAGGAGGGGATTCAATGAAACAAAAACAATTAAATGTGCCTGACCGCAGAGCTTTGTGTGAGAAGAATATTGCCCACAGCACATATGGTGGCATGCAACTTTAATCCCAGCATTCCAATGATTGAACTAAGTAGAGGGAGGTAGCCAGCCTCATTTACATTGTGAGACCCTGTCACAAAGAAACAAACCCAAACCCAAAGAATGTTGCCCACCCTCAGTTTCTTCAGCACACACATGCCCTGCCCTCGGTACTCTAGAACCCCAGGAGCACCCATACCCGGCATGACTGGGCCTGCTCTCGCAGAGCCTGGATGCTGCTGCCGTAGGCGCTGAGATCCGACATCAGAGCTTCATGCTTCTTGAGTAGAGCCTGAAACCAAGCACACAGAGCTGTGTCTTTCCTCAAGGCCCTGTCATCAGGAGATGACTGCTCCCTGTCCTGGACACTCTGTATTTTATAAAATTACTTTTAATATTTTGTATAATGTACTTTTAAAACATTCTTTGAGCTCAAACATCTTTGCCCTACCCCTCCAGCTGCTCTCATATTTATGACCAACTTTTCTCCAATTGAAACATACAGTCCACACAGTGTTACACATACACAAACTCTACTGAGTATGTTTATTGCTGCCCATATGTATTTGTGTCCAGGACTGACCACCCTCCATGGGAACTTCTCTGTGGTGGAAGTGGATCTCCTTCTCTCAGCAGCTACTGATCACTTACAGCTTTTTATCTAGAGGGGTAAGGACCTTGTCAAGTTTTTTCCATGCATGTTGGCCTACATTACTTCTTTGTGTGTGTGCACACACCACGGAAAAGCATGGCGGTCAGAGGACAATTTGCAGAGGTCAGTTCTCTGAGCTCAATCCCCGTATGGGTCTGGGTACTGAACTCAGATCAAGAGGCTTGGCCCAAGTGCCTTACCCACTGGGCCATCTTACCACCCCATCTCTTTATGCTTTCTAATTTCAGAGAAGAAATACTGCTGAGTTACAATCTCTTCTTTTCCATTTTCACCTAGCTACAATGTATCTGAATAACACAGACACACAGAGAACAGACCCAGTGTACTTGAGAATGCCTTTTTATAGGGCTACTTTGTCACTCCTTACTAACCCGGTTCTCCCATTCTTGGGGAAAATACTGTTCATGTGACAGCTCAACTCAGGTAGGGAGGTTCTGGTCCTTGGAACGGCACCTACAACTGTATACAAGCACTAGTGCTTTACCACTGAGCAGAGACCCTAGCTCTCTCATTCTGCTTTTGACAAG
Organism: Mus pahari; assembly: GCF_900095145.1. Classification (NCBI taxonomy): domain Eukaryota; kingdom Metazoa; phylum Chordata; class Mammalia; order Rodentia; family Muridae; genus Mus; species Mus pahari. The sequence goes on along the minus strand of NC_034592.1, from coordinate 17,270,810 downwards.
ATTGTTAAGAGGCAGGTCTGACGACTACATGAACCAGATATGAGTCATGTGTCTGTATGCACGTGACTAAGAATAATGAGACAACAGCAAATGTTAACAGTTGAAAGTAGGTGACAGGCTCTTCTCCTTGATTCTGAACTTCCAAAATAAAAAGTAAGTTAAGACTGCCCACACTTTACGAAGAAGCTGCAGTATACTTTATCTTTCCTACAATACCTTCTCCACTACCTTGCTTCCTACTCTAAGGCTGGGGCCAATTCCCAAGTACATGTGATGCCCAGGTTTGAGCTACCTCAGCAGAGTCTTCATCCTTCCCATAGTCAGTACTGCCCACAATGGGCTCCTTCTCCCGCATCCATGACTCGGCCTCATTGGCATCGGCAAAGTACTGCTGGGCCTGTAGCGAGTCCTCTAGATCCTGCCTCCGCTGGGAGGCTTTGGCTTTCAGAGCCTCCCACTTCTGGTTGAGCTCACTCAGTTTGGCCTTCACATCCTCTGCAGCAAAATGACCTGGAAGGATGATGTGGAGCACAGTAACATGACAGTGACACTCAGGTGAGGCCTGGTCAGTCATACGACAGTACAAGAAGGAGACTCAGCCCGGGCCTCATCGACGGGGCTCAGGTCCATGCACTCTACGCCAACAGGGGACACAAGAAAGACATAAAGAGTAAAAGCAAGTCCAGTCACTGACCACACTCACCTTCCTCCACCATGGCATTTCCCTTTTGTGTCACTGCTTTGATGCGAGGTTCATGCCCAGCAATTTCTGCTTGCAAAGCTTGGTGTTTCTTTAGCAGATTCTGGACTCCAATAAGATCTTTGCCTAAAAGTAGAATCCATTCTCCCATTGAACTGTCAGTAATGGGCTCCCACCACTGCTGCAGTACAGGGATCTAAACTTCCATTTCACTTCCTCAGATTCATTTCCTTTATGTACGGGATGTGGTAATGGCATGGTTCTGCCTGGGGCAGATACACTAACCTCTGTTAGTGGATGCAGCAATAGGCTCCTTTTCTCGAATCCAGGTTTCCTCATCCTCCACATCCCGGAAGAGCTGCTGCAGACGAAGAGAATCTGCCAGCTTCTGCTTCCGGGCCACCATGGGTTCCTTAAGAGCCTCATAGCGAGCCACGAGGGCCTCTTGCTTCTTCTTAATGTTTTCAGCATCAAAATGGCCAGCATCTTGGAACTGGCGGGCCTGAATTGTGATGCCATCAATTCGATCCTGGAAACAGGAGGATAAGGTTTGAAGAGCCTCCAGAGACTTTGCTCTGCACCTCTCCAGCCTGTTACTTGGGGATGAGGATTCCTCAGACACAAAGAAAATGTAACACAGTGCGAGTCCTACTCTCAGAATATTTGTTCTGCCATGGCCTCCCTCACTTTAGGCTCCCAGAGAGCTCTGAGAAAAAACACTGACCCGAAGCACAGAGCTCTATAAGAGAGCCTCATATTTCATTTTTCCCCCAATAGTATCCCCTTGGAAAGTTCAACATTCATCTTTCTCCCATTCAGTACTGCCCTGCCCCTCCCTAGGTCCCCATTTCCCACACGGCCCTGCCCTGCCCCTCCCTAGGTCCCCATTTTCCACACAGCACTGCCCTGCCCCTCTCTAGGTTCCCATTTCCCACACAGCACTACCTGGTGAGCAGCGACATCTGCCTCTAGCAGAGCATGCTTCTTCTGGAGGTTCTGGACATTAGTGAGGTCTTTACCATAATCGTCTGAAGCCAAGTGACCTTCAACTTCATACAGCCATAATTCAATGTCTTCAACATTTCGATTAAATTGTTGCTGCTGGTTGGCTTCTCGGAGCTTTATTCCTGTCCAGTAAAGCGTGATCACATTTCTGTTGGATAATGTGATCCGCTAACACTGACCACTCACGAGCCACGGTACCCCATGAAGGACTGCGGTCAGATCTTAAGTCAGTGTCTGGTTTTACTAACCAGTGAGGGAACCTCTACAATACCCTGCTGCTCTACATTCTACAGACTACAATGAAGGCTGCTCGGTAAACATCTTTACCACCATGAGACACTCCCTCTGGATCACAGTTAAACTGTGATTGTTTGGTTTGTTTGTTCAGTGTTTCTCTGGCTCTTCTGGAGCTCACTCTGTAGACCTTGGAAATCAGAGACCTGTCTGCCTTTGCCTCCTGAGCACTGGGATCAAAGGTGTGCAACACCATTGCCTTAGTTGTTGCTAAACTGTGATTTTAGATAGGAAGGCTCTGAGTCTCTACTCAACGACTGTTTTTAATCGTATTTTCCAAATGACCAAAGTACTAAGAACCCAAGTCAAGCAACCTTTATAGAACAATAACTCTTTGTTGTTTTTTTTTTTTTTTTGAGGACCAGCCTCTTTTTTAAAAAAAAAAAAAAAAAAAGACTTACTTATTTATTTCATGTATGTGGGTATATTGTTGCTGTCTTCCCAGAAGACAGCATCAGATGCCCATTACAGATGGTTGTGAGCCACCATGTGGTTGCTGGGAACTGAACTCAGGACCTTCAGAAGAGCAGTCAGTGCTCTTAACCGCTGAGCAATCTCTCCAGCCCCAAGCAATAACTCTTTTTTGTTTTTTTCCAAGACAGGGTTTCTCTGTGTAGCCCTGGCTGTCCTGTTACTCACTTTGTAGACCAGGCTTGGCCTTGAACTCAGAAATTGCCTGCCTCTGCCTCCCAAGTGCTGGGATCAAAGGCGTGCGCCACCACCACCTGGCTCAAGCAATAACTCAACAACGAAGTTATCACCCTACCTTTCCTGGGTTGTGTCTAGTCCTACCATGCTAAGCCAGAGAGGAGTGTTTAGTTTCCCAAACATTCCTATTACCCACTACTTTTCTTTTCTTTTCTTTTCTTTTTTTTCAAGACAGGGTTTCTTTGTGTAGCCCTGGCTGCCCTGGAACTCACTCTGTAGACCAGGCTGGCCTCGAACTCAGAAATCTGCCTGCCTCTGCCTCCCAAATGCTGGGATTAAAGGTGTGTGCCACCACCGCCCGGCCCACCAACTACTTTTCTATCATCTACTTTATCCTACCTTTCAGTTCTGTGGCCTCTAGAAGTTTCTTCCACAAACTGATGACCTCATTCATACGAGCTGCTACTTCTTCCTTGGCATAGTGGTTGACATCTATTAGCTTTTGCCCAGCTTTCTCTAGGGCATCAATCCGGCTCTGGTTTGCTGAAAGCTCAGCCTCAAAAGCCTGATGCTTCTGGACTTTCCCTTGCAGGTTGGATGGATCCTGCAAATCAAAGAGAAGGGGTTCTGTCTTGAACCGGAGTACAGACAGCTACTTCACACTCATAACACAGATGATTTATGCTAACTAGTGTGGTTTGTGTGACCTTCTTTGTGTTTTTTTGTTTTTGATTTTTTAGCTCCAACTAGTTTTTGCAAGATTTAGCTTACTACACAAGTATCACAGGGGACACTGATTGTGTTACTTTATAAGCTTCATCGGTGGCTGTTTTCATCTTCTCATTGACCCAACTTTTGAGCTCATCAGAATCACGGAAGAACTGCTGCAGATGGAAGGAATCAGCCAGCTGTGCCCGGCGATGCATGGCTCGCTCATGAAGGGCATTGCGGCGGCTCAGGAGCTGTAAGACAGATCACATGACTCTACTTTATACTCCCCAAAAGGTGACTGGCCTGACTGGGCTGCATCAAGTATCTTAGAAAAGGAACTTGCACACTCTAAGAAAGGAGCATGACATCCCCAGGGAACTCACAGCATCTCGTCGAGTCGCTACATCTTCCATTGCGTAGTGGTTATTTTGGATGAGTTTGGTTGCAAATTCATCAAGGGCCTAGAAATGAAGGCAAGAGTTGTCACTGTGAGCATAGAGCACTAGCTTGGACTATGGAGAACACATCCTAATCTTTCTCTATTTCTCAATCTGTGTCTTAATCAATCTCTCTTCAAGACAGGGTTTCTCTGTGTAGCCCTCGTTGTCCTGGAAAAAGCTCTATAGACCAGGCTGGTCTAGAACTCAGAGATTTACCTGTTTTTGCTTCCCAAGTGTGGGATTAAAGGCATGCGCTACCAAGCCATGCAAAAACACCAACACCCTAATCCCCTCAGTCCAGGTTTGCCCTGTGACACACACTTGATACTGGGCCCAGGTGGCTGATTATGTTTACCTACAGATCTAAAGGCATGTCCAACCTGTGGCTCATCGGCTACATGTACCCCAGGCTAGCCATGAATTCAGAGTAACATGAAAATCCCAAACTTACATTGTATGAGAGTCTATTGTGATTTTGGGGGAAGAGGGAAAAGTATCCAGTTCTCAAGAGTGAGCTGCACAGACATGAACATCACTGTTGTAAGTAGACATGCCTGGAAGACTGTTCATTCCTCAAGTCTACAGACATGACCTGCTGCTATCTGAGAACCTCAAGAGTGTCAGATGTCAGCCTGCTTATCCTTTCTACTACGGCAGCAATTGATTCTGCTCCATAAAGCTGTTACAAGTGCAAGATGATGCAATGTTGTCAATGTGAGGTCTTACGTAGTCCTGGGAGTGCCCTGCATGGACTTCCCAAACCTCTCAGAAAGGGACTTGGTTTACTCTGTGGATGACGTGACAAGGATCTTACTGTGATTTTTTCTTCTTGGGCACTGAGAGATTTCTCAAAGTCCTCATGCTTCTTCAAAAGAGCTTCCACGCTGTCTAAGGAGTCTCCCAAGTCTTCATTTAGCAGGAATGCCTGGAGAGGAGGAAGCAAGTGTGAGGGACCAGGGGCTGTTCACTCACCTACGCCTGAAAGCAGAAGCAGAGTTTGGCAAAACACAGACATAAAGAGTCTATGGCCTGAGGTCATTATTGAAAAGGCTGGTCTTTTTAGAGTCTCCTAAAAATCAGCCAGTAACACTGGGAAAGAGTACTTACTATATATTCTATCAAACAGTTTTCAAATAATTTCATTTAGTGGGGAGGGTATTGAGACAAGGTCTCACTATGCAGTGCAGACACTCTTTAACTCTCTAAGGTAAGGAGCCCAGCTGGCATCAAATTTGCAACCCACCCACCATAGCCTTCTTGGTGAGAATGCAAACAGGCACCAACCCCACTTCTCACATAGCTCTTACAGCTTTTCATACATTCAGGTTACACACAGGGTCAAACTCTAATGTTTAGAAATCCTTTTTGTACTGCACAAATCTTTTCTAAGGGCCTTGCTGATTCAGCAATGACAAAGTCAAACAAAAGAAACCTGCTTAGTTCCCTTCTTCACTCTATCCAAAACTGAAATGGCTCCAACGTCCTGAAACACAGTCAGCGTTCAATGGAGAAGCAGGGCATGACCCTTTTGGCTCCCTGGTTGGGGTTCCTGCTACACATTACCTCCTGCTTGCTCATCCAGTTGTCCACCTGCTCAGTGTCACGGTAGAAGAGCTGCAAGTCCATGCACTGCTCATACTGCTGCCTCCGAAGCTCCCACAGCTCCAGCAGGGCAGTTCTCTCCTCCGAGAGGATGCTCAGCTTGGGGAATGGGAAGCAAAGTTACCTTCTACCTTCTGGGAGACACAGAGCCTCCCAGAATAGTCTACTCCTCGTGCTAGACTTTAGGCATTTCTCTGTGCAATAATACTTAATGTATGTAAGCTTATCATAGGAAATATAGAAATATCACAGAGTTGGCATGTGTGTGCTATCCACAAGAACCCCACCTCGACTAACCTAGAATTTACTGTGATATTATCATAAACAATCTGCATGAAATTGTCAAGGTGACTGGGAGACAGATAGAAAGACTGCAAGTGAGACTATGAAGAGGACTCTCAAATGAGAGCTGCCAATGAGTGTGCACAAGTGCTTGAGACACTTCACAATGACCTGTTTCCTAGTCATACCAACTACTAAAGCAGGACTGACTCTCTGCAAAGTCCTTTGAGAATAAGGAATGTGTCATACATGCTTGAAAAAAGTCTCTTGGTCCAATATATTACATATATACATGCAAATATGTGTGCACACACACACATATATACAATGCCCCTCCCCCAATTCCGACAGGGTTTGTACAGTCATACAGTTTGGAGCTTGCTATGTCGACCGCCCTGACCTCAAACTCACAGAGATCTATCTACCTGCCTCTTCTCTCTAGTGCTGTCATTTAAAGGTGTGTGCCAATATGGCCAACCACATATCAAGAAAAAGCTACCCTTTTGTGCCAGACTCTTGGGCTAAGAAATGTTCTAACTTGACGCGAGGCCCCTAACTGGCTCCAGAGATACAGCAGAACTCTCTAGTCTTGCCCTTCCCCTCAAAAGCCCCGTTTACTACCTTACCTTCTCCCTCACTTCATCTGAGGCATAGTGACTAGCCGCGAGCAGAGCTTGCCCAGACTCATCTGCAGACTTAAAGCTATCTTCATGAGCATCAATTTCACCCTGTGGAGGAAAAGAGATAGTATATTTCCAACATTTTTGGTGGAGTTGGGAAAACAACACCAAGTTGTTGAATTTTAAATAATTTTAACATGTGAGACTGCTAAGAAAAGAAACAGAGTGGAGGGTTGGAGAGATGGCTCAGTGGTTAAGAGCACCGACTGTTCTTCCGAAGGTCCCGAGTTCAAATCCCAGCAACCACAAGGTGGCTCACAATCGTCTGTAATGGGCATCTGATGCTGTCTTCTGGTGCATCTGAAGACAGCTACAGTGTACTTAGATAAACCAATAAATAAATCTTAAAAAAAAAAAAAAAGAAAGAAAGAAACAGAGTGGAAGGTTCAGAGTGTTTCCTAACGGCCAGCTTAAGAAATAATACAGGAAAACAACTAGCTGCCAACTGAGAAAGGCACTGTGTGTGTGTGTGTGTGTGTGTGTGTGTGTGTGTGTGTGTGTGTGTGTGTGTGTAGCTGCGGGCCACAAGCATTAATCAAGCAGCCACATGCTCACACAGACACAAGCTTTCCTACTTACTGTTCATTTTCTTTTCTGTGCCATAGGAGTTTGCTTACTACAACTGTTTAGTGCCCATGAAGTGAGAAGGAAGTCTCTTTCTTTCTTGCCATGTTCCTCAGAGCCTCCCTTTTTTGGACTTTGCTTATTTACTACAGATACTCAACAGTTCTGTTGGGCTTTTGGTAGCATTGCATTCAATGTCTACATTTATAAAAACCATCCTTCAGCCATGCACTATGGAAGTCATTTTATTTGGTCAATCTGTTCATCTTTTTCTAATGTCTTTCAATAAACATGTTTGCATTTGTTTGTTTTTTTGAGAAAGGATTTCACTGTGTAGCACTGTGACTTTATAGTCCAGGCTGTCCTGCAATTTAAGAGATCCACGTGTCTCTGCCTTCCAAGTGCTGGGAAAAGAGAGGCCTGTGCCACCATATTCAGCCTTCATTTTTGTATTTTGTGATGGTATCACGCTGTCTAGCCTTGGCTAGCCTGGAACTCAAAGATTCACCTGCCTTGTGAGTGCTAGTATTGAAATTGTGCACTTTTATGTTTTTTTTAATCTAATAACTTCTATGTTTTTACATTTTTGTGAAGTTGAGTGCACACCTTTAATACCAGCAGCAGGGGCAGTTTTGAGTAGAGCAGTTTGAGGCCAGCCAGGACCACAAAGAGAACCCTGTCTGGAGGAGTGGGGCAGTTAGACTGAAGAATTGTCCTGTTTCCATGTCTCTATGCTTTGCTCCTGTCACTGTTCTCTATCCCCGACTCTGCTCTCTGCTGGCTCCCTTCTTTTGTATGTCACATGCACCCTGTTACCTACTTCTACACCCCTTGAGAGCTTTGCTTCTCCTTTTATGGTTCTGCTTTACTTTCATACACCCCCTACAAACACCTTTTGTCTGTTTGTTTGTTTTTTATTTGTTTTTTTCGAGACAGGGTTTCTCTGTGTAGCCCTGGCTGTCCTGGAACTCACTTTGTAGACCAGGCTGTCCTCAAACTTAGAAATCCACCTGCCTCTGCCTCCCAAGTGCTGGGAATAAAGCCTCAAACAACTTGCACAGGCTTTCCTGTCAAGGACCTTGTATTTGCTACCACTTTCCTATCACTACTCCGTGACCTTTTTAGGAAGAGTCAATGTTTTATGTATGTGTGTGCCCAGGCAGGAGGTTAACATCCTGTGTGTTCCTACATCTAATCACCAGCTTACCTTTGAGACAGAGTCTCTGGCTCAATCTAGCGCTCACTGATGCTAATGGGCTGGCTGGTCACTGAGCCCTGTGATCCTCCTGTTTCCCCCTTCCCAGCACTGGGATCACAGGTAAGCTTACCAGGCTATTGTTAGTGTGAGGACTGGGACTGCACTCATGCTCTCATGCTGCCCTTAAGGCACTTTACCAGCTGAGTCACCTCCTGTCCCCAAATAATAGTCTTCAATATAACTTACTTTGGTGAAGTACCAGAATAAAAAACAAACAGAAAACTAAGTTATTTGAACTAACAATAAAATTCAATAGACTTCTTTTCTTTTCTTTTCTTTTCTTTTCTTTTCTTTTCTTTTCTTTTCTTTTCTTTTCTTTTCTGAAACAGGGGTTCTTGCAGTACAGGCTAGCACCAAACCTGTTATGTAGCCCAGTCTGGCCCTGAATCCCTGACCCTTCTGCCTGTATCTCCCAAGTCCTCAGTTTAAAGTTGTGCACCATCAATTATCGTTCTAGACAGACATTTTTCAGACAGCACAGAAGTGCATGCAAAGAAGCAGCACCTTTAAGGAGAAAAGGCTTGCCTCTCTCTCTGCCTTCATGGATAATATTGAACCCTGCACCAGAAGCAGGTAAGGAGATCCTCAAAAGCAAAACCCACAGCAGACTACAAGAGGGAGGTGACAGTTTTGACTACAGGGCTCCCAAACATCGGAGTCCTGTCCCGCTCCATGCTAATGCCTTCAGGTGTAGAAAATCCTGGAACTGTTACCTTGTGCTCTTGATGCCTGTCCAGCAGGGCTTCAGCACCAGCCACATCATTGGCCAGTTCATCTGCATTGATGAGGGCTTTCATTTCAGTCACCCAGCTTGTGAGGTCACGGAAGTCAGCAAGAAAGCGCTGAAGCCTTGGGAAAATCAAAAGTATGTCACAGCCAGTGGTGGTCTCAGGAGAGAAGATGGCTTTCCTAGACAATTGAATTTTGTTCTCAAAAGTCAACAATGCAAACCCTAGTCTTGGGAAAGGAAAAATGCCTGAACTTAAAGTTCAGCAGAAGGCAGAAAAACAGGTTCTGCTGTTCTGGGATGTGATGGCCCCATCTTGTATCACATGGTTTTTGCTGTCTCTTTCTGTTGTCCTGGCTTGTCATTACCACCGACTTGTATCTGTAACTTCCTTGTTATACTCTGGGCCAAATCAAGGTGAGCAAGAAGTGATCTTTACCTTTCCAGTTCATTTACTGAGTTGTAACAGGCTATTCTGCATGATACTGACAGCGCTGAGGTATTTTGATTCTGTCAGTCAAAGTAGAGAGTGGACAGAATTTATGAAGTTATTATAAATACTATACACATCAACTACACTCTTCAAGGCTGTAAGTATCTATAGAAATTTAATGTAGATCAGGGAAAGCACCCTACTTTCTTATTGGTTGTAGAGGGATTTTAATCAGCAACATGACTGTTCTGATCACATCTGGGTCTATGTGATCTGGTTGGGATTCAGACAGACCACACATTTTTAATTCTTCTGGCTAGAATACAGACATACCCTTAGTACACACATTCAATCCCAAACAATGACATCTAATTGAGGGGAAGACAAAGTGATGAATCAAAGAAAGATTTGAGAAAATCAGTCAGACAAGCAATGCCCAACTGGCAGGACAACAGAAAGGAAAGGGAGGCTATTTAAGAGCAATGCAGGAAGAGAGTCGGTCAGTTGGGAGTCAGTGCAGTGAGTACAGTACATGTGGAGTTAAATTCATTTGTGAGTTCAGTGCAGGTCAGCAGAGGCAGTTGAAGCCAGAGAATAAGAAGGAACCAGATTAGAACAAATTGTCAGAGTTAGTTTGAAGCTAAGTTGAACAATTCAGTAGAAAGCTGAGAGAAGCCAGATTGAATCAGTCGATTTGAGCCAGAACAGCTGAATTGTACCAGCCAGTCGCAGTTCAGAAAGATCTAGGAAGGCTGAGCTTATTCAGCAGTAAGCTACCAAGATGACAATTAGATCTGGGGAGTAACAGTTCCTCTTATGGGGGTTGGTGGCTGGGTGGGTGAGTATGCTCTCAGAGGCAAGGAGAGGAGGAATGGAGTGAAAAACTCTGGGAGGGAGAATTGAGAAGGGGGGCAACATTTGGAATATAAATAAATAATAATAAAGAAAAGTTACTTTTAAAATTGGTGATTCCTGGCAGGGTACAAATATATTCTTGGTCCCTAAAATTGACCCCCTGCCTCTCCTGTTTATGTAAGAGTCAAACCCTGACTGCTGAGCACCAAAACATCATTCGTTACCTGTACGAATCATCAAGCCGTGCATGTCTCTCTGCTGCCAGAGTTCGGATCTGTTCCCAGTTGGTAATCAGCTCCTCTCGCTTCCCCTGGATCTGGTTGGCACTCAGAGGGTGTGACTGTTGTAGGCGGGCAGCCTCGGCACACAGGGCTTTCACCTAGAAACAGATTCTGTCAGCATCACTCTCCCACCGTTGCTAACTAACATAATCAGTGGTTTTCAACCCACCTTATGGCCAGCACTTGAGAGGCAGAGGCAGGCAGATCTCTGAGTATGAGGCCAGCTTGCGCTACATAGTGAGTTCCAAGACAGTCAGAGCTACACAGTGAGACCTGGTCAGAAAAAACAAAAACAAACAAACTCACCTTGTCCTCTAGAGCAGCAAGATCTCTCTCCAGACCCTCGTGCTTTCGAAGCAGAGCTTGAACACTTGCTAAGTCTCTGCCAAAGTCATCAGAGGCCATTAACTGCTCTTTCTCCTTAATCCAACCAATGGTCTCATCTACATCCCTGCAGAAGAGGAACCAGTTAACCCAGGTATACAGCTGTCCAAGTGCACTGGGAACACCACGGAGTACAAGCTCTGCTTTGTTCTCACAGCCCTAGTACCTGTTAAAGCGCTGGACCTCAGCAGCACCGAACAGCTTCCCCTGCCTTTGAAGGGCCAGGCCTTTCAGTCGCTGCCAAGCTGCATTCACCTCATCCTGCTTGGTCTTGATCAGCTCCTCCTCGGGGTGCTGCTCCTACACAGGGAAGAGAATGGACCGATCGGCCTGCTACCTGTGGCCTCTCAAGTTATTCTGGGCTTGGTTCAAGAGCACAAGTTAGTCTTCCCAACTGTAAAGAAGCCTGAGTCTGTGTTAATAGGAAGAGAGCTGCAGCTCAAGAAAGCATCTACTTTGAATAGACTTTCTATCCCTTGGAGAGCCTGTAAAGGGTTATAAATATCAGTACCAGGTTGTCGTTTTTTTCTTTTTGAGACAGTCTTAGTATATCACTATATTATTATCTATATTATTCCTGGTAGCCTGGAATTTGCTATATAGACCAGGCTGCATAGTGATATATCTGCCTCTGCCTCCCAAATGTTGTTGTGCCTATGCCTGTCCAATACCAGATAGTAAACACCCTGGGGATGATGGAGAGATAGTTGAGTGGCTAATAGCCTTTGTTGGTCTTACAGAAGATTGTTTGGTTCCCAGCACCAACACAATGGCTTACAATTATCTAATTCCAGTTTCATAGGATTCAGTGTCCTTTTCTGACCTCCATGGTAATCAGGAACACACAGGGCACACACACACATACATGCAGGCAAAATATTTATATACAAAATGAAGTAAAAATAAAAATTCCAACAAAAACAGACACACTGGGTCTAACGTAATATACCTTCATTAATGTACTCCCATCTACTTCAAGTTCTNAAAAAAAAAAAAAAAAAAAAAAAAAACCCTAGCATTTCAGGTGTCTGTGAGGCGGCTAAGTATGGCTCTTAGGGGCCAGAGTTTACTCCTAGAAGTGGACAGGAGACAACTTGTTAATAAGAACTCTACAAGGACAAGATACTACTGTGCACTCTGGTTATCCTCTCACTCACTCACTCACTCACTCACTCACTCACTCACTCACTTAAAAAAAAAAAGAAAAATGTATTAACACCAAAGACCTGGAAATTTAAACTCCGAACTCCTTCAATAGACTTCTTTCTCCCCCCACCCCCTGCTTCCAATGGCTTGATTTCTTCAGAGCACACTGAATGACAGTGTAGTAGATGATGACCACATGAAAACAGCTCTCATGTAGGCAATGGGGAAAGGTGGCTTTGCCCACCCCATCCCCATCTTTTCTCCTTTGTAGGTTTTAAGAAAGCTAGTCCTGGCTAGTCTTGAACCCACAATCCTCCTGCCTCAGCATCCCGGTGCAGGGAAACAGATGTCATCACACCTAGTTGTCTCTGTCCCTCTTTTTTTTTTTTTTTTTTTTTAATATTTATTTATTATTATATGTGAGTACACTTGTAGCTGTCTTCAGACACACCAGAAGAGGGCATCAGATCTTATTACAGATGGTTGTGAGCCACCATGTGGGTGCTGGGATTTGAACTCAGGACCTCCGGAAGAGCAGTCGGCGCTCTTAACTGCTGAGCCATCTCTCCAGCCCATCTCTGTCCCTCTTAAGGACCTCCAAAGCTACCAATGTAGAGCTCATTTATTACCAAGTCCTTCTAGAGGCCCTCAGAGCCCAGAAAAGCTTCAGTAGGAAAGAAAGGAAGAGCTATCACTACTGGTGGATGCCTGCCAGGGTTAGGTAGGAATTTACTACCTCACCCTGGTTCAAGGTCTGAGGAAACCCAGAGACAAGTTCTAGAAGCCCAATAAAAGTTCATTCTGCCCATCCCCAAAGTGGATAAAGTAAAGAAATCAAATGAATTCTGCCTTTTCTGCCAGGGCCACAAGGTAAAAGCATGTTCTTATCTAGGAACAATCAGAATGTAGCTTTACTTACATCTAGTCAAAACTTGTAAGATACTTACTTATAAGAGTTACTTATAAAACTTGTTCTTTAGAAATTAAGGATCTCTCAAAAAACAAAAAAATAAAAAATAAAAAAATAAATAAAAAAATTAGGGATCACAGCTGGGTACGGTAATGCACTTTGGGAGGAGGCAGGCAGATATCTGTGAGTTGAAGGACAGCCTGGTCCACAGATAGCCAGGTGTAATAGAGATACCCTATCTCAAAAAAAGAAAAGAAAAGAAAAAAAAAGGAAGACAAATTAGAGATCAGACAGGGTGGGGCAGAGATTATGAGTACTTGCTGCTCTTGCAGAAGACCCAGGTTCAGGTTCAGTTTCTAGTACCCACAGGGCAACTCACAGCCATCTCTAACACTAATCCCATTGGATCTGATACCCTCTTTTATCCTCTCTAGGCACCAGGTACACACGTAGTGCATGAAAAATACTTACATACAAAATTAAATCATGGTGACCCATTACATTAAAATACATGGATGAGACAAGTTCTCTTTCACGGGATATCCTAGACCACCCCTGATGCGGTGAGCAGCATACATCAACATCTACTCCTCACCTGGATGAGTTTGGCAGCAAACTGATTTACTTCATTAACTCTTTCTTCATGAGCAGCCAGATCAGTCTGAAACTCTTCAAACTTCTTCTGCAGTACCTCTACATGCTCCAGGTCCTGGCCCAGCTCCTCAGAAGTCACAATTGCTTCCTATTCAGGAACAGAACCAGCTCCATTCAGCCAATAGTCAATTAACAAAGGTTGCCACGAAGATATATTAGGACTGGGGCCACATTCACTTTAGTGGACAATTCTCTGTGTAGTTCTGACTTCTGTCTTCTAAGTGTTCTTTCTCAGAGATTTCGGGATTACAGAATAAAAGGTTCCTAGAGGACAGCTGAGTCTCCCAACCCTGCCCTCCATCTCACCTAGGGCTGCAACTGCACTAACATTGCCTCTTAAGGCAGATCACAGGGAGGTTCCTTCCTCTTGGGAGAGCCTAGCATACCTGCCCTCGAAGCATACCTTGTCATTGATCCAGTCCATTACATCCTCACACTCCCGCAAATACTGCACCAGCTTCTGTGCCTGCAGCAGTTTGACTCCTTTCTCTCGCATCTTCTCCAAAAGCAGTTCCCACTGGCGATGCAGCTCCATTAAACGTGTCTGGAGATTAAAAGTCAGACTTTTAAGCCAGGCATGGTGGTGCATACCTTTAATCCCAGCACTTGGGGATAAAACTCATATCTCTTGAGTTTTAGGCCAGCCTGATCTACAAAGTGAGTTTTAAGACAGCCAGGGCTTCATAGAAAAACCATGTCTGAAAAAACCAAAACCAAAACCACAAAAGCCAGTGAGGTGGCTTAGTGCATACTCTTTCTTGCCACCTGAGGAGGTCACAGCCAAAGGAGAGAACAGATTCCTGAAAACTGTCCTATGACCTCCACATGTTCACTGTAGTGCATACTTCTCTCTTCCACTCTCTTATACAGTCTCTCTTATACGGTAACAAAATTAAAATTAATAAGAATTACAATGTGAAAATCTTGGGGTAACAGTAGAAGAATGTCATCAGCTCTCAAACAGCTCAGAAAAGGCTTTGTAGAGCCTTATGGTGACAGGAGATGTGTTCAAACCTCATCCACATGACACAGTAGTCACAGGGCCTAAAGTATTCACTTTCCAGCATCATTGGGTGTTCAGAGCACAGACCTAGTAAGGACCTAAGAACTGAGGGAAGATAAAAAAGCATTTTAAACTGTGCGCTGTGTTCTAATCCCAGCTTGGGACCTTGATTATGTCCACCCCATGATTCTGGAAGTTTCTGGGTAACACTAACAGGCAAAGTTGTATCACACAGGTTCAAACACAAACAGAAATGGAATCTGGGATCCACCCATGCTGAGATGTCACTCCCAGCAAGAGGAAAAGAAACAACCTCTGAAAGCCAGGGGGACAGTTGGCATGGGTGGAGTCTCTTACAAACAAGCAGGAAGGTTTCACCAGCAGAGAGAAAGCTATGAGAAATGAGAGCTCATACAGTTCACTGCACAGCGCCATGACTAGAAGGAAGGAAAAGGCGTAACAAGTCAATACTCCACCTACTCGGATGTGAGACCCAATGTGGGTGGCGGTGACTATGGGGCGCCAAGCTGTCCGGTATGGTGTGAAAGTCTAAACCAGTGACAAGACAGGTTATACAGGACACAGACACAGCCTTCTACTCCACCCACTTTCCTATCTGCTAATGCTGCCTGCCAAACTAATTTTTGGGACAAACTTCCAAGGCGGGTCAGCACGACCATATGAACTGTGAGCGCAAATACCAGGTGACAGAGCTCTTAAGAACAGGCTTACAGACTGGACAGACCTTATCCTCAAGTCCACTGTTCAACCACACAAATTTCATTTTCACAGTCAAGTCACAGCTTAGATGCTTGCATTAACTTTCCCAGCCCTGAGAGTCAGAGAAAACTCAGTTATTCAGGCTGCCTCCAGTCCAGGAACATGAGCAGGTAGGGCAGCAAGAACATTTAAGAAACACCAGAACGGATTGGGTTGGAAAGAAAGTCTGGCTCTGACTCAGGTGACTTCTCAATACAGTCAGAAGCCAGCAGTGGGAGCTTTCAGAGACGCATCAACAGGAACATTATAGAAAGAAGGATGAC
This sequence comes from Mus pahari, assembly GCF_900095145.1. NCBI lineage: Eukaryota > Metazoa > Chordata > Mammalia > Rodentia > Muridae > Mus > Mus pahari. The sequence continues at coordinate 17,255,190 of NC_034592.1, read as the reverse complement.
AGGCATGGAATACAGATGTGCCAGAAAAGAGCAGCACCGTGAAATCCTATTTCTCAGCTGTGGGACACTGGGCAGATTACACAAAATTCTCTAAGATTTAGTATATCTACCCCTCTGTGACAGAAATAGAAACCTTGCAAGCTTATGAAAATTATAAACATCAGGGCTGGTGAGATGGCTCAGCAGGTAAGAGCACCCGACTGCTCTTCCAAAGGTCCTAAGTTCAAATCCCAGCAACCACATGGTGGCTCACAACCATCCGAAATGAGATCTGACACCCTCTTCTGGAGTGTCTGAAGACAGCTACAGTGTACTTACTTACATATAATAAATAAATAAATCTTTAAAAAAATTTAAAAAAAAAAAAAAATTATAAACATCAGCCAAGTGTCTTGCAGTACCTTACTAGCTACTAATAGCAACTTGACAAATGCTAGCTAACAGTGTATATAGTTGATTAACAAGCTCTCAAAATGGGGCACAAATGCACTTAAATCTGTTTCTCCTGGGCCTGTCTATAGCTAGGTTATACTACACAGACCCATATACCCCAGGAAAACTTCTATTCGGAAGTAAGAGGCCAACTGACTTCATTTACCTAATAACGATAGAAAATACTTGTATTTAATTGAGAAATGTATTACACTAGGCAAATGAGTTCAATATAATTAATCAGTTGGTCATAGGACAACCGGCATTCACTTTTCTTAAAATCATTACTAATAGTTAACAGTTCCTAGCTGAACATGGTGCTGCAAACCTTTAATACCAGCAATCGGGAGGCAGAGGCAGGCTGATCTCTGTGAGTTTAAGGCCAGCCTGGTCTACCAAGCTAGTTCTAGGACAGCCAGGCATACACAAAGAAACTATGTCTGAATTTAAAAGAAGAAAAGAAAACAACAAAAAAGCCGGGTGGTGGTGGCGCATGCCTTTGAATCCCAGCGCTCGGGAGGCAGAGGCAGGCAGATTTCTGAGTTCAAGGCCAGCCTGGTCTACAAAGTGAGTTCCAGGATAGCCAGGGCTACACAGAGAAACCCTGT
>NC_034592.1:17247363-17254070 GCF_900095145.1 Mus pahari | reverse complement strand
AAAAAAAAAAAGAAAACAACAAAAAAGATGCGTAGATTCACCAAACAGGTAGGTCAGTAAGGTTCATTCCAGAACACCCAGAGCACTTAAGACACAAGCAGGGCAAATATGGCACAAATGTCTTTGATGAATTAACACATACTATAATCTCAGCATTTGGGAAGCCGAGACAAGAGAATCCAGTTGAAGTACAGCTAGATCCTGATACAAAGAAAGAAAGCAAAACATACAGACAAACAAGAAATATATGTATCAAAGGGCTTCAGAGATGACTTAGTAGTGAAGCATACATACCTCTGTTAGAGTCCTGAGTTCAGTTCCCAGTACCCACACAGGCAGCTCACAACCACCTCTACCTCCTGCCTCAAGGAATCCAGCATCCTCTGAGTCTACAGCGTTCACGCACAAGCACATATAGAATTCATAATAGAAACTACAACTTAAAAAGGGGCATTCAAAAAAAAAAGGCATTCAAGATAGGCCAGATAAGAGTGTATCTTTGAGAAAATCAACATGGCAAAGAGAAAAGTGTACTCTCCCTTAATACTATGGTATTATTAAAGAAGCACAGAAAAAATTATTTTCTAGACTCAAAAACTAATGGGCCCAGAGTTTAAAAAGTTGCCTGTCTCGAGGTTACCAACCACCCTCTGAAAGGCTAGAGCTAGCAGATAACCTTTAACATATGAACATATGCTGACTCACTCTACTGCAAGAATACTAATACTGTTCCTACCACACACACAAACCCTGGCTTCCAGTCTTGCTTTCAATCATAATAATACCTGGTTTGGGGATTTCACTAGGAGATGTAGTGTCTCAAGTATGGAAAAGCTGAGCTTCTAAAGTGCTCACCGTTCCTGCAGGGGAGACTTTCTGACCAGATAGTATTCCTACTTACCCGGATGGTTTCAGATGCAAAGTGCCCTTCAGAAATCATCAAGTTTCCTGTCTCATCCAGCTTCACAATGGCTCCTGAGTTAGCCTGTACTTCAGCTTCAAAGGCTTGGTGCTTCTGCAGCTTTCCCTGGTAGTGGAACACAAGTAAGCCCCAAGTGTTACCACACAACACTCCTCTTGTTCCCATACCAAAGATCCCTTGTCCTCAGTCCCATCTGCTCTAGTGAGGGAGGCAACCACTCAAATACAAAGGTTATGTACCTCTACCACCCTGGCCTGTGAGCACTTTCAACTGTGCAGGTGCAAGACACTACAGGATATTTAAATTGATTGTCTTTGGAGAAGCAGTTTTATCTAGAGAAACAGGACCACACTCAGATTTCCTAGCTCTCAGTGTTTACCCTGTTTAATTCAGTCATTCACATTCCACTTGCTTAAACCTTGCCTACATTTCATTCATTCATTCATTCATTCATTCATTCATTCATTCATTCATTCACTCAATGTATGCAAGTACACTGTTGTTCTCTGCAGACACACCAGAAGAGGCAAGCAGATCTCTGAGTTTGAGGCTAGCCTGGTCTACATATTGAGTTTCAGGGCAGCTAGGAGAGCACAGGAAGACCCTGTATCAAAAAATTAAAAATCCAAAATAACCACCAAGACCTTTCCTGGAAATAACCTGGACTTCCAGTAGCTTTGAGATAGCAATTAAAGAACTTTTCAGTTTAAAGTAGTGGTTCTCAAGCTGTGTGGTCAGCAAGACCACCAGAAACACATATATTCACATTATGATCTGTAATAGTAGCAAGTTACAGTTATAAAATAGCAACAAAAATAATTTTATGGTTGGGGGGTCACCACACCATGAGAAACTGCAGCATTAGGAAGGTTGAGAATCACGAGTTTAAAATATGCCAAAAAGAAAATCTCATGCCTGAAAGCCACTCTTACTCTGCCCCAACCTCTCAGCAGTTGGTCTTTACAATGTGTCTGACTTACAGTATAGCTACCCAGTCTTTTTTGGGCCCTTGACTTCTGAGAGGCAAGAACCGCTGGTAGCTCAGACACACCTGCAGGTTGGTTGGGTCTTTGTAGTTCTCATCAGATGCAACTTGAAGCTTCTCCTGAATCCACTTCTCCAACTCCTCAGCATCTCTTTGAAAAAACTGGAACCGATAGGAATCCTCCAGCTTCTGCCGCCGCAAGGTAGAGAGCTCCTTGAAGCGGTGGTACCGATCCAGGACCTGCTGCCGTCTCTCCTGGATGTCCTCGGCTGTTTCCAGCACTTTGACCCCACTTGGATCCATTTTCTGAAAAGACAGAATGACCGCAAATAAGCTCCACAGACAAGATATGTAATGGAATTAAGCAATCTGAAGAAAGGAATCAGAAAATCTAAGCAAACTATGAAGTAGCCTCTTCCAGGGAAAAAACTCCATATGAACAATAGTTATTTTAATGTCTTAGGCAACCCCTGAAGGGTCAAGACCCACAGGCTAAGAACCATTGAGCTGCCGGGCCTGGTGGCGCAGGCCTTTAATCCCAGCACTCAGGAGGCAGAGGCAGGCGGATTTCTGAGTTCGAGGCCAGCCTGGTCTACCAAGTGAGTTCCAGGACAGCCAGAGCTATACAGAGAAACCCTGTCTCGAAAAACCAAAAAAAAAAAAAAAAAAAAAAAAAAGAACCATTGAGCTGTTTATTTACTCCTCACAGCATCTCCTACTCTGGCTCTTCAGAGGATGGTTTTGATAGCAACAAAAAGAGTTAAGGGGCTTCAAGATTCAAAGGAAAGATTGATATTTGAAGGATTCATAAATGTTACTCAAAAAAAATCTTTTCATCTTGATTTTGAACTGCAGATGTCTGAATTACTTTTTTTTTTTTTTTTAAAGTTTTTTGAGACCAGTAAGCCGGGCGTGGTGGCACACAACTTTAATCCCAGCACTTGGGAGGCAGAGGCAGGCAAATTTCTGAGTTCCAGGCCAGCCTGGTCTACAAAGTGAGTTCCAGGACAGCCAGGGCTACACAGAGAAACCCTGTCTCGAAAAAAAAGAGACCAGTGCTCTGTGTAGTCCTGGCTGTCACAGAACTCGCTCTATAGACCAGGCTGGCCTCTGCCTCCTGAGTGCTGGGATTATAGGCATGCACCACCACCATCAGGGTGACTTTTTTAAAAAGAGAGGTGTCATGTCACTGCTGGCCACTTGTTATGTAGTTACAGATAACCCTGAATTTCTGACCCTCCTGGGTATTGAGCTTACAAGAATGTTCTACCAACACCAGGTTTTATGCTGTACTGGGGATCACACCCAGGGTTTTGTGCATGCTAAGCACTTTAACAAAATTGAGATATATTTCCCACCTCTAATTTACTCTCATTTAAACGAGCTTTCCTATTTGTCACAGAAACTGTGAAGACTGGTGTAAATTCACTAAATCCTAATTTTTTTTGTTTTGTTTTTGTTTCTTTTATATGTGAGTACATTGCTGTTTTCAGACATACCCCCAACAGAGGGCATCAGATCCCATTACAAGACCTCTGGGAGAGCTCTTAACTGCTGAACGATCTCTCCAGTTCCCTAAACTCTGCCTAATGTTAAACATGCAGTTTTCTAAGCAGTTTTGCCAAATTTAATGTCAAGGAGAGAACTTGACCTATTATGTGAGAAACAAAGATAATGCTACTTAGACTTTATAAGAATTAAGTCACCATGGGAATAGGGAACAACAGTAGAGCAACTGCTTAGCAAGGTTATCAATTCCATGCCAGCATCAAAGAGAAAAATAAACCATTTTATACTTTAGTCATTTAAGAACACAGGAAAAATACCTGTAATTTTATAAAAAGCTTCTAAAATTCAGCAATACATGACCCTGTACAATACTATGCTCACAGTGGCTAAGAATGGCAAATGACCTTTCCCTCTTTAAAAAGTACAGTCTTTAGCATATACCTATCAATCAACTTATTTCTCAACATCAATGAATTTCTCTCAGGAGGTTGAGGCAAAAGAATGGAGATTTCAAGGGTAGCCTTAATTATACAGTCAGATGCTTCAAAAAGCAAACAAGAAGTGCTGGAGAGATGGCTCAGAGGCTAATTTAAGAGCATTAGCTACTCTTCCACAAGAGGCAGGTTAGGGTCCTAGCACCCATATGGCAGCTCACAACCTCTAACTCCAGTTCCAGGGAATTCAATACCTTCCTCTGAATTCATGAACACCAGGCACAAACAGGGTACACATAAAAAACAAACAAGGGCTGGTGAGATGGCTCAGTATACTACACACGCCTGACAATCTAAGTTAGATGGCTACAATCTACAGAGATATGGGAGAAAATCAATTCTACAAAGTTGTCTCCACATCCCCTCATGACATACACACTCACATACACAATAAATACTACAGCCTGTGCTGGGAATAGTGGCCCATGCTTGAAATCTAAGCACTTTGATGGGAAGAGGCAAAAGGATTTGCCACAAGTTCAGAGCCAGTCTGGCAAACATAGCAAATACTAGGCCCACACCTAGGCTAGAGTGAGACTGTGTCAAAACAAAGTACTGTCTTCAGAGGGGATCCCGAGTACATTATGTAGGGCAGATGAGGTAAGGTCCTGTCCAGATCCTGTTCTAGGAACTGTGCTACCGGAAACACCTGGGAGCTTTTCCCTTGTCCCGTTTCCTGCTACTGCAGGACAAGGCAATGTCTGGCAGGCTCAGGATTGGGATGGAAAACCTTGAAGGTGCTGCCCACACCCACAGGAAAGAACGCTCGGTGAGAACTGTGTACACCTTTACCAGACAGTGTTCTGATGAAGATGATACCTTCCTGGGAAAGCCTGAGGTGATTTTAACTGTAGCACTGTGTCTTTCATATTATATGCTATGGAGTTGCTTGTTTGGTGGTCTGATTTCCATGGTCCGGGACATCTACCACTTGAATACTAAGCAGCACTCCACCACTGAGTCACACATACACACATGTGTGCATGTATTATATGTGTGCATATGTGCCTCCAAGTGTACAACTTTGTCAGACACTTTCCTCTATCTTTTTAAAACATCCAATGCGGGCTGGAGAGATGGCTCAGTCGTTAAGAGCACCGACTGCTCTTCTGAAGGTCATGAGTTCAAATCCCAGCAACCACATGATGGCTTACAACCATCCATAATGATGTTCTCTTGTGGTGTGCCTGAAGACAGCTGCAGTATAATTACATATAATAAATAAATAAATCATTAAAAAAAACAAACAAACAAAAAAAGGAAATATTAAAACATCCAATTCATAAGATGGTTCAGGTGGTCAATTCATGTTGCTGCCAGCCTGATGATCACAGTTTGATCCTCAGGATTTGCATGACAGGAGAGAACCCACTCTTACAAGCTGTCTGTTGACCTCCATGCACACCGTGACACAGGAGCACCCCTGGACATACAAATACATATATGTAATAAATGTCTTAAATATATAGAAATTATTATTATTATTATTATTATTGTTATTATTAATATTATTGGATGATGGATGGTAGTAAGAAGAGGTAAGAAGGGAAAAAGGGAGGGAAGGAAGGGTACAGACCACAGCTCTTAACAGCACTGAGTCATCTCTCCTACCCCATCTTACCTTATTTTCTGACACACTGTCTCTTCATTGAAGCTGTAGCTTACTGATTTGACTTGGCTGCCCAAACAGCTGCCCTTCTACCCAACTTGAGTCACTGGAGCACAATGCTATGCCTAGACTTCCTAACAAATGCTTTACCCTGAGCCACCTCCCCAACCAGGAAAAAAGTCCGTCTCTAAAACACATTCTCTAGAAAACTCCAAAGCAATTTTGTTTTTAAAATCCCCATGGAGCTGCAGAGGACTTTTAACATTGGATTCTCCTGCCTGGGATTAGATATGCCTGGCTTGTAAATAATTTTTTTGCCTAAAATGTCCCATCCCTTCTTTCCCTGGGAAGTCCTACACATACCTCAAGATACACAGAAATAAGTACGTTCCAAGCCCTATCGACCCCCCATCTCTGCTGCAGTACACTGTAAGGAGCAGAGCACTTAGACCTACTTCCTCCTGATAAGCAGATACCTACTGTCTGAAACTCCTAGTTCAGGCGTAAGGGCAGTTAAGAGTGCTCATTTAGTCTGTTCTCTGCTTTCCTCTAGTCTGTGTATTGCAGCAGTGAGAACTGTCCTGCTGAGAAGGCTCCTAGTGTCTTGTGTGTGTGGAATCACGGTCTGTATGATTTTGTCTGTATACTGTTCAGGTCAAAGTTAGAAAAATGTCTTAGGTGGATAAGCTTTAAGGCTAAGCCAGGAGATACATCTAGAGACAGGCTGAACTGTGAGCGGAGTCCTACCTAATTTCCTGTACCCTGACTGCTTCTAGCATCAGGAAGTATTTACAGACATAGGGTGTTCTTATTGTGTTCCAGTATCATGCTCTGCTCAAAGAAAGTTTAGACTCCTGTCTACAAAAAAGTGGGTAGGAATAATAGCAGGTCACATGGGGGAAAGAACCCAGAGACTGGGAAGTAAAAACACATCTTCAGTAGGAAATTTGGGGATCCAACCAGGAATGTTAGTCAGAAACAGTTGCCCTTTGCTGGACTATCTAATTTTTCTTTTCTGCTCCTAAGGTAAGGAAGTCAGATAAGCCATGGGTGAGAAGGCCACTCTGAAGTGGGACCAACACCCGTGGACATTATCCTTATTTTTTATGTTCTTAAAATGAGTTTGCTCAAGCCGGGCATGGTGGCGCACGCCTTTAATCCCAGCACTCGGGAGGCAGAGGCAGGCGG
>NC_034592.1:17243058-17247274 GCF_900095145.1 Mus pahari | reverse complement strand
TCCCAAATAACTCTAGCCTGTGTCAGGGTGACCAAATTAATAAATAAATAAATAAATAAAAAAAAAAAAAAAAAAAAAAAAAAAGTTTGCTCTGTTGTACATATTGTTTACTCTCTTGGTATAGTAACAAGGATTGTTTCTAAACATTTAAATGTAAGAAAGGCAATTTGAAAGAAATACAACTTTAAGCCAGGTATAATGCAACATGCCTATAATCCCACCACTCTGAAGGCCGAGGCAGAGGCTCTCCTAAATTTAAAGCTAGCCTGGTCTATATAGACTAAGTTCTAGGCCAGCCAGGACTACATAGTGAAAACCTATTTCAGAATAAACATATATGCTTATTGAATAAATGCAAGGAGTGGGGGGGGGGCTAGATAATGGTTCTTTCTCCATACTGTAAAACTACTTTTTTTTTTTTTTTTTTCGAGACGGTTTCTCTGTATAGCCCTGGCTGTCCTGAAACCCACTTTGTAGACCAGGCTGGCCTCGAACTCAGAAATCCGCCTGCCTCTGCCTCCCGAGTGCTGGGATTAAAGGCATGCGCCACCAGTAAAACTACTTCTAAGGCAAATGTTAGATTTGTGACAAGAATGACAAATAATCTGCTAACTAAAGATACTCACCTAGGCATCACCAATTAGTTGGGCTTCGCAGAACGCTCCCTAAGGAAGCAACTACTCTCTTCACTACTACAGGCTGACTTCAGACAAACAACTCAGCAAGACAGCTCTGTACTGCGTTAGGTAGGTGAACTGAAAACAACTACCGTCAACTCTTACAATGGCCTTCAAAGTTCCTTAAAATTAAAAAGTTAGCCAAGTTGGTGGCACATGCCTTAAGATCAACACTGAGGAGATTAAGAGAGGGTGCTTTCCAGCTGGAGACCAGGCTGGCCTAGCCAGTGAAACCTCCCCTCCCCCATCCAAACCAAATCAAACCAACTGGATGATTTATTTATGCATTGCGCTTGTCTTTATCCACAGGAAACAGCAAGGGTGTGGAGGGAGGCGGACAGTGGTGGTACATGGTTTAGTCCCAATACTCAGGAGGCAGAGGCAGGCAGTTCAAGGCCATCCTGGTCTACAGAGGGAGTCCTAGGACAGCTACACAGAGAAACTCTGCATCAAAAACAAAAAATAAAAACAAAAAACAAAAAACAAACAAAAAAAAAAAACAACAGGGCTAGAGAGATGGCTCAGCGGTTAAGAGCACTGACTGCTCTTCCAGAGGTCCTGAGTTTAATTCCCAGCACCCACATGGTGGCTCACAACCATCTGTAAAGGGATTCTATGCTCATTTCTGGTTGGTGTGTCTGAAGACAGCGACAGTATATTCACAGAAATTAAATGAATAAATCTTAAAAACAAACAAACAAAAAATAAAAAAGAGGAAAACCATATTTATTAATTTGCTTGCTCACAAAACTTCTTAATAAGCATTTTCTCCCAGGAAAGGTATAGCTATAATGTGGAATAGTAACCACACTAAAAAGAGCTATTGAATGAAACCGTATCTTCAGGACTTAAGTATATGCTGCTTGTCTGGTCTATTACAAAAATTCACATTTTAAAACTCATTTAGCTGCCAGGGAAATCACATTAGCAGCTGAACCTTGAAGCTCAGAACTACAACCCAATCTACTCTAGAGGGTGAGGCTGAAGGAGTGAGTTCAAAAAAACTACCTGAAAATTCCTGTCTCAAAAATGATGGGGGGGTGGGAATTCTAGGGATAGGAAGCTTTCCCTGGTACAGTGCTTGCCTGGTATGTGCAAGGCCCTACGTTCAAGCTCCAGTATGGGGGTTGGGGATCACATCTGGAAGCAAGCCTGTCTGATGGACCAAACATTCTCCATCACGATACTGAATGAAGAGTCGACCTGAGCCTCTCTGCATGGGCTTATTAACCTGCTGCTAGCTAGCAAACTGCCCTACCAAAACAGGAAGACCATCCCGACAGTACCCACTGAAGTTAACCAACCTAAAAGGCTCTCTTTGTGGACCCAGTGAAGTAGAAAGAGTCAATTCTATACCAAGTACTTTGGTCAGGCAATAATAGACTTTTCTTTCCTGCAGTAGATCAGCTGACGTCAGAAGGTGGGACCTCTGCCAAGGACAACTGGCTCTCTCTACAGAGCTGGACATATGAAAGTCACTACCTCACTCCCACTGCAGATTTTTTTACTTATGTTACTGAAAATGATTATTCTCTTCACCCTGTAAACATATTTAGTTGTAAGAATTTCCACTTTCATTTCACTCCTAAAACAACATGACATCATGAAAAAAAATTTTTAAATGAATACAAAAACTACTGTTACCCAAAGATATACAACCTCTCACCCAAAATTATGTCAGCAGTACTGAATTTCTGGGACTCTGTGTGTACCAAATTCCTCCCATGACTGAAGCTGCATACTAAAAGAACCCCACCCCTGCTCTTACAATATGCAGCAGCCTGATAAGGCAAACTCCAGAGAAGGTTCCAGGCTGTGCCTAACCTAATGAGATTAGCACCTTTAAGTCACTCAGAAGGAAGAATCTGGGAAATGTGCCATTTAAAAAAAAAAAAAAAAACTCTGTCCAGCAGGGGTGACACACGCCTGCTTGTGGACGTTGTACATCGTGGTGCGGAGCCTAGTGCGCACCACGATGTACAACGTCCACAAGCAGGCCTGGTCTATATAGACTAAGTTCTAGGCCAGCCAGGACTACATAGTGAAAACCTATTTCAGAATAAACATATATGCTTATTGAATAAATGCAAGGAGTGGGGGGGGGGCTAGATAATGGTTCTTTCTCCATACTGTAAAACTACTTTTTTTTTTTTTTTTTTCGAGACGGTTTCTCTGTATAGCCCTGGCTGTCCTGGAACTCACTTTGTAGCCCAGGCTGGCCTCGAACTCAGAAATCCACCTGCCTCTGCCTCCCAAGTGCTGGGATTAACAGCATGCGCCACCACGCCTAGCTTCAACTCTGATTTTTGAAAATTAATTCCATGTACACAGAGAATAAATGAGGGAAAACAAAATGTTCTATGTATTCTTTGTATGTTTAAGAACAGTGCTTCATTTAGCTGGTCATGGTGGCACTTTTAATCCCATCATTTAGGAGACAAGGGCAGGCAGATCTCTGAGCGCAAGGCTAGCCTGGTGTACACAAAGAGTTCCAGGGCAGTCAGGGCTACACAGAGAAATTCTGTCTGAAAAACCAAAACAATAGTATGTGAGCTGATCTCAGAGGATCAAACAAGAATTATAGCTATGTCCTCTATTGTAATGAACACAAAGGACATTCTTATGATGCTGCCAGATCTCATGGGCTCATTTATTTATTTATTTATTTTTTAATTTTATGTGTTCTTTGCTGTTTTGCCTGAATGTCTGTGTGAGGGTGTCAGAAGCCCTGGAACGAGGGTTACAGACAGGTAGGTGTGAACTGCTAGGAATTGAACCCAGGTCCCTCAGAAGGAACATCCAAGGTTCTTAACTGATGAACCATCTCTCCAGCCCCAGACCTAGCTGATTCTAAAAGTATAAAGTTTAACAAAAAAATCCAAAGATACAGTAAGCTTAAGAATGTTTCCTCCTCATGCTTAACACAAATTTGTTTGTACAAATTATCAACTGAGCTAGATTCTCTAAACAGAGACTTACATGAGTATCTTTGTTTGCCAGGCCAGTCAAATGCCAAGAAACAGCTGCTTGAAGCCCTTCTTGGTACTTGGCGAATTGTAAGATGCCTTCACTAATCTATAAGCAGTTACATGCCACTATGTATCTACAGTAGGAACATGGAGACACAGTGGGTAGGAATCATACTGTGCTAAGAAACAGACTATGGATAAAAACATTTTCTAACCAAAGGTCAAATGCTTTCGACTCCACAAATCTGGCACCTGTGAGTGAGTGATTTAGGACAGCCTCACACACATTTCCTAGGCACTTCAAGAAAAGAAAAAGTCATGTGAAGATGAAAGTCTTTGCTTTTGCTTGTGGTTAAAACCACTGAAACATGCTGAATATCATGGAGGAAGGAGGACTTGAAATTGGTTGGCTCCATGGAAAGATTTGTGTAATCACCCAAGGCAAAAAGCTCACAAAAATCAGTTTGGGTTTTTTTTTTTTTTTTTTTTTAAGATTTTATTTATAGAGCCGGGCGTGGTGGTGCACGCCTTTAATCCCAGCACTCGGGAGGCAGAGGCAGAGGCAGGCGG
>NC_034592.1:17234070-17242534 GCF_900095145.1 Mus pahari | reverse complement strand
TGAACTCTGCACCTTTGGAAGAGCAGTCGGGTGCTCTTATCCGCTGAGCCATCTCAGTTTGGGTTTTGTTGCTTAGTCAGGGCCAAATGTACAGAACTGACAATACCTTTTCTCTGTGGCTTATGAGGCCAGTGTTTATTGAATCTCAGACTTGCAAAGCAAGAGGACTAACATCCACAGATTTAAAATGGCTTGCCTAAGAACACACTATCAAGAACTGGTTAGCACCTACAAAACTGTGTACTAGTTGATTCTCAGATCAAACAAACCAACTGGCAACCAGCTTAGCTACAGGTTTTAGTAGCAGATAGGATAGTAAGCAGAGCAGTAGACAGTACATAAACAAGGCTTTTGGCACCATGAATGAAAACAGTCAATCCTTTTGCTTCAACTACATTCCATCAAGATCTTGGCTCTACACATCAGCCTTCAAGTTGATTAATTCAGTTCCACTTGTTAGCGCAATTCTGCAGAGGTGAGCAGGACTTAAGCATCAAGAAAGCAAGAGATCCATACTGCATTGCATCAAACCCCAGAAATGCAGAGCAATGCTGGGCAACTTACTTCTGATGCTCCCCACATACTATCTTGCTGGTACTTACCTTTCAACCTGCAAAATTCAGATGAAAAGGGTTTATAAGTGCAATATATTAAGATTCAAGACAAGAAAAGGTTATAAACCTTATATAATTAACTGGTCTCATTTATAAAAGGGGCCTGCCTTGGATTTATGAGCTATTATCATTAGAAAAGCTTTAAATTTCTACATCCCACTTTAAAATATCAAGACAATTTTAAGCAGTTTTTTTTTTTTTTTGAAAAAAGGCTCAATGTTAGCAAACATTGAAACACTACACATAAAACATACAAGAATGTTGTTTTGTGTGTGTGTGTATGTGTGGGGTTTTTTTTGTTTTTTGTTTTTTTTTCCAAGACAGGGTTTTTCTGTGTATCCCTGGCTGTCCTGGAACTCAGACTTCTGCCTCTCAAGACCAGAGGAGTGCACCACCACACCACGCCAGAGTTTTAGTTTCAAAGAAAGAAACGGAGTTCCATTTCATTCTCAGGGATTATGGTAGAGCTAAGTTAATGGAAAAGGAGATAAACCCAGGTTACAGCATTTGTCCAACTGGAAAACACCATTTACACTGTATGTTTTCAGGTAATTTTTCTAAATATCTAAAGTAACTTACTCCCTTGGTTCTTAGGAACCAAGCAGCCATCAATTACAAATCAGCAAACATCACATGCAAACACCAAGATGGCAATAAGAGATTAATATACTCATGCCTTAAGGAGAAACAGAAGGGTAGAAAACAGTAGGCTCTGGGTGTTTTAGAGTAAACATACGACCCTTCTGATCATGTGGCCAGCAATCCCAACCAGACTGTCACCAACCTTTCTACTTAACAGAAAGGTCGTGCAGGCAGGCTTCCCCGTCTGTGGGTCATTCAACCTCTTGGACACCAATGTGTCTTCACTGCAAGCCAGGCAAAAAACCCAAAAGGCAACACATTTTCTGCATGCTGGTCAAATACCTGAGCTCTGCGTTTACGAAACGATGACAACATGTTGAAGGAATGTGGACTCTAAAGAGGAAGGGGAAGAGCAAGACACACACTTCTAAGGGCAACTGGGATAGAATCACTTTCAAGTGAAGAGAACAAGACTGTGAAAACAGGCAAAAATCAAACAGCACTGCCCCAGTGTCGGAATCCCACCAGAAACCTGAGAGGTAGTCAGGAAGCCCAGGCCTCTGGGTATGGACAATCACCATCACCTAAATGTGCTGCCTTGGCCAATTCAAGCTCTCTCTCAGACCCCAGTTTGCCCAAGAATTAATTTTTAATACTGAATGTTCTTTTAAAAATAAATATGCCTCTTCTCATCTACATTCTGATGAAATAGGAATCTTGGGGGCTTTGGGCATTTGTACTGTAAAAAATAGTTAAGTAAAAATTTGATTTCATGAAGCCTGAGTATAGTAAGGAACTCAAAACAACAAAGATTGACCTTGGGGCTAGTTTGCTGGTGCCTTTACAAAATACTATTATTTCCTACTCAAAACAAGTATAAGCAGCATGTGTAAGAGATGTGAAAGGTGCCACTCGCTGCACAGCTGTTCCAGCCAGATGGCTCTCTGGCCAGCTCTGCGGACCTCTGCATTCCTGGAATCTGCATTAGCCATCAGATCATGGCATTCCTGTAAGGCCAGCTGACGAGCTGCAGCAGACCCAGAGGCACAGACCGGAGTTCTCCAATAGGCAGTGGGCACTGGTCACAGAGGCAGGCTGCCCTCAGAGCCTCTGTCCTTAGTGCACATTCCACAGACCAGACTGGGGGAGCTATTCCTAGGAGCCATTTCTCAGTATCTGTAGAGGCCCTACCTTTGAGATGAAAGTACAGAAGAAAAATGATAGAAAATTATAATCCAGGGAACTAAAAGATATACTTAATATGATTCTCCCTGCTTAAACCTGTTCATTAGATTACATGACATCAAATTTCTCCAGGTATTAGATTACTACAAAGCATACAGCCAAGGCCAAAGGTACTACCAGAGAATAAGCCGGCTACAGCAGCTCCTGCCTGCAATAGGTCCAGCTACTTTGGAAGCTAAGGGTGGAGAAATAAGCTTGAGCCCAGAATTTGAGACATATAACAAGGCCTCCTTTCTTTTAAGAGGGGTAAAAGTCAAGGGTGGTGGCAGCCAGGCTTGTTGGCAGGAGTGTAATGAGTTCAAGACCAGCTATACCCAACTACACAGATTCAGAATGAGATCTTGTCTCAAAAGTAGGGAATGGAATTGTCTCTAGGCCTTGGGTTTACCATAAGAACTATATCACATTTGTCTGGTATAGGGCAAACTTCGAAATCCATTCTTTCTATCTAGGTCGCTGGATAACAGTCAACACACTTTGAGGGTCCCTTTGAGGAATTAATGACCCAGTTACTAAAAAAGGCTTATTGTTAATTTCCTGCACCACATTTTTTTTTTCAACTTTGACTTCAATTTGACCTTTAGAATCTAAGACATTTAGTATGAGTGGGAACCTTGGCTCAATGGCTTCATGCAACTCACTGTCGCTGGTGCTATTCTTAAGCTCTTGTTTCCTGGCTACAAGACACCCCCACCCTGCCATCTTTGATACATTCTGTTTTACTTAAGTCCAATTGCTATGACAACGCAATTTCTGAACACATTATTAAAATACTTCATATGGTTGGTTTCTCTTATATCCTTGACAGTCATGATAATTAGCTTTTTGAAAATACCAAGGGGAAAGAACAAATGACTTAAAATGTTTTGGGTCTCTATATAGAAAAACCTGATTATCTGAGAGGCTGAGGCAGGAAAATCCTGAGTCTGAGGCCAGCCTGAGCTATTCAGCAAATTCCAGGCCAGCTGGAGTTACACAGTAAGAGCCTGTAGAGAGAGGGACAGAGACAGAAACAGAGAGATGAAAGTCAACGTGACCCTGTGAAGTGGTGTAGCAGTTCGAAATGATCTCACCCTTTCTGGGACATTCATTTAAAACACATCGACCCATACTTACATAGAAGCCCTCTTGATAAGATTGTGTGTGTGTGTGTGTGTGTGTGTGTAAAATTCTAGTACCTGAGATGGATTTTAAAATCAAATTTTTCCTTGAGAAGCATTTCATCAAATTTGCAAGGATAGCTTTAGACAAAAGACTGTTCTATCACTTCACACTGTCACAGCAGTAGAATTTGACAAAAAAGAAGAAGAAGAGGCCTTCGACTTAATGTCTTATATAGAAAGAAAAGAGCTGTAAGCTATTAAGTTATTTATTGGATTTGGATCTCCTCCAACCAAGCGGCGCCGCATCTAACTATTATACAGGAGCAGGTCAGCACTGGAGAGAAGAGACCTTTATTACCAGGAAAGAAAAAGGAGGCCTTTCTGCGGCCGGAGGGCCGGGGACCGCCACACAGGATGAAATTAAGGTCAGAGAGCCCTTCACTGCAGACCGAGCCTCCGAGAGGTGCGAGCGCCGGGCGGTGCGGGGGCGCTCGCGGGTGGGTGCTGCCGAGGACCACCCCCCGCCACCTGCCGCGACGGGTGGAGCCGCGGGCGCAGGAAGGGGCCCCCGCGTACCTTCCGCTGGCCGTGACACTGCAGGTCGCCGCCCGGCTCGGCCGCGCCCCGCAGCCCACGCGCCACAAAAGGCGGCGGCGGCCCACGGAGCCGCCCGCGAGGCTCCGCGGCTCGTCTGTCCACATCGCTCCGGTGCTCGGCCGCCCGCCCGCCCGCGGCCTTTCCCTTCCCGCCCACCACCCTTTCTTACCGGCTCCTGGGGGGTGAGGGGCGTGGGTCGCCGCGCTGAGGGCTGCTGAGGAAAAAGATGCGCCGCCGCGGCCCCTGCCTCACGCCTTTCGCTCCGCAGCGGATAGTGACGGCGACGCGCGCGCACTGTGGCTTTTATAAGCGGCCGCGCGCGCCCCCGCGGCGGCCGAGCGCGAGCGTGAGGGAAGTGCCCCGGTTGGCGACGCGAGAGGCGGGACTCGCTGCTCCACCGCAGTACGGAGAGGACCGAGCGCGTCCGGAAGGGGCCGAAGCGGCGGGGCGGGGCGGGGCGGTGGGGGTTGGGGTAAACGACGGGAGCGCGCGCGCGAGGGGTGCGGGGCGCGGGGCGCAGAGCCGCCCGCCGCGGCGTGGGACCCGAGCAATCCTGCCACGCCCAGTCCGCCCTGCAGAGAATCTGTGCCGCACCCCTCTGCCCTGGGAGCCCTTCCGAGACTGCGGCGAAGGGCAGGGCGGGGCCCGCCGCCGCAGTCAAGCTGGGGATGTTGCTGCCCTGGCCGGAAAGACGCCCTGTCCCTTTCGGATGATCTCACTGGAATGTTGGCTCCCTCTTTGCACTTTTTCTGGAGGAGGCTTGGCGCTGGGAGACCCAAGTCGGCCTCATCTGGTGGGGGATGGGGCCAAAAAAAAAAAAAGATGATTTTTTTTGAGGAGGTGGTAGGGAAGAAAATCCCGGTTAGGAAAAAATAAAGACTGATTTGTGGCATAAGACTTTATTTCAGGATATGGAGAATTCTTCGGCAATCTTCCTGTTGCTAGTAGACTAGGGTGTATTCATCCCAGTTGATAAACGACATTACTATTTCTTTCCCCAGTATTAATTGAACTTTGCTGTTTAGCTGACACCGTACATGCTACCTCTTTGGGCTTTTAATCTCTGCGCTAATTTTACAAGGTAGATGTTGCCTTCCCCATTTTACAAATTAGCATCCTGATGACATAGAGGGTAGCTATCTCCCCAGGTCAGGCACGAAGAAGCAATCTGAGAAACTAAGATCTGAACAAAAGCGATAAGCAAGTGAGTACTAGACTTCTGAGAAAAGGAAAACACAGTTTCTGTAATTTCTCTCTTATACACAACCCCTTTTCAGGGCTTGGCTCTAAACTCTGTAGCCAGGCTCCCCTACTGCATTCCATTTCGGGTGACAGCTGTGTGGCAACCATTGGAGTAGCACCCAGCTCATTCTCATGTAGTCAGGCAGCTCTGCCAGGCATCAGCCTCCTGGTTACCAAGCCACCCTCCTATTGAAATAATTATAAAGAACTGGGCATTGCTCCAGAACTGGGATGAGGCCCAGTCCTGAGCTTCCTGGTCCTCTGCAGTTTGGTTTCTGCTGAGCCCAGGATCTGCAAGGTGACTTCTAAGATGCTCTGACTATAGTCATGATTGTGAAAGATTCCTAGTCATTTTCCTTGGAGAGGAGAGATTTAAAAAAAAAAAAAAAAAAAAAAAAGGAGTGGCCACAGCCCAGCAGCAGCTTCACAGACTCCTGAGGCAAAGGGCAGGTGCTTGGAGGGTGGCATTGAATGCCATCTTCTTTACAGAGAAAACTGGTGGAGGGGCTACTTCCTGGACTGGGCTTTTTTTTTTCCTCTTCTCTTTTGTTTTTCCAGACAGGATTTCCCTTTGTAGCCCAGGCTGTCCTGAAACTTGCTCTGTAGACCAGGCTGGCCTCAGACACAGAGATCCCCCTGCCTCTTTCTCCTGAGTGGTGGGATGAAAGGCGTGCACTGCCACAGCAGGCTGTGCATTTCTGAAAACAGCTGATGGTGACCATAGAAACCACCTCTTCAGCCAGCTGCAGCAAATTTAAATCTCAGATAGTCAGCGTTTGGGTACAAAATGGCTAGTGTAATTTAACTCTCCAAAATGTCCAAGACCTGCTGCTTCAGTGGCA
Organism: Mus pahari; assembly: GCF_900095145.1. Taxonomy (NCBI): domain Eukaryota; kingdom Metazoa; phylum Chordata; class Mammalia; order Rodentia; family Muridae; genus Mus; species Mus pahari. Next base: position 17,236,309 of record NC_034592.1, on the reverse strand, counting down.
AGGAAGGCTCTCTGAGCTGCAGATATTGAACGTCCCAGGCTCCATACTGAAATAGGGGTTCTACTGTTTCTCCCAAATGCCAAACATATCCACGGCCTAAAGGGAGCTCCCTTTTGATTGGGAAACTAAAACCCTGATGGTTGGTCCGTTTTCTGATCAGAAGAATGGTCAGGATAGCTGTATCCTCAAGCAGCCACCCACTCACCCACCCACCCTGTTCTCGTCTGGCATGAGAAATGAGCCATCAAAAAGCCATTCCTCATGGTTTCTCCGGTTGCTTCCCTTCCTCCCTCCCTCCCACCAATTTCAGCACATGCCTCATGCTTTATTATGTGTGGGCATGGGGAAGAGATATTGCAGATAATAACCTTGTTTTTAATGAGAACTTCAGAGGGACACAATAAAGCAAGCCCAGCCCAGTGTGACAGCGTGGTTCCGCTCCATGTTCTTGGCCACACCTCTCCTGGCCTCCTTACAAGCAGTGAATCCAAGTGAATTCTAAGCTTCTTGATTGCTGCAGCCCCTAGAATTAAAACTCTAACTAGTCCTGGTCTCTTGTTCTAAAGGTCAGTTGTTGGTTGGGGAAATATGCTAATTGTCACCTGTCCACTTCTCTACCGCCATCCCCCACTCTCTACAAAGTTCAAATCAAGTGCTTGTATTATTTTTTTCCTCCCTGTAAAGCTGATTGGGAAGAATCATGCCCAGAAAATGACTTTCCCCAGATCTGCAGGAGCAGAGCTGGCAAGCCAGTCACACAACTCTTCCAAACACAGTGACTATGTGAAACCTGAGGGCATTATGCTAAGTGAAACGTGCCAGACAGAAGGACCAATATTAGATGATTCTGCTTACCTTACAATCTGCAACTGCGGGGTCTGAGAGAGAACAGTACTGGATGGGGAAAGGACCAGTTTCCATTTTGGATGAGAAAGTTCCGGCAGTCTGGGCTGGGCACTTCTGAACTCACTCTACCATGTAAACTACTTCCTAAAACAGTTCTTATTACATTTATTCATGTGTGCTAAGTCAAGGTCAGAGGACAGAACAGCCTGCACAAGTTGGTTTTCCTTGTGGATTCTGGGGTTCAAACACAGGTCATCAGGCTTGGTGGCATGTACCTTTCTTTACCCACAGAGCCATCCTGGAGTACTGGGATTAATGGCATGTAATTTTATTGTTAAGGTGTCAGGCTGTGGCCTAGTCTATCCTTAAGTTCATGGCAATCCTGCTTCAGTGTTAGGATTGCAGGAGGTGGTGCCATCATGCCCAGATGCTTTCCGTTATCTAGAGACTAGCCTAATGACGACATAGTCATTCCAGAGCCTAGGAAAGCGTGTACAGTTTACTGTCCCTTGGCACTGTTTCTTACTGTTTTCCTCCATGTGCCTGTTTACCTGCTTCAAAAGCACAGGACTAGCTGGGATGTGGCCAGCAGCTCTTGTAGGAGCTCATGTACTTCTTATAGAAGACCAGGTTCCATTCCCAGCATTACAGATCAAGGCCAACCATCTGCCTCAGAGCAGTCCAAAGTATATACTTGCTTTTCCAACCTCTTGATTTAAAAAAAAAAAAAAAGTATGAGTGGTTTTCTCACACTATGTTCATGCCTAGTGTCCTTAAGAGGCCAGAAAAGGGCACTGGATCCTTCTTTTTCTTTTTTTAAAGATTTGTTTTATATAAGTACACTGTCGCTGTCCTCAGACACACCAAAATAGATCCCATTACAGATGGTTGTGAGCCATCATGTGGTTGCTGGGAATTGAACTCAGGACCTCTGGAAGAGCAGTCAGTGCTCCTAACCTCTGAGGCATCTCTCCAGCCCTGCATTGGATCTTCTGAAACTGGAATTACAGTTGTGAAACTCAAGGGTGCTGGAAACTAAACCTGGGTCCTCTGCAAGAGCGGCAAGCACTCTTAACTACTGAGTCATCTTTCCGGCCCCTAAATGGTTATTATCTAATAATGAAGTCTGGCAATCCTTGGGGACTATTAGTAAGCCCTGTTACAATGGGTATTTTTGCAAGTGCATCACATTACTAGAAGCCCAGAACTCTTTGTCTGTTTTCTGTAGATCCACAGGGCATCCAGTAAATTCATTAAGTGTGGCAGAGAAAAGGGAAGATTAGTCATGTGCAATAGACATGTGAGCAGCTCTGTGTTCCTGGCACTGAGGGATATCTAAACTTCATTATGCCAATGCAATCATCACATATTTGTCTCTCTCTCTCTCTCTCTC
>NC_034592.1:17219955-17233165 GCF_900095145.1 Mus pahari | reverse complement strand
TTTTTTTTTTTTTTTAAGGTGGTTTTTACACTATGGTAAAAATAAAAAGGGCTGGAGAGATGCAGTAGTTAAGAGCACTTGGTTCTTGGTAGGACTTCCAACACTCACATGGTGGCTCACACACAGCTGTTACTTTAACTCCAGGGGATCTGATGACCTCCTCTTCTAACATCACAAGGTACCAAGCATGTGGCACATAGACAGACATACAGACAAAACATTCATATGCATATCGAATTTCTAAAGCAACCTAAGCTACATAATGAGATCAGGGATTCATAACATTAAATATGAAACATTATATTCATATACATACAATCTACTAAACTACATTGCTGGCTCCCAGAGATTTTCTATATTCCCCACCCCCACTACAGCATTTAAAAGATGTTGTCTTAACCAGTGGCACATGCCCTCCATCCCAGGACTGGGAAGGCAGAGGTAGAGGATCTGAGTATGAGGCCCTTTTAGATTGCATAGTATGTACAGCCAGCTACACAGAGCCACAGAACAGCCAGAGCTACACAGAGAAATCCTCCCTCAAATAGAAACAACACTTAGGACATTGGGCACTGTGGCCTAAAGCCTGTAGTCCCAGCCTAGAGAAGTTGGAGGCATAAGAACCAGGAAAGTACAAGACTATCTTTCAATAGAAAAAGCAACTTGAGGCCAGCCTGGACTATGAGAGAATCTGGTGATAAAGAGATTGCCTTGTGTAGTCCAAGCTCCACCAAACTCCTGGGATGAAGCAATCCTTGTGAGCCTCCAGAGCGGACTGGACTTTGGTATATGTTAATCCCCTAACCTTACATTCCGTCTGTTTGAGACAGTCTGTGTAGCCCAGCTCAGCCTAGTACTTGTTATGTTATCCAGGCAGACCTTGCTGTTGTCTCAATCCTCTTCTCTCAGCTGCCTCAGTGCTGGGCTCACCTGCATGCTGCATCACTCCCAGCTTCTCGTTTTACTTTTGACAGAAGAACTTGTCCACATATAGAACTTTACATACACACTTAGTGACATCGCTATGATAGGATGGAGAGCCATAGCTCCCTGGGGTCCTGCTCAGTGGTTCTGCAAACTGTAAGCTGTACAACTTGAGTGGACCCATTCACTTAGCACCAGGTTTCCGATTATGAAGAGGCCAGTTTCCTAGGGAGAGTAGTAGTGTCCAGAAGGGATGCCTTTCTGAAACCTGCACAGCTCCACTTGCTGACTGAGGAAGGTCTGAGTCCATCGACTTTTTTATGCCTAAGTTGGTACATCCCACCCTATTCCCTGCCATGGTCTGTGGAAAACAGATGTCATCTGCAAGGCTTGGGTAGACAGGAAGAGCAAATGGTAGGAAGCTATGAGGACACCATTCTCTGTGGGCCCTGCCAGGTAGCCCTGCAAGTGAGGGAGACAAGTTCCAGGATATACAAGGTGAAAAACACCACCCAGAGTCTGCTCCCAGGCACAGCGTGAAGACTGCAGCAACAACTCTTTTGTTCTGTAAAGGTGTGCAGTTGAGAGGTGAGATACACCCAGGTTATAAAACCAAGTGAAGGCAGTTCAGCCACCTGACCCAAGTGATCTCGCTCTTCTGTAACATGTAACAGGCTGAGCTATCCTTACTTCTCTTCCTGGGAGGGGCACTGCAGCGGGAGCACAAGGTCTTTGCACATTAGGTGATGCTATAACCTTGACCCCTACATCCCTTGCTACATCAACGTCAGTTACTGGAACGACATTTTTCCAAGATGAAGGTCAAGTAGATAAAGAGGAAGAACCACATACTGCATATCTAGTCCTGCACAGTCATGTCCATGTGATTTACATACAAAGCTCACGCACAGGACACAGAGAATATTGACGTAACCACATATCAGCACAGGACTTTTAAAAATTCAAGCTTTATTACATTTTTGGGACCTCTAGTCCACAATTAAAATGCTTAAGCCATTCGAGAGTACTAATGAGGATGCCTGCCACACGGGCCTGAATGACTAGAGCTGAGGCTCGGCTTCTGCAACAGAGTCAATCTGTAAAACAAACACCAACTTCCAACTGAGACAGTCAGCTCCTCCTAACCCCCAATGCACGCGCTGCTGATGGTCTTCAGCCATAGGCCAACCCATCTTAATTCTTGTTGGGGAAAACAACAGAAAGGTTCCTAATCTAGTACAGCATCCTCAGCCAGCCAGGGGCCAAATCCCAAATCAAGGGGACAGAGTACTCTACAGTGCATGCTCCCAGTCAGGATCCATAGACGCACTACCTGATGCACTCGGGCTCAGTCCATACCAACATCATCCATGTCTCCTGAATATATATATATATACTCCACAGGCCACACAGTGTAAAGTACTTTACCTCATCCCCAGACTGCAAACATTGCCTGATACTTTAAGGGACTCTTAGGAGGTTTATTCTTTCTAAGTATGTGTATGAACAGGAGTGGGGCAGCGTGGAGGGAAAATGGTGGGCTCACTATAGGTCAGAGCTAAGCAGATAAAGGATTACCAACTTCCTGAAAGACAGTAGAGACAAAGGGTGCAGCCAAGTGCTAAGTGCCCCTTCTTACCTCTTCTTGTAACCTATGAAAATTAGAAAGGCCAGTTCTGTATCTGTCTGTGACGTCTATAGAACTACCAAACCTGACAGAGACTGACAAAGGCTGTGAACTATAAAAGCCTTATTCATGGGGTACAGATATATAAAATACACTGATGAATTCCTCAATCTGACATGATTCTTCCAAGCCTGCTGTTGCTTTCTTGTTGCCCCTCCTGCCACACAGTGTGACGGAGGACATCAGGAGCGCCAGAAGGAGGTTGTCAGAAAGCCTCTGGGCACAGGAATCTCCCTGCGTTGCAGACATTTCTAGACATGAAACACAAAGAAAACAAGGTTGCTTCTAGCACTTGACAATGGGGGATGCTGAGGAACAATGCCTAGACCAAGGAAAGAATGGACAAAAGAAGATGCAGAGGGATAAAAGGAAAAAACCTGATGGGTCTGTAGAAGACCAAAATAAAATAAAGCTTGTTATTAGGCCTATCCACCCCTGCCTCCACAGAGCACAGCCTCTGCTGTCTTGGCTCCTAGAAGCTGGCTATCAGTGGACTACCTCACAGAGCTCTGGATGACCTGTTAAATGCCCTGGTCCTCGCAAACAGAGGGGAGTCCAACTGAACGTGCAACACATGAGCCCATGCACTCAGTAGCCACACTCAATAGTTCCCTAGACCTGACACAGCCAGGAGAACCTTGGCTGACAAGGAAAAGTAAGTTTGTTAGCGATTCATTGCATACGGCTTACTGTTCTCTTAGGGCAGCTGCCTGAAAGGCTGTGTGGAGAGTGTTATGTGGGGAGGAAATGACATACTTTGGTCTACAAACAAAAGGCAGTGTGTGGGAAAACAGAAGAGACAGCATCAGGTCTGGATGTCCAAGACTACAGGACACAAGTGTTTCTCAGGCTACAGTTGGAGGATGCTGGAATAGAATAGCTTACCTCTAAGAACTGCTTCAGACGTATGAAAGAGCCCATCTGCCCTGAGCTGGTGATAGCTTCGATTCTATAGGTGGAGAGACAGAGAGACCTGTGAGTCGTTCCTGTGAGGGGTCTCAACTCCATCAGGTGAGGACCAGACTCATTGACTCTTCTAAAGAATGCTGGCTGCTCTTTCACGGGGTCCTCGCCATTCTTCGAAAGGGACAAAGGAAGGAAACAAGTGCTCTTGTCTGAGGTCTTAGCAGGCAGGATGAGTGCTGCCACTGCCTTCCTTCCTGGAACTCCAGTGAGTTGAGATGAGTTCTTCAGAGTGGACAGGTGAAAGCCACAGAGCAGTCAGGCTGGCAGGCAATCTGGTCGGCAGACCGGCTTCTCCACCTAACTTACTGATGAACTCATCTCAGTGGTTCAGTTCAGGACTACTTGCAATCATCATCTCAGATAATATGGGGGAGTTTAGAAAGAACATTTAAACACACCAGACCCAGGTGTGGGAGCATACACCGGTAATCTTTAGCACATACGAGGCTTGAGCAGCAGGAATTCAGTGTCTCCTTTGGCTACATAGTATATTCCAAGTTTAGCCTAGGCTAGAAAATGAGACCTCTCAAAAAACAAAACAAAACAAAACAAACACCAAAGGGTCAAGAGACGGCTCAGTTGGAAAAGTAACACAGCTGCATAAGCATGAAGCACTGTGTTCCACTCCCAGCATAGACATAGAAAGCCAGCCAGATGTGGGGGCAGGCACTAATGAGTCAGAGCTGGAAGATGGTGACCAGCAGAGGTGACCAAATCAGAGAGTTCAGGTTCATGAGACATTGTCCCAACAAAAAGTTCAGAGAGAAAGAAAACCCCATGTTGACTTCTGACTTACATGTGCATGTGTGCCCCAACTTACACAAACATGAACATGTGTATACACACACATGAACAGAGTGAGATCTTTCAGCCACTTCTCAAAAATAAGATAAAAATAAAAAAGCCAATACATTTTGCCCATGAGTGCTTGCACATGTGTGGGGGGGTAGACATGGAGCCTTAAGTGCACTAGATAAATGCTCTATCAACAATACCCACATTGAATATCTTATCTCAACATCTTCCTAATTTATACTATTCCTTAAGAAACAGTATTAATCCCAGCACTCGGGAGGCAGAGGCAGGCGNATTTCTGAGTTCGAGGTCAGCCTGGTCTACAAAGTGAGTTCCAGGACAGCCAGGGCTACACAGAGAAACCCTTTCTCGAAAAACCAAAAAAAAAAAAAAAAAGCAAAGCAAAGCAAAGCAAAGCAAAGAAACAGTATTTAGGGGATGGAAAGATGGCTTAGTGATTAAGAGCACTGGTTTCTCTTCCAGAGGACCAAGGTTCAATTCCCAATAGTAGCTCACAACTGTTTGTAACTCTAGTAACAGAGGATCTGACATCCTCAAACAGATACACACACAGTCAAAAAACACTAGTGCACATAAAATAAAAAGGAACAATTTTTTAAAAAGAAGCAATATTTAACAGATATTTTGTTTGAATTTCAAAATCATTTACTCATAGTGCACACCTTTCATGCCAGCTCTCAGAACCCAGATGCAGACACATCTTTGAGTTTGAGGCCAGGCTGGTCTACAAAGCAAGTTCAGGAGAATCAGGGCTACACAGAGAAACCCTGTCTCAAAGAACAAAAAATCAAAACAAAACAAAATCCAAAACAAAACAAATAAAGAAAACCACTCCAAAACCCAAAATTATTTACTCAAACATTAAAGAGAAGAAAAAGATGGAGTGATGGCTTGGTGGTTAAGAGCACTGATTGGTATTACAGAGGACCCAAGTTCAATACCCAGCACCATGAAGGGCAATTCAAAACTGCCTGTAATTCTAGCTCTGGGAGCTCCAACTCCTCTGGCCTCTGAAGGCACTTGCATACACTGTGTATATATTTGTGTGTGTGTATGTGTTTTTGAACCTTCTCAAATGCTCACACAACTGAAAATAAGTCTTTTTAAAACATTTGTTTTCTGTGTATAGGTATTCTGCCTGCATGCACATATGTGTGTACCACATACATATCTGATGCTATGGAGCCCCTGGAACTGGAGTTACAGACAGTTGTAACCTGCCATGTGGGAGCTGGGAATTGAACTCAGGTCCTCTAGAGGAACATCCAGTGCTCCCAAACACTGGGCCATTTCTCTAGGCCACAAAATAAATATTTACAAAAGAAAAGGGAAGGATGAAAGATCTTAATCTCAATCTCAATCTCTCTCTGTCTCTGTCTCTGTCTCTGTCTCTGTCTCTGTCTCTCTCTCTCTCTCGTTTTGTTTTCTAGACAGGGTTTCTCTGTGTAGCCCAAGCTATCCTGGAACTCGCTCTGTAGCCCAGGCTGGCCTCAGCTTCCTGAGTGCTGGGATTAAAGGCATGCGCCATCACCATCATGAGCTGCAAACCTAAGCCCTTGCTCATGCTAGGCACATGATCAACCATAATACTATCTAATTTTTCACATAAGTCAAAAATCCCACACTGGTAGGTAAGATGGCTCAGCAGGGCTTATGGCTCTTGTCATCAAGCTTGACTTAACCTATGTTTGATTCCACATGATGGAAGGAAAACCAGTTACTATATGCACACCACAGCATGCGCGTAACCCACCCTCCCATTCCCCTAATAAACAAACAAAAATAACTTTAAAATATAGCATATGCAAGACCCACAGCCAAACATTTGGCAGAGATAGAGTCCAGGTTAGAGGTGTCTTATTGGGTCCCTCCCTTCAGAAGAGGGGGGAAGAGGAAGTGTAGGAGCCAGAGGGGTCAAAGACACTGTGGGAGAGCATGGCCCAAGTGATCAGGTAAGCGGGCTCATGGGGGCTCACAGAGACTGAAGCAGCCATCCCGGAATCTGCGTGGGTCTGCACGAGGCCCTCTGCATGTGTCTATTATGCTTGTTGGTTTAGAGTTTTGCAGGGACTCCTGACAGTGGGACTGAGGGTGTCTGGCTCTTTTGCCTGCCCTTGGGACTCTTTTCCACCTATTGGGTTGCCTCATCCAGCTTTGATATAAAGGTCTCTGCCTGTTTTTTGTATCTTGTTATACCATGTTCAGTCGATATCCCTGGGAGGTGCGCTCTTCTCTAGGGGAAGCCCAGTCACAGGAGTGGATCCAAGGGAGAGGGGAGATGGAGGGACTAAGAGGAGGGGAGGGAGGGGAAGCTGCAGTGGGGATGTATTGTATTAGAGAAGAAATACAAATTAAAAACAAGAAAAGAAAGGAGCAGAGACAGGAAGACCAAGAAGAGCTCTGAGGCAGTCTGGGCTACAAAGACTTTCTCACAAAACAAAAATCAAAACAAAAGAACAAGAGAAGATCAAAAATAAAAAGCAGCCAAGGGGAAAAAAATTATATATATATACACACATACTTATTGCATGGGTACTTTAGAATTCAGGCATTACCTACAAACCCCCCAGTGGTCTGCTCAACAAGCCTATACCTGGGGAAGTAGTCCTCTTTGATGAGAATTATCATCTTCCAGAACTGGGCCTGGTACTGCTTCATGAGGGCATTCCCACACACCTAGAGGGAGCAGAAACAAACATCAACTCAAGAGAGAAAGCCAAGCATCCCTGGGCCTGTCTCTCCTGTCAAACATCTTCCATGGTTTCTCTTAGCTGACTGGGATAGGTGGGAAAGACCCACAGAGAGGTAGTTCACTTGTGAGCACTGTCTTCAGGCATAAGGCCCCAAGTCCATCGGTGACACTGAAGAAAAACCCAGCTGGGCAGAGGTACTTGCCTTTAATCCCAGCACTCTGGAGGTAGAGGCCAGTGATCTCTGAGTTTGAGAACCAAGATGATCTACAGACTTGAGTTCCAGGGTAGTCAGAGCTATAGAGAAACCCTGTCTTGAAAAACCAAACCAGAGTTGGGCGTGGTGGCAAATGCATCCCAGCACTCAGGAGGTGGAGGCAGGTGGATTTCTGAGATCGAGGACAGCCTGGTCTACAGAGTGAGTTCCAGGACAGCCAGGGCTACACAGAGAAACCCTGTCTCAAAAAACCAAAAAAAAAAAAAAAAAAAAAAAAAAAAAAAAAAAAAAAAAAGAAAAAAGAAAAAAGAAAAACCAAACCAACCAACCAACAAGCTAACTTTCCTCTAATTTATTATATACTTCCGCCTAAGTCAACTGTCAAGGCTTAACAAATACTTCTTTTACCATACTGAACAAAAGCCTTTCTAAAGAGATGGAATTCCTCCTAGCCTTAATAAGAATCCAGAATGCTACTTGTCTCAAAGACTCAGATCTGCATTAATGTACCATAATGTCATGAGTTATAAGGTAACTAGGGACTTTTAGAATTACAGGCCTAAGGGCCTCAGATTTGTCAGGGCATCAACCCTCACCATTCATAAATTTGAGGCAAGGTCTTATTGGGTAGCCTGGGCTGGTCTCAACCTTGTGATCCTCCTGTCCCATGCCCAGCTCCCTGAAGTTTATTTCAGCATTGGCTCTTTCAGCTGAGTGTGGTGATACATGTCTTGCATCTTATTACTCAGAAGCCAAGAGAAGTGGATCTCTTAGTTTCCAGCCACCCTGGTCCACATAACATTTCCAGCCCAGAGAGTTATAGTAGTGGTTCCTCAAGGGCAGAAATGTATGATGCTTCCAAGGAGGGAGATACCTGACCCAAGCTTGCATTTTCTTCCTGGAAAACATGAATAAGACGGGATGCTGATTCTGCCAACCACACTGGGTAAAGAGACAGACTGAGAGAGCGCCCAGGATAGGGAGCATCTCCACAGAGCACAGAGCATGGAAGGAGCGGCTTACGAAGCAACATCCATGGAAGACTAGAGCCAGGGAGACTGTGCTGGTGCCTGGTGACCCAGTTCCTGTTTCCAGGCTCTTGGGAGATTCGCCTCCACAGTCTACCATGGTTCCACTACTCAATTCTATATCCCTAGAGTGAAGTCTGCTTTTTGCTTAGGCTGGGATGTACATTACTGTAGAGAGCAAAAAGTGCTTGTACACATGAATATGCACCGGAGAAGCCAGTGAAGTTAAACTCACAGGCATCCTTCAAAGGAAAGAGATGTCTACCGTGTCCTCCACGTGGACTGCTGGGAATGGCCATCCTTTACAGCCTGGTGATCACTGGCTGTCTGATGAGCCAGGCTCAGGCTATATCTTCCAGAACTTACGTTTTACTTATCCCAGACAGACCCTTCCCCTGTAAACCTTATTACTTCTAGGCCATAAAACTCACCCTTGTGAGAACTGTCACCAGCCTAAGTGACTTCTGTGTTACCTCAGGGCCAGGCCAATCCAGACTCCCACACGGATTACCTTTACCTCAGTCATTTCTCCCTAGAGCCTTATCTTGAGCATTGTTTCTATGTCAATGACAATCCATCTTATGGATGAAGCCATATGTACTTTGTAAAGAGTTTCAATGTAAACATGCCTTTTTTTTTTTTTTTTTTTTTTTGGTTTTTTTCGAGACAGGGTTTCTCTGTATAGCCCTGGCTGTCCTGGANCTCACTCTGTAGACCAGGCTGGCCTCNAACTCAGAAATCCNCCTGNCTCTGGCTCCCGAGTGCTGGGATTAAAGGTGTGTGCCACCATGCCCAGCTGTAAACATGTCTTAAACTTTCTTGTACTCACAGGGCTGTGATAACTGTTATATAAAAACTTTTTTCCAAGCCGGGCAGTGGTGGCGCACGCCTTTAATCCCAGCATTTGGGAGGCAGAGGCAGGTGGATTTCTGAGTTCGAGGTCAGCCTGGTCTACAGAGTGAGTTCCAGGACAGCCAGGGCTACACAGAGAAACCCTGTATCAGGAAAAAACAAACCCTTTTCTCAGAATTGTGCTATGCTTAAATATGGCAAAAATACCCCAGCTGATGTCAGACTGAGAAATCTTGGCCCAGTACCACTTACCTAAACCCAATTTCACTCTTCCCTCACCTGAATCGCTTTCTTTACCAGCTGCAAGGACCCCACAAACATAAAGAGGAAAAAAAAAAGGTACATCCTAGCCTAAGGCAAAGAGGAAAAAATGGATGCTTGGTTTGTCTCCAAGCTCAGGAGAAGTTGGGTAACGAGCTCATTCTTGTCCACTCACGCTGCCTCCCACTCACTTCACCCGTGTCCACCTCAACCATTCTCTCATTTAATAATGGAATTACCTCCAAGAAGTCAAACAGGAGGGTGGCTGTCACATCTGAGAGAGGCTCCATGTTTAAGACCTGTGCCAACCAGCGCCAGCCATGATTTAAGCCATGAGGATGAGCCTGGAAGAGAAGCAGCTGTGTTATGACTTCTTCTCATTGTATTCACAACGTAACTCTCAGTGTAAGCACGCAGCCCTGAACAGGAACCCCAAGACCATACAACCCATGCATACAAGACTCAACAAAGACCAAAAGCTAAGGAAACTCTTTTTGGAAATATTCTAATTTATGCCCAGGCTCTCCCAGAAACTTTAAAGTTCCTGTGAAACATGACATGATACCTGGTGTGCTGTTTGGGAAGTCCACAGCCAGTATCATCACTAACTTGTTTTTCAGACGGGGCTTTAACTCTGCAGCCCAGGCTGACCTCAGACTCACAGCAATCCTCCCTGGCCCAGTTTCCCAGGATGGAAGCATAGAGGTAAATGACCTCACTTGACTTTGTGTTGATTTCTATTTTGGTTTTGTGGTTTTGTTTTTGTTTTGAGACAGGGTTTCCCTGGCATTGGCACTGGCTAGCTTTGAACCTACTGCCTGTTTCCTGAGTACTGAGATTCAAGCTGTGACACTATGCCTCCCCACGGCACACTTTTTGTCTGTTCTTGGTATTGTAGTGACAGGGTCTCACTGTGCAATCCAGAGTGACCTAGAACGTGTCATTCTTCTTACTGCTTCCTGAGTATTGGGATTATAGGCAGCATATCACAGCTGGCTGAAACCTTTATAAATGTCATGACATGCAGAATCTGTTCTAAGGTTAGTTCTTTATGGCCTGACGGAAGCTACTGAGCTTTTTAAGTTGAGTCAAAAAAGTAGGCTACTAATCAACATACACGTCTCTAAATACAGCCATGAGCTACCATTCTCTTTACCTCACTATTCGACAGCACAGCCTCTCTTAAAGGACAGCTTGCAAGAGTGCTCAGAGGCTGAGTCACAGGACACTGGGCATGCCCCCACCCTCTGGAAAAGCCCTTTCCAGATTTCACGTGCCAGCTGCCAGAAGCAGCTTTGCATTGCCCGTGCGTCTGCCATGAAGCTCTCTGCCTTACCAAGCCTCCAAAAAAACCGCACAAAGGGAAAGTAAGATCTGAAAGCTCTCACAAGTGTGCCAAGCCACCAAGCAGTAGATGCTTCCTGCATGAAAGCTGTTTGTCCCAGTTAACAGAAAGCTGAGTTACAAAGGCTGCTCTTGCTGTTGATGCTGGACAACTGTCCCTTATCCCAGCAGGCCCGTTGTACCCACCGCCTGCCGGTTCCCATATGGCCACTGGAGCTGGATGATGGCGGCATACAGACGGATCATCCCAGACATGCGTTTCAGAAAGTTGTCCTGTTGCTCAACCTTGGAATCTGTCACTTGGTAGCCAAGCATCCTACGTGTGAAGAAGATAAGATTCAGAATGCTTGCCAGGGAGTGGTGGCACACGCCTTTAAGCCTAGCACTCGGGAGGCAGAAGCAGGCGGATTTCTGAGTTTGAGGCCAGCCTGGTCTACAGAGTGAGTTCCAGGACAGCCAGGGCTACACAGAGAAACTATCTCGAAANANNNNAAAAAAAAAAAAAAAAAAAAAAAAAAAAAGAAAAGAAAAGAAAAGATTCAGAATGCCACCCAAATGAGGGTGACAGAGAGGTTTCCTTCTTTCTAGGGCGAAAGGTACTACTAGTCACACTTTGTATCATTATTGTATTTTTTTTTTTTTTTTTTTTTGGTTTTTCGAGACAGGGTTTCTCTGTATAGCCCTGGCTGTCCTGGAACTCACTNTGTAGACCAGGCTGGCCTCGAACTCANAAATCCNCCTGCCTCTGCCTCCCGAGTGCTGGGATGTATATTATTAATATGCCTGTACAAAGCACTGGCATCCATCATCAAATTTCTGTATTAAAGTTCTGCAAAGCAAACTCACCAGTGAACACTCACAAATAGAAAAAACTGCTTCAGAGCTAGACAGATGGCTCAGCAGTAAGTGTACTGTCTGCACTTCCAAAGTTCCCGAGTTCAATTCCCAGTAGCCACATAGTGGCTAACACTATCTATAATGTGATCTACATGGAAATGGCTTAGGTGCTGGCTAGTTTTACATCAATCTGACAAAGCCAGAGTCACCTTAGAAGAGGGAACCTCAACTGAGAAAATACCTCTGTGAAATAGCTATAGGCAAGTCTGGAAAGGCATATTGATGAAGAAGGGCCCAACCCATTGTGGGTGATGCCACCCCTGTGCTAGCAGTCCTGGATATTGTGAGAAAGCAGGCTGAGCAAGTCATGAGGAGCATGCCAGGAAGCAGCGCCCCTCCACGGCCTGTGCATTAGGTCCTGCCTCCAGGTTCCTGCCCTGCTTGAGTTCCTGTCCTACCTACTTTCCACGATGGACTGTGATATGGAATTGTGAGTGAAATAAACTCTTTCCCACCCAAGACACTTTGGTTATGGAGTTTTGTCACAGCAACAATAACCCTAACTAAGATAGCTAGCTTCTCAGCAAGATTGAAATGGTTTACACTATTTTGTAAAGTCATTAGATGAATAAATTCTAAGACTCCTGGATCCAAGATCCAGTATTCTTTCCAGTAAGCTATGATTATCATCAATTATCACCCCCAAATCTACAAATCCTAAAAGATGTCCAGTTTGCATGGAAGACATTACTTTTTTACCCTTTTTTGTGAAACGGGGTTCTTGCTATGTAGCCCAGTCAAGGTTTCAGACAGGACACTTAACAGTAGAGAGAAGGAGCTGCAGACAAGTGTGAGAACACATCCCTATTCTTAGGCTACAGCTTTCCCCAGAGTGAGAGAGAGGAGAAAACCATTTCACCGTTGATAATCCTCCAAAGCCATCCCTTCCTTGAAAGCTGGGTAGATAGGAACGGAGTATGGACACTTCTTGTGGAGATGAGCAAGAATGAGGTCTCCCACTTTGGGATGGAGCATCCAGATACCAGATGCCACCACTGCAATGGGGAATGCCGCTTCATGGTGAGAGGCCACTTCCTCCTCCCCTTGTTTCTAGGAACACAAAGATGGACACAATTTCAAATTAGTATCACAGTCAGGCTCAGTGCTGTCCACCAGCTTCTTCTGCCCAGACCTCTGACCACAAGGTTCCTCACCACAAATTTCTCTGCCAGTTTGTACTGGACAAAGTCCAGCCCCTGAGGGTTAAGAGTGACAGATACGGAGCGCCCACCAGATTGAACAGGCTTTCCAGAGAGAAGGCTATGGATCTTGTCAAAGACCTCCTTCAGCTTTGAACCTGGACAGGAAAGAAAAAGCAATAAAAAGGTGAAGCTGCAGCTGGACATGGCAGTGCACACCTGTCTTAGTCCCAGCACTTGGGAAAGGGGCAGAGAGACCAGGAACTCAAGGCTGGCCTAGGTCATGGAGTGACCCTGAGACCAGCAGAGTCTGTCTGTTCGAAACCTTGACACAGACGGGCGTGGTGGCGCACGCCTTTAATCCCAGCACTCGGGAGGCAGAGGCAGGC
>NC_034592.1:17213239-17219200 GCF_900095145.1 Mus pahari | reverse complement strand
TCTGACCTGCTTGAGTTCCAGTCCTGCATCCTTTGGTGATCAACAGCAGTATGGAAATGTAAGCCAAATAAACCCTTTCCTCCCCAACTTGCTTCTTAGTCATGATGTTTGTGCAGGAATAGAAACCCTGACTAAGACAGTGGGTGTCTCACAACCTCCCCTAACTCCAGCTCCAGGGAGAGTTGATGCCTTAGAGGACATTTCACTTACTTGCACAACCTACACATAATTAAAAATAAATCTTTAAAAGTAAATAAACAGAGGTTAGAGAGATGACACTGTGGTCACAAGAAGTGGCTGCTCTTCCACAGGACCCAGGTTCCCAGTACCAACAAGGCAGTTCACAACTGTACATAATGCCATTTCCAAGGGAGCCAATATCCTGTTCCAGTCTCCTGGGCACCAGACACATACATGGTACACAGACATATGTATGCAAAACACTCACATACATAAAGTAAATAAATCAATCTACCTAGAAAGAGAGTGTGAGAGAGAGCGAGAAAGCAAGCCGCGTACTATAGAGGAAGACACCCAGTCAATCTTTGGCCTCCACAAATGCGTGCACAGATGAGCATGTAAGACCTTTAAGGGTCTCTTCTGCTTTGGCAGATGTCTCTTTCTCTGAGGCTGGCATTCCTTTACCCTTAGAGACCCAGAAGTAAAGTCCTGGCATGGTTTGGATTTTCAATTGCCTACTAATTGGTGGAAATTGAACTGATCACCAAAGCTCCATGAAGTACAGGCTTGCTCCTCAGAACGGCATTAGTGGGAGGTAATTTCTAACAAGTGGGAGCTAGAATGGGGTATTCAGATGAGCAGACAGGCCCTTGAAGGAAGGAGTCTAAAGGACCTCCGTCCCATCTGTTTTTCATTTCCCAGCTTCCAGGTCCACGGTTCTTGCCCATTGTTCCCCATCATGATGTGCCCAAAGCAACAGGGCTAACAGCACAAAACAATGCCTCTAAAACCACAAGCCAAAAGAACCCTACGTTTATAAATCCTAATACCTCACAAGTCTGGTGTAGGAATGCAGAGCTGACACCCACATTTACTAAAATGTATGTAGAACAAAGAACCCACGGGCTCCAAACCCCTCAGTAACTAAAGTCAGATGATGGGAGAACCCTTGAGGTGGCTGCTCCTGCTCCTGCCACACTACCTACTGGGGCCTTTGCCCTGATGCCTGAACCAGAGATGAGTGATCTGTGAAATGGGGCTGGAGACGAACAGTTAAGATGAGGATGGTAACTATAGTTCCTCCTTCCTGCCATTGCCAATGTGCTTTGGGATACAGGGCTGTGACTACTGTCAGGACAAACCCTGCTCTTCCCTGTGCTTAAGCAGATCGGAATTTGTTTTCATTACTCTAGTAATCAAAGGGTTAATTAACCAGCATCTTCAGCTGAAAATACCGAGTTCCTATAATCCCTTCAGAAGTGATATTTTCACTAATGATTCAAAAATATCCCTTAACCCAGAGATAAAAGAAGAAACCAAAAATGAATTCAGAAGACATCACAGAAATGACAGGATGAGTAATTCCAGAATAGATGAACTTACTTGGATATTAAATGTGTCCACTTCTATTCACACCTCCCCAGTGCATTCCTGCTACTACTATTACCAAGAGCGTCCAAGGGCCATAGCAAGTCTGGATCTCTCAACCAGCCCTGTCTACCCCATGTCGGCTGTGGCTGCTACCCACAGCCCGTGTCCACTTAGAAATCGTCCCTCCACTGATTGTTGTTATCAGCCATTTGAAGTGAGAGAATCAAGTTCTTATCTTCTACTCACTTATCCTTATTGAACACTAGTTCCAGAGCATGCCAGGTCTCAGAAGGCTCCCAGAAGAACAGGCACAGACAAGTGGATTGTTTTCAGTTCCCAGCTACCATGCCTGATCAGACAACTGGCTACTTAAAGGAAAGGGAAGGAAAAGAGGCACAGAAAAGATAAGCTAGTTAGGAGGGAGGCGAAACACAGCTAGGCAGAGAAGTCACTATGGCTGCTACAGACTCTGAAACTTGGAAAAAAGGAAAGAACCAGGACTGAGTTAAGAGTCAGTGGTATAAAAGTAACATCTGACACCAAGGTTACAAGGGATAAACAGAACTCTGGGGCGACGGCAGGCCCCGTGGAAGCACTACAATCAAGGCAGGGCCAGGAGATTGAAGAACTCACAAAGGAGAAGGTGGCAGGGCCTGGGGAGCAGCAGTCAGGAGCCATCTCAGAGAGAAGTTTATAGTCCACAGGCCAAATGCAAACACTGGCTGGACTAGAGACTGATCCCAAGAGCTAGGGAGCCAATGCTACAGCCTGAGCCACATTTAAAGGCTGAGGGAAAGAAACTGCAAAAGGAACCCAGCAGAGGAAGGGAGCACAATGCAGAGTCAGCAGGTGACAGGGAACGTCAACAAAGGCAGACCTTTACAAGAGCTGACTAGGGCAGGAAGGCCACCTCTGTCTCTGAAAAGACTAAAAAGAAAACAGCCTGCCTGAGAGGCTCACGCTGCTTCTGTCTCCTGGCTGTGGCTGAAGTGAGACTATGGTGACAAGAGGAAGCAATGAGAACAAGCAGGACCCAGCAGCCAGCCCCTCTGCTGTCACTGACAAAGAAAACAGCACTTTAACCCCCAGCACACCATGTGTTTATTTATACTCTGCCCTGTTCCACAAAGAATTTCAGGACACAAAGGGTAGGAAGGAAGTGTGGACAAATGGCCTCAGGGCGCAATCTCCAACATTCCTCAGCTTTTTTTGGTAACAAGTTGAGAGGACACTGGGGCACAGCTCTCTGGCTGCTCTCCTATTTCTTGTTGGTAGAGCCTGGAATCTAGAGGCCTCACCTACAGCTGTGTGAGCCCTAGCTCTAAAGGGCCTTTCTTTGTCTGGCCTTATTCTCTACATCTCTGTTAAGGGAGAGTACCAATTCATCAGTCTTGAGTTTGGAGATACTAAGACAGAACAAACAGGAAAACAGTGAGGATTATAAGGACTTCCTAGGTGGGTGTTCTCCCATCTTCCTTCCCAAGTTCTCTTTACAAGAAATTAAAAGCCATCTGGAGCCGGGAACCAGGGCGTGCTTACTGGGAAGAGTTTGCCTAGCACGTCAATATAAATCCCTCTGTTAAACTGCCAGCACCACCTCAAAAATACAAGTAAACAAAACCAGGCATGGTGTTGGATGGCTTTAATCCCAGCTTGGTCTACAGAGTGAGTTCCAGAACATCCAGGGCTACAAAGTAAGACCCTACTCCAAAGTAATCCCCCAGTGATTATTTAGATAAGTATAAATAATTTACCATTAATTCGTAACTTATGAAAAAATGAATCAGGGCTAAAAGATAGCTTAGTGGTTAAGAGCAACTGCTGGTCAAGCCTGAGGCCAGAGTTCATTCCCAGCACCCACAGGAGGCAGCTCAGATGCAAAGGATCAGCGAGCGCCCTCTTCTGGCCTCCACAGGCACCTGCACTCACACCCAGTCATAAGCACAGACTTCACAGAAGCCCAATGTTGTAGCACATGTCTGAAATCAAGAACACCCAGGAGGCTAAGATGAATTCAAGGACAGCCTGAGCTACACAGTGGTCTACTACCTCAATAACAACCAAATTAGAATTACTAGCTTGATGGTAGAAGACACTAGGCAGAAACTTCAACCGCTAAAGCCATAAAACATAAAAACTGGTCAGTGGCTTAGCCATAAAAAATAAAAACTGGTCAGTGGCTTTTGCATATGATTTCCTTGTCCCCTACAGCACTTCTCTACCTCCTCCAGCACAATAAAATTATCTGAACCCTTCTACAAAGAGTCAACAAACACTCCTTTTTTCTTTTCCGTGGACTAAGGGTTCAATTAGCTAGGTCTAGCATGCATCTGAGTGTTCTACAATAGCTCCGTCCCTGTGTCTGCTGGCTTTCTCCATTTAAGATAGGGTCTCACCGAGTTGCACTTCATACTGGCTGTACTTGAACTTGTAATCCTACAGCCTCAGCTTCCCCTCAACCAGCTGGGACTATAGGCCTGTACTATTAGACCCAGCTATCTTCTGTTTGAAGAAGAAAAACAGAAAAAACTAGGGATGTAACATACATTTGAAGGTGTGTGTGTGTAGTAGTGGGATGGAACCTAGGCCCTTGCATACACTGCTCCTAAGCCATACTCTCCAGCCCTGAACACAGTAAGAACCTCACAGCTATCAGAGTTTGCAAATATAAGACAACGAAGTAAAGGACAACACCCTCACCTATCTGACCCACCTGCAATGGTGGAGATCTGGCTCACTGGGATGGTGGCTGCCTTCTGTAAATCCATCTTTATCTTTTTGGTCTGTCGAGAGAAGGGTGATTTGGTAAGTAGGGCTGTGCAGAGCTAAGCACGTGCTGCTAGAATGAGGGACCATGACACGCCATGTATGTTCCTTCACAACATCAGGCTGTGGGACACACCATCACAATTTTGGCCACCCATCTCTCCCCTACCTGACTATCCTTGCTGTTGGTCAGGTCCTCAAAGGCCAACACGCACTTGGCAGAAGCATCCTGAAGTTGCTGGTACCACTGCATCGTACTATCTTGTACCTTCCCCTGCAGGTCTGAGAACAAAAGACAGGCCTTAGTGGCAGTGAGCTTATAGAACATGGCATCTGAACTAGGACTGTTCTAAGCACTACACTATGCATTGGCTGCTTCAGTGTCACAATCACACTACAGAGTAGATACTAATACTTTTCCCATTTAACCAGAAACAGGCACAGAAAGGTTTGCTTGTCCAGGTCACACTGCTATAGAAAGAAGAAAGAAATCTGACTATCTGGTCTAAACACAATGCTATGCTGATCCCTGTAGCTGGTCTTTTGCTACATTGGGGGTTCTTCTTTCTTGCATTCTTCCAACCCCCTAACACTAGATAGGAGAGAGAAAGGATAGAGAGGAAAGGAAAGACCTCCCTGACTAAAGTCAGGGGTCAGAGGGGGAGACGTTATCATTAGACAACTTCCTGATGATCAGGAGTGTTCACTTCCGTGGGGCAAGTCTGGTCTTCACCAGCACGATATCTAATTTGTTTTTCTTCTCAGGACACAAAACACAGCCAAAAACAAGTGACCTACCCTACTTATAGGGCCCTACCATTTATATACCCCATGAGAAGTCCCCAGAATTCCAAGCATCACACAGTCACAGGAACTATCTGGAGCTGGCAAAATCATAGCCAGCTGCTATGGACAGTTGGAAGCAGTTCTATATGCCACACCTGGGATTAAAATGAAAACATACAATATTTCTGTGTTTTAAAGAAACCAAAACTCAGTCGGGCGTGGTGGCGCACGCCTTTAATCCCAGCACTTGGGAGGTAGAGGCAGGCAGATTTCTGAGTTCGAGGCCAGCCTGGTCTACAAATTGAGTTCCAGGACAGCCAAGGTTACCCAGAGAAAAACCAAAAAAAAAAAAAAAAAGAAAGAAACCCAAACTCCAAAATTGTCACTACATATCCTCGAAAACAAACAAATAAACAAAAAAACTAAGGATATCTATACATATGACTAAAATCATAGAAGTGGGACTGGAGAGACTGCAGTTCAGCAGATTCACAGTTAATAAAATCCTCTAAAAAAATTTTTAAAAGAGCAGTTGCTACTCTTCTTGAAGACCCTAGCTATCTGAATACCAGCATCTACATGGTGGCTCCCAACTCCCTGTAACTTGAATGCTCTCTCTTCTGGCCTCTGTGAACACGTGTACAAATGTTGTGCACATATATACATGCAGGCAAAACACGCACATAAAACAAAAATAAGTAAATCTTAATTCTTTTAAAATACTCAGCTGGGCATGGTGGTGCACGCCTTTAATCCCAGCACTAGGGAGGCAGAGGCAGGCAGATTTCTGAGTTCGAGGCCAGCCTGGTCTACAGAGTGAGTTCCAGGACAGCCAGGGCTACACAGAGAAACCCTGTC
>NC_034592.1:17210833-17213169 GCF_900095145.1 Mus pahari | reverse complement strand
AAAAAAAAAAAAAAAAACTCAGACTGAGTATGCTGAAGTACACCTTCAATCCTTGCACTTAGGGGTCAGAAGCAGGTGATCTCTGAGTTCAAGGCCAGGCTGGTCACAAAGTAAGTCCCAGGACAGCCAGGGCTACACAACAAAACCCTGTCCCAAAACACCAAAGCAAACAAACAAACGCACGCCACCCTTGCTAGATGGAGACAGGCTTTTCTACTTTTTTTTTCTCTTTTTTCTTTTTTTTGGTTTTTCGAGACAGGGTTTCTTTGAATAGCTGAACTCAGAAATCCACCTGCCTCTGCCTCCGGAGTGCTGGGATTAAAGGCGTGCGCCACCATGCCCGGCTGGAGACAGGCTTTTCAAGGACTGCAAAATGGTACAATACAGAATTGGTTCCAGATCACCCAAAACTGTACGTAGCACATTAGGTAAGAGTTCTGATGAACTGGGCAGTCCTGTAGTGTGACACATCACACACAACCCACCTTCATTCTGTGTTCCTACTGGGCTTGGGCTGGGTGCAGAGGTCTGGGTGGGAGCCCCTGGCCCCTGCTGCACCTGTGACTCCTGCAGCTTGACCCGGGCCTCATCTTCATGTTTCTTCTTCACTTCAGAGGCTCTGGTGATCTCCTGCTCCAAATTTGAGAGGAGGTCCCGCATTTCCTGCAGGGCTCTCTCTGCCTCAGCCTGGTTCTCTGCTGTGGGATAACCACTCTATCAGAGTGAGAGACAATACTTAACACTGACTTCCCTCGTGGGGCTGAGTCACATTACACACAGCACACTTCTAGTGTAAACCAGTTGGACCAGTGAGTATTCATGGTCAAATGTTGGTACCTAGTAATTTCCTGTTCTCTCAAAGAACTGGGAGAGGTGGCTCATGCCTGCAATCCTAGCACCTGAGACACAGAGGCAGGAAGACTGCTACAATTCTGACACCAGCCGGGGCTACACAGTAAGTCCCAGTTTCAAAAAAAGGAAAAAGAAAAAGCCACTGAGATAGCTCAGTGGGTAAGGTCCTTGCTTCACAACCCTTATGACACCCTGAATTTGATAGCTGGAGTTCCCCTTAGAGAGACCACTGACCCCGCAAAAGTCTCCTCTGATTTCTAAACATGTACACACACAACATAGCATCAGAAGGTTTATCACAGTCACCACCCCACAGCAGCCACCAACGATGTTTTGGGCATTCGGCAACACTGCTCAGAGCTGTCCTTTTTAAAAAGCCTGTGACAAAACCAAGTATATTGTGTCAGCAATCCTAGCTCTCAATCCTTGGAGTAATGCCTTAAGTCCCAAGTCAGGTTGAGCTACACAGTAAGACCCTACAACAAAACAAAACAAACAAAAAAATCCCAAAAGACAAAAACAACAAAACCGAGAATGGGCTAGAGAAACAGCTCAGCAGCAAGGAGCAGGCGCTGCTTTAGCAGAGGACCTGAGTGGTTCCTAGCTCACAGCCACAGGTAACTCTTGGTCCAGAACTAGCCTCTGTGGAAACCCATACAAGTGTACATACATGAACACAGACACGTGTGTGTGTGTGTGTGTGTGTGTATTATATATACCGGGCAGTGGTGGCATACTCCTTTGATCCCAGCACTTGGGAGGCAGAGGCAGGCAGATTTCTGAGTTCGAGGCCAGCCTGGTCTACAGAGTGAGTTCCAGGACAGCCAGTGCTACACAGAGAAACCCTGTCTCAAAAAAAAACAAAAACAAAACAAAACAAAACAAGTCAAACAACTCCAGCAAGTTAGCTCTTTCTTGCCACCTTGTGAGGGGAGAAGCTTGGGTTCACCGGGCCCAGATGCAATGCCTCTTGGTGCTGTCATCTGGCGAGCCTTGCCCTGGCTTTCAGAGCCATCTGCCAGTGCTTCACTCATGTTCTCGAAGGAGGAAAGAGACAGTGACAGCAGTTTGTACTTCTGCACTAACTGCAGGAGTTCTTTTTTGAATCAAGGACATCAAGTTTTAGTGTATGTGGCCACTATTCCCTACTTTGTGCCATCTTTACATTTTTCACGTGCACACATAAATGGGCACTCCCTTACAGGTCAGCTCATCTGTGCTTGCTGTCAGATACCCGCTCCCTCTCCCACTCTACTTAATGGTTCTTCTGTCTCAGGGTTTACAGCGAAATATAGAATATAGAATAAAATGAAGATAAAAGAAGTTTAATTTCTAATTGAATGTATTTATCTCTCTCTCTCTTTTTTTTTTTTTTTTAATTTATTTATTTATATAAGTACACTGTAGCTGTCTTCAGACACTCCAGAAGAGGGCGTCAGATCTTGTTACGGATGGTTATGAGCCACCATGTGGTTGCTGGGATT
>NC_034592.1:17188319-17210823 GCF_900095145.1 Mus pahari | reverse complement strand
GTTATGAGCCACCATGTGGTTGCTGGGATTTGAACTCCAGACCTTCGGAAGAGCAGTCGGGTGCTCTTACCCACTGAGCCATCTCACCAGCCCGTATTTATATCTCTTATTTGCTATGCTACCAGGAAGCTGTGTGAGCTAGGCAAACACTTTCCCAATGCCCAATGGCTCCAGATCTCATCCAGCTATCAAGTGACAACTGGTATGCCTCTAACAGGCAGGTATTACTTATTTATTTTCATCTTGTTTGTTTGTTCTTAGAAACAGAGTTTCTCTGTGTAGCCCTGGCTGTCCAGGAACTCGCTCTGTAGACCAACCTGGCCTCCCAGTGCCAGCACTGCTCAACAAAACACCTTAGAGTGTAAGCAGCTGCTTCTAACCCGAAACAGTCACTCTATAATCCCTCACCTCCAAGGCGGTGCGAATGATGCCGGAGATGAGGCCACACAGCTGGTTGCCCCGGGTCTGGAAGGCAGCCGGGTCCACAGTCAGCAGCTCTCTGTGCTGCCTGGAGGCGCCCAGCTGCTGGTTGAGCTGCAGGACCTCCTCTTGCAGGGTGTACAGGCTCCGCAGACGGACCTGCCCTTCCTCCTTCCGGAGCTGCTCCTGCTCTGCCTGCTTCACTCGCTGCTGCTCTGCCTCTCGAAGCTTTAGGTTGAGTATCTACTGAAAGGGGGCACTGAGTCACTGGGGTGGGGGTGCGGGTGGGGCTGGGGTGGGGCTTTCCCTTTCTACATTGCTCAAATCCTAAGTGAGCTACATCTTTTCACAGATGAGATGGGGAAATAAAACTCCCCCAGGGACAATATATAAGTTAATTGCAATTTTCAGCTTCACTGGCTGGAAAAGCTATGAGGGTAGCAAATCATACCTCTACAGCCTTCTGAGGACATTTTTAGGGACAATCAACAAAGGGGGAGGGCCTGCTTGAATGAGGGTGGTGCTACCCTGCAGGCTGAGCACGGAGGAGAAGAGAGAAACCCAGAGAGCAGAGGCTTTCTGAGCCATGTGAGACCAGGAGCTAAAACAGTCCCCTTTCCCTGTCCCCTCGGATGCTTGGTCACAGTAATGAAGGCGTAACTACAGAGCCACTACGGAGGGAGAAGCATGATGGATCATGGACCAGGTCTCCAGAAGGACTCTGTTGATGGACTGATAAACCTCAAGAGGCTGGAGACAGACAATACAATCACGCCAAGTGTCCCAGGCACTGACCTTGGCTCTGTGGCGGTGCTCCGCTTTCAGCTTCTCCTGATGGCCCAGTGCTTCTCTGGTACTGATAAACAAAGCAGGATCAGGGGTGTTTCCCAAGACCTTCCCCACCTCCCGTGCTGTCACACTAGGCCTCCTCCAAAGCTTTTCTACACTTTTCTAGGCTGGAAGCTTCTTTGCCTATTTTTCTTTGCTATTTAAGGACTATCAACCCTTTCACCTTGGGATTTCTCTGGGAAAGCATCAAGCTGACCACACACACCTGCAGCAGGCACTCAGGAAGACTCACCTCTTCTCCATCACTTCCTGTAAGTCCTGGAACTCCTTATGCAGCTTCAGCTCCTTCAGCTCGTCAAACCTCTTTAGCTGTTCGGATGCCATCTCTGAGAGGGCTCGCACCTTCCTCTCTTGCTCCTCCTGCCACTGCCTCAGGCCCTCCTACAAGGGTCAGCACCTGGTTTCGCTGTGCCACAGCACCTGGCTTCTCTGCTCCTGGACCTCCACCCTCCGTCCTTAGAGCACAGAAGACTCCAGGGCATGGAATCACCTGCTTGTTTATTAAGCTCTATATTCAAGCACTTGACCTTGAATTTTTTTTTTTTTAAGATTTATTTATTATTGTATGTAAGTACACTGTAGCTGTCTTCAGACACCAGAAGAGGGTGACAGATCTTATTACAGATGATTGTGAGTGACCATGTGGTTGCTGGGATTTGAACTCAGGACCTTCAGAAGAGCAGCCAGTGCTCTTAACCGCTGAGACATCTCTCTAGCCCTCTAACACAAGTTGGTTACCATATAGTTTATTTTTCTAAAAAAAAACATTTTATAGTTAGTTTTTATTTTTATTTTTTTCTTTCTATCTTTTTTTAGAGACAGGATTTCATGTATCCCCTGCTGGTCTCAAACATGTTCTATAGCTAAAGTTGACCTTAAACTTCTAGCTTCCAGAAAATGGAACCAGACTTCAGTTAGAGTTCACTGACACACTACCTCCCCAAGTGAGCTGTCAGTGGGTGGCAAATCATGATTAGCATACAGTTAGTATCCTCCCCAGAGAATGGCTCTGTAGTGTCAAGCCCCTCCCGGACCCCTGCTCTCACTTACTGTTCCTCTCATTCTGTGCGCCAATTCGTACATTCGGATGCAACCTTCCACTTTGATCGCCCTGGAGGACTGAGGTGCAATGGGTTCTGTGAACAGGGACTCATGTGTGCTCTAAATAGAAGATGAGGAAATAAGTAAGCTTTGAGCATGGGAAACTTATGTTGTCTTTTAGAGACAAAGTTCAGGTCCTTGCTGGCTTTCTGTCAGAATAGCTTTCTAGGTGTTCACCTAAGAAACTATCCAAAACAAGATTTCTTTTGACTCGAAATTCAGAGGTTTCTGTAAATGGTCTCATGGTTTCTGTATACCTGTTTCCTGGTTCTGGGCTGTGTTAAGGCAGAACATGATAGAAGAGGCATGTGGTAGAGAAAAGCAGCCACCATTAAGTGGCTGGGAAGCAGGAGAAGGATGAAAGGGCCAGGGATTAGATTTAGCAGACGAAGGACCTAGTTCTTGCAGTTTAGCACTAGCGACTGTTTCCACCCCTGATAAACCATGAGATTATGACCCATCGATGCATCTCTCGAGAATGATCTACTTCCCCAAAGCTTCACCTTTCAATGTTGCTGCAAGAGGGGCAAAGTTTAACAGTGAGGACACTTGAGGCCCAAACGCTAACACACCCAACTTAGGAACCTATATTAAATTCATAAGCCACCAATAATGAAAATAATTTAGTGTCAGGATACTATACTGGCTGGTTTTGTGTCATCTTGACACAAGCTGGAGTTATCACAGAGAAAGGAGCTTCAGGTGAGGAAATGCCTCCATGAGATCCAGCTACAAGGCATTTTCTCAATTAGTGATCAAGTGGGGAGGGCCCAGCCCATTGTGGGTGGTGCCATCTCTGGGCTGATAGTCCTGGGTTCTATAAGAAAGCAAGCTGAGCGAGCCAGGGAAACAAGCCTCCATGGTCTCTCCATCAGCTCCTGCTTTCTGGCCTGCTTGAGTTCCAGTCCTGACTTCCTTGGTGATGAACAGCAACATGGAAGTGTAAGCTGAATAAACCCTTTCCTCCCCAACTTGTTTCTTGGTCATGATATTTGTGCAGGAATCGAAACCCTGAGTAAGACACCCATCGATGTATACCTCTCTGACGAGAATGATCTACTTCCCTCAAGCCTCGCCTTTCAATGTTGCTGCAAAAGGGGCAAAGTTCAACATAGAATCCTCTGAGGGACACTTGAGGCCCAAACTCTAACACACCCAACTTAGGAACCAATATTAAATTTATAAGCCACCAATAATGAAAATAATTTAGTGTCAGAATACAGTCTAAGAATGGAGTTGTATGGGGCCGGGCGTGGTGGCACACGCCTTTAATCCCAGCACTAGGGAGGCAGAGGCAGGCGGATTTCTGAGTTCGAGGCCAGTCTGGTCTACAAAGTGAGTTCCAGGACAGCCAGGGCTACACAGAGAAACCCTGTCTCGAAAAAACAAAACAAAACAAAAAGAATGGAGTTGTATGAGAATTCTAAGTACTTGTGAGAAAACTCCAAGAAAACAAGAGTCTTGTGACCTCAGTTTCTTCAACACAGAGATGTGTTCTCAGAATATGCTCTGCTCCCCTCCTACGTGTAGCAGACAGGGATGGGTTTAATTCAGATTATTCATTACAACTGGTTAATATTCGTTTAGATTCGTCTATGGAAAAACATGTTTTGCCACTGGTGGCTTGTCTTTGTGACTGAATACAGTACCCAGGTGGCTTTTCCCTCAGAGTATAAATTATCTGATGCTCTGAGTAAAGTTAGCTATCATATGAGACATCAGTCTTCCTCGTTTTTAGGCCCTGCTCTCCCAGGTTCATGCTGCCAGTAAACAGGGAACACTGTATTATGACATCAACTTTGCTATGCTGTTCCTCTCTCCCTCTCCCCACTCCTGGCCCTAACTCATTTACATTCCAACTTCCCCCAAAGGCCAAGAAGCACAATACTTTTTGTTTTGTTTTGTTTTGTTTGAGACAGAGTTTCACTATGTAGCCCTGGCTGGCCTAGAAGTTGCTCTGTAAACCAGGCTGGTCTTGAATTCACAGGAACCCACCTGTCTCTGCCTTACAAGGGCTGCAATTAAAGGTGGGCACCACCACTCCTGGTATTACACTGCTTCTCGTTAATAAACTGGTGGTTCTTCTTGTGCTGGGGAGATAGATTAATGGGTAAAGTGCAAGCAGGAAGGCCTAAGGTTTGACTCTCACGATCCTTATAAAAATGACATAGCTGGGCGGTGGTGGTGCACGCCTTTAATCCCAGCACTTGGGAGGCAGAGGCAGGCGGATTTCTGAGTTTGAGGCCAGCCTGGTCTACANAGTGAGTTCCAGGACAGCCAGGGCTATTCAGGGAAACCCTGTCTCGGAAAAAAAAAAATGGTATGGTGGCATGCACTCATAATTCCAGCACTAGAGAAGACGAGACAGGATGATTTCTGGGACTACTGGCCAGTTAATCCTAATTGATGAGCTCCAGACCAATGAGGGACACTGCCTCACAACCCAAGATGAAGGCCTCTGAGACTCAAGACCTAAAGTTGATTTCTGGCCTCCACACACATGCATACAGGCATACAAACAGTGGACGATATGGTAAATACAATTATCTGCAATGGGAAACAACTGTCTCCCCAAGTCACTTTCATGTGACTAAACATTTCAACTTTGCAGCCAACAAGTCTTTTGTCTTAAGCAAATTAAGCCTTACCTGGGTTCCATTCGGTGTTGAGGGTGACGGGGATTGTGGGCTACTTCTGACAGGAGACTTTAGTAGTGAGGATTGGTACAAGCCAGAAGCAGATCCAGAGGATGGTGAACTATCAGAAGAAGGAGCATTCTCTTGCGTGTGGCCTGAGGTGTTGGGTAGGATGTGATCTACCACCCATCCAGAGTAAGAAGATAGTTTGGGAAGAGACAAGCATTCTTCCAAAACATCCTAAAGAGAAGAAGGTTAAGCCTATTTGTATGTCCACTGGTAAGTATAAGACATTATTACATGTGATGCTTAACAGCTGAGGGCCCAAGCAAATAAGTTAATACAGAAGATTAAAAAAAAAAAAAAAAAAAAAGGATCGCAGCTCGTCGCGTCCCCACGCCCGGTACTCCACCGCGATCTCTAGGGAGCCTGCTAACGCAGGCCGCCGGCCGCCGGCCGCCGGCCGCCGCTCACCTCGTAGCGCAGCAGCCACTCGCGGTCGTAGCGCAGACGGCCTTTGCTGGAGTTGCGGAGCGCCCTCAGAGTTTCCCAGCAGCGACCATCGGACGGCATGGCAAGTCACCAGCAGAGACGACTGACAACAAACCCTCGAATCCGCCGCCGAGGAGGCGCCGCCTTCCGCTTCCGGCGTGTCCACCCCACATCCGGCGCAGCCTCTCCGTAACGGTCGCAGAACCTGTCCGTCAGCACCGCCCCGCCCACTAGTAAGCGCCTCCCCCTGGCCAGAGCAAGAATGCCGGATTGAGGCTAAACTAGGAAGCCTACATGGTGTGAATCTCAGTGAAATTTCTCGCAGTCACAATTGCCCAGGCGATGCTCTGTGCTTTTTGACCCATGTACTGCTCATGAGTCCGTGACAGCGGTTTGAGGTGGATAAGAACCTCAAGAAAACAAGCAGTATTTTTCCTGTTCAGGAGTTAACAGTCCTTACTATACTTGTGGTGGAACCTGGTTCATTTTCCAGCACCCCATGATAGCTCACAACTGAAACTCCAACTCCGACAGATCCATTGCCCTCTTTGTGGACACTACGCACGCACATGATACATACATACATGCATGCATACATACATAGATACATACATACCTTTTTTCTAAAAAAAAAAATCTTTGGACTTCTAATATCTGGGTGAAACCTTACACAGCTTAAATCCCAGCACTCAGGAGGCAGAGGCAAGCAGATCTCTTGAGTGCCAGGACAGCCAGTGAGTTCCAGGACAGCCAGGAAAAGGCCTGGCTAGGAAAAAAACTTCCCAGGAATGGACCCAATCCAAACAGTTCTACAGCTCAACACTGTGGTGCAGAGCTTACACTAGCTCGGAAAATAAAATAGGAATTACTTACATACACACACATACATGTGGTGGTCTAAGTTTGACAACTATTTTTATTGAGAAATTGTGTAGGAGCCAGGGCATGGTGGTGCATGCCTTCAGTCTTGGCACATGAGAGGCAGAGGCAGGGGATCTGAGTTGAAGACAAGGTTGGTCTACATGAGTTCCAGGTCACCCAGAGCTATATGAAAAAAAAGGTATATTTATTTTCAACATGTATGTAAATGTGCAAGTGATTGTAGGTGCCTTCTAAGACCAGAGGAATCGAATGTCAAAGGAGCTGGATTGAGTTGCTGGTGGATGTGAGCTTTTGCCAGATATGGGCAAGAGCGGTAAGCATGTTAGCTGCATTTCTCCAGCCCACCTTGTTATAGTCAATGTTCTTTCCTCTGTGTCCAGGATGGATGCTTCCCCTCGCACAACCAGTGGTTCACCATTGAACTCTCTCCAGACCCAATCTCTGGAAATTTGGACTTGGGTTAGAGTGGCTGAGATGCTATAGTTTCCTGAATGAGAATGGCCCCTATAGCCTCATGGATTGACTATATGGCCCCCATAGGCTCATGGATTGACTATATGGTCTCCAGGTGTTGAAACTGCTTGGGAAGAATTGTGTCTTTACTAGTGGAGGTGTTCATTAGTGCAGGCTTGGGGGTTTCAAAGGACTTGTGATTCCTGGTGCTCCTCTGATGCCTCCCAGCGTGGATCCAGATGTGAACTCTGTGCTATGTGGTCCACAATTATGCAAACTCTATAAACCTCTCAAACAATAGGCCAAATTAAATACTTTCTTTTTAAAATTTTTTTCTGAGTTTTACTGCACATGCCTTTAATTAATAAAATTTACCAAAGTGAAATATATAATAAACAAGAGGGGCCAAAGGGTTCCCAGAAATAACCTCATGATAAGTAGGGTTGGGCAAAGTCCGGGACAACAGATTTGGTAAACAACACAGTATTTAGGGGAATGTCAAATCTGTAGAGGCCTTGAACCCAGAACTGGTCCTAGGATGCAAGTAGTTCAGTCTACATGGATCTTCAAAGCGGCATCTTTTGAAGGAGCCTGAGCTGCTGCTGTTCTATGAAGGTGGTAGAGTACTGGAGCTTTGGCAAGGGCTGAGTTTTATCTCTGGAGCTGAGTCTGATGTGTCTTCAACTGCTATAGATTAAACTGGGCCCACGGCTTTTGTTGATGGAAACGGGCCAGTGGTTGCTGTAGTCTGGGTATGGGCAGCCAGCACCACACCCAGAATGTTCCCCAGGCCTAATCAAGACTGAAGAAGGGATAGGGATCACCATCAAAGGATCACCAGTGGCCCCAGCATTAATGCAGGCATGACCTCCTGTGCTGGTGCAGTGAGTGTGGGCTCTCCCACCTAAATTCCCAGCAGATTTTTATACGTTTTTGGGGGTGCTCCAGAAAGTATCTAGCCCTCCGGATCTTAAACCATATCCTGATCTCGTATTCCATCACACAAACACTTTGTGCCAGCTCCTGGCATTGCTTGAAGGATACTTGGACTTTTCAAAGAAGAATTTTTCCAGCTTACTTTTTTGTTGTGGGCTATACCTGGTGCACCCTCTCCACTCCCTAATAGGAGACTTTTGGGGAACATGTAGCCTTGGGAAGACCTGAGGAGCCACAAGTGGAGCTGAGGGGACAGGGGCAAACTTGAAAGCCTGGGTTCAGTAGGGATCCTGGAGACATTTGTAGACCTTCAAGTAAAGGTGTATGTGTGTGTTGGCAATAATGAGGCATTAGGGGACCTGGATCCATTTGGAGACATTCAGGTAATAGAGGGCTTTGGGGCATTTGGAGATCTGGGGACAATGAAGGTCTAGAGATCCAATGTGTAGGTAGAATTTTGGGGGGAACATTCTGCATTGGAAAGCCTGGAAAATCAGTAGGCTCCTGCATCTTGACATACTCTGTTCTAGTGTGTGTGTGTGTTTAAATTGGTTTATCACAGGAATAGGCCTGCATCTTGACATACTCTGTTCTAGTGTGTGTGTGTGTGTGTGTGTGTGTGTGTGTTTAAATTGGTTGTGATGTTTTATCACAGGAATAGGATAGCAAGAGAAGAGTCAAGGTTAGAACTCAGGCCAATGGCAGCTAGAAGTGACCCCTCTGAAGAGCAAGCTTTGCTTTTTACTCATTGGTGGGTTTTGGTTGGTGATGGTGGATGGGCAGGGTCCTGAGGTTGGAGAGATGAGCTGGGTCAGCAGTTGAGCACGTTACTCTTATTGAGAGCATGGCTTCAATTCCCAGCATGCATGGTGGTTCTCAACCATCGCCCATTCTGGTACCAGGGACGCTGATGCCCTCTTCCAGCTTCAGAGAGCTCGAAGAACATAGATGTTACATGGCACACACATATATGCAGGCCACCCACACATAAAACAGTATGTACACAAATCCAACTTAAAATGAATGGAAAGCAAAACCAATCCTAGGCTCTCCCATGTGCGCACTCTAATCAAGTGTTCTCTAATACACATTCAATGCAGGAAAAGAAAAAACGGCCCCAAACCTTATCACCCAGAAAGTGGGTAGCATTTAACATAGAAATCATAGGCACACCCCACACCTATCATTGTAAGTGATCCTCCCTAAGCCCTAAGGAGTGAGGCCTGCCCGAGTGACCTGCCTCCAGCCTGCTTTACCTTCTGACAGCAACAAAGGCGCGGCTGCCTATCTTGCCCGCAATGAAATAAAAGGTGGGTAATTCACACATCAAGGACTTTCCAAACTAACATTCTCTCACAAATTTTCT
Source organism: Mus pahari (assembly GCF_900095145.1). Classification (NCBI taxonomy): domain Eukaryota; kingdom Metazoa; phylum Chordata; class Mammalia; order Rodentia; family Muridae; genus Mus; species Mus pahari. The sequence goes on along the minus strand of NC_034592.1, from coordinate 17,201,688 downwards.
TAAGTCATTTAAAAAAGATTTTTGTTTTTATTCAGACATGCTCTCATGTAGCCCAGGCTGGCCTCAATCACTCTGTAGCTATGGATAACACTGAACTGATCCTCCTGCCTCTGTCTCCCAAGTGCTTACGACAGGTATGTGCCACCTCACTCAGCTTGATCATTTATAAAATAAGAAAGTGATAAGGGAAATCAAAGGAGTCTGACACAGTTATAAAAACTTTATTTCCTGTAAAACCACACAAAAATTTCAAAAATAGATGAATCCTAGAGATACAAAGAGAACTGAAAAGCAATGAGATAGGAATTCTGACTGTTAGGCCAGATGGTCATTGAGTGTCTGTGCAGTGCCTGAGGACCAAGTGGCCTGTAGGAAACAGACATGGGAGGTTTCCTCTGGCACCAAGGAGAACACTGCTTCCTGGCTGACCCACCAAGAGGAGAGAAGTTGACTCCCCTTCAGCAGCACATTCACTACAGCTGGATCAATACAGATCACCACGGCCCCTGCGCAAGGATGACACTGTTGGGTATTGTTCCTGGAGTAAGAGGCTGGGAGCTGTAGTTCCCAGAACTGTGAAGCAGAACACATGGTTACAAGCACACTTGCCACTGTTAGGTCTGTGTTCAGACAGTTCACTGTGTTCAGACAGTTCACTATGAACACATCTGCTGCAGCTGGGACTATGCCAGTTGCTAGGTAATGAGGGATTCAAACAACGTATTTATTTTCATGACATTTGTAGCTACAGATTCCATAGGAGCAAGGGAGCCGTGAGCCCTGACTAAATGCTACCTCTCTGCCTCCATTATAGTTTTATGTTGATAAAAACACAGACTCGGATACTAATTTACCTGTTTTCACTATTTCTTGATACAAATAAAGTTCTATTTTTATTTAAAAATAAAAAATAAATAAAAAGGAAAGAAAAGGCAATGTAGGCATTCAGTTGGAGAAGGATTCCTGCAACTTCAGCTCAAAGAAACCCCAGACAGAGGTGCCTGGAAAGAGGAGGGCTGGGAGGAGTCTGCGGGGAACGGTCCATCCAAACATTCCCTGAGGGAAGGAAGCAGACTCTGAAATGTAAAGTTACAGGGATTTAAAATTCTGGTACCTAATGTGGCAAATATAAGGCTGTGAGGGTTAGAGAATTCCACTGGGTTCTCAGATCAGGAAAGGTAACCAACCAGGTTCTTCCTGACCCACCCTTGGCTGCTCTAGGTGTCTTCCTGGCAACAGTTCAGGAACAGACCCTGAGCACATTTGAAAATGAGTGGGCTTGCCAGCTATGGTTTGCTGACTCCACAGTTGTCTGGCATCAGGCGTGGGCATCACACCCTGGACAGGTGGCTTCAGGTGGGGGGCGACCGGGAGCGGATGGGTGAGCTCGTCAGGTAGGAGGATGTATAGGGAGCATCCCCAAACACGTTTGCGTAAGAGGCCTTGAGGAACTGGACATAATTCTGCATGCTGCGGTTGGTGCTCTCAGACTGCTCCAGGCGATCTTTCAGATCCTGCAGCCGGCTCTGGTATCTGCGATCCGCCTAACCGAAGAGAGAGAACAGAAGGTAACGATGCGGAATCAGAGACAAAGGCGTCCTCTTCTAGGGTGCCAACATGGGGAGAGGCACATAGGGCCTGCAGTTGAGATGAGTTTTATCCCCCTTGGGTGAGGGTGGGGTAAGATAGCTGCCTGGTTTTGGGTTTCTCTGTGCTTTTTAGTGTTGTTTCTCTGTGTAGTCCTGGCCGTCCCGGAACTCACTCTATAAGTCAGGCTGGCCTCGAACTCAGAGGTCTTCATCCCTCTGCCTCTGAAGTGCTGGGGGGTTAAAGGCATACTCAACCACCAACCAGCTCTTTAACTGTTTTGAACCAAGGCCTCAGCAAGCTGCTCAGACGACTTAGTACATGGCCTTGAATTAGCTGCAATTTTCCTGACTTAACTGCCTGAGTGCTGTTACTATGGCAACATACACCGAGTCAACATACCTGCCTGAGTTCAATTTTATTATTTGACAAAGAGTCTCACTATGTAGTTAGTTACAGGTGATTCCAAGGAACCAGGTGCTTTCTTCTAGCACACACACACTTTAAGATAGAGCAACTTGATGTCTGTTGAGTTCAAGGCCAGCCTGGTGTACAGAGTCAATTGTAGTTCAGCCAGGGCTACACAAAGAAGTCGGGTCTCAAAAGAAAAAAAAAAGAAAGAAAAGAAAAGGAAAAAAAAGCAAGCAAGCAAGCAGCCGGGGACTAGAGCTAAGCATGGTACTGCTCCATCAGCAACGGGAAGGGCTGAAGGGCTGCTCTTCTCCCGAATCCTCAGCAAAACATGCTATCATTGGTTTATTTTTAGGCAGGGAATCATGTAGCCCAGGCTGGCCCCAAATTTGCTCTGTAGTTGAGAATAATGTTGAACCGTGGATCCCTCTGCCCTGATGAGGTCACAAGCACGCACCACTCTGACTGATTTTGATTTTTAATACTTATTAGTAATTAAACCCAGGGATTCAAACACACAAGCATGGACTATCAACTGAGGTTTAGTCCCAGTTATTTTCTTTAAAAAAAATGTTTTACACATATTTGTGAATGTGGTTCTCCTATTTATTAATTATATTAATTTATTTAATACATGTGAGCACAATCTTGCTATCTTCAGACATACTAGAAGAGGTCATTGGATCCAATTACAAATGGTTGTGAGCTGCCATTGTGGGTGCTGAGAACTGAACTCATGACCTCTGGAAGAGCCACCAGTACTCTTAACCCCTGAGCCATCTCTCAGGCCTTCATGGTTTTCCCCTTTCACCTTAAGGGTTCTGAGGACCTCAGCTCATCAGGCTTGGTGGCAAGTGTGTTACCCACTTGACCATTTCTTCAATACAGACACTCCACTGAGCTGGGCATGGCAGTGCACATCACAAATCCCAGCACTTAGGAGGCAGACCAAGGCAGAGCTCTATGTGTTTGAGGCCATCCTAGTCTACATGATGAGTTCCAGACCAGCCAGGGATACATAGTGAGACACTGTTTTAAAAACAAGCTAAATTGAGGAAATATTTTCTTCCCACTTAGGATACTATCAGCTATAGGTTAAAAAAATACAAACAAAAGGGCTGGAGAGATGGTTCAGCGGTTAAGAGCACTGACTGCTTTACCAGAGATCCTGAGTTCAATTCCCAACAACCACATGGTAGCTCACAACCATCTGTAATGGGGATCTAATGCTCTCTTCCAATCCACTGTGTCTAAAGACAGTGACAGTGTACTCAGACACATGAAATAAATAAATCTTTAAAAAACAAAAACTAAACCAAACCAAAAAAACCCCAACAATCTTCTATAGCTGGGTGGTAATGGCCAAAGCCTTTAATTCGCATATTGGAGAGGCAGAGGCAGGCAGATCTCTTTGAGTTTGAGGCCAGCATTATGTACACAGTGATTTCTGGGAGGACCAGGGATACACAGAGAAACCCCATATTGAAAAACAAACAAAAGCAAAACAAATTAAAACAAAACAAACCCCTTTATTATGTTGTATTACATCCTTCTATCACAAGTTTCCACGGGGCCTTTGTCACGAAGGGAGGCTGAAGAGCTTTTCTGAGTGAATACGAGCATGTGACTTGTCCTTATGTCTGTTGTGTGCACTGCTGCAGTCCCTGATGGGCATGTGCTAAACTATCTCACCTCCCTGTGACGAGACCACCTTGGTCCTAGTCTGTGATCTTTTGACTGTGTACCTACACTCTCCTAAGAGGCTGGAGGACTTTTTCGTCTACGTTCGTCAGAGAGATGGCTGCTCATTTGTCCTGCCTCCTGTGTTTTGGTGTGGGGCTGGTGCAGGCTTGGCAGGGCCAGTTTAGCAGTGTACGCTGACTTTATACCCTGCTGATTGGCTTAACATGCCAAGCACTCTATTTTTCTTGTAGTCTACGGACAGTTTTAGAAATGTTGATATTCTTTAAAAACAAAAAAAAAGCCAGTTGTAGTGGTGCGTATTTTTAATCCTAGCATCAGGAAGGCAGAGGCATATCTGTTAAGTTCAAGGCCAGCCCGATTTAGTTCCAAGACACCTAGGACTACACAAAAGGATGCTGTCTCTCTCTCTTTTTATTTTTTTATTTTTTATTTTTGGTTTTTCGAGGCAGGGTTTCTCTGTATAACTCTAGCTGAAGGATGGCTTTCTCTTAAAAAAAAAAATGTTCGGCAGAGTTCAACAGTGAATCCATCGAACACTTTTTTTTTTTTTTTTTTTTTTTTGGTTTTTCGAGACAGGGTTTCTCTGTGTAGCCCTGGCTGTCCTGGAACTCAGTCTGTAGACCAGGCTGGCCTCAAACTCAGAAATCCACCTGCCTCTGCTTCCCAAATGATGGGATTAAAGCCGTGCGCCACCACGGCCCGGCTAATCTGAAGTGACTTTACATGAGAAAGCCGACATCAGCTTGTTCTGGGCATAGCAAATTGGTTACCACCCTTTGTGTCTGTCTGCCCACCAGTGAGGTACCAGTGAGGTTTCCTGGACACACTTGTTGGCTCTTCTCTTTTACGCCCCATTAGGCAGACTGACTGGGTCACTATTATATGGTCCTGGCTGCCCTAGAACAGGCTGGCATCAAATTCCGACATCCACCTGCCGCTGCCTCCCAATGGGGGGAGTTAAAGCTCCAAGCTCGCACGTCAGGCTGCTTTCTCTTCATGCTCATGTCCGGTTGGGCTTTTGCTGACCATGTCCTCCTCCTCCTCCCCTCAGCTTCTTTCTTCTGCTTGCCTTGGTCTCCGCTGACGCTTTCTCCTGTTTTCTAAGTCATCTAGTCGCTTCCAACACTTCTGGTTTTCCCCATGATCACAATTTCTTTTCTGTTTTGTTTTGTTTTGTTTCGAGACAGGGTTTCTCTGTGTAGCCCTGGCTGTCCTGGAACTCACTTTGTAGACCAGGCTGGCCTTGAACTTCACATCACTCATCCTTTTACCCCTGAACTTCTGAGATCTTCATCTGGCACATCACCTACTTCCTTGTCTTTGAGTTACCGTTCTTCAGGATGACCACGTTACCTTTATCTTCATGTTTGCATTGGTGTACAGAGGCAAAATGGGGCAGCAGATCCCTTAGGACTAGAGTCACTGCGTGTGTGGCATGCCTGGCCTCCTATGTGGATGCTGGGATACAAACTCCAGTCCTATGATCAAATGGCAGTACCTTTAACCGATAGGCCAAAAGAGACCATCAGATGCCCTGGAACTGCAGTTACAGACTGAGCTGTCATGTGGGTGCTGGGAGCCAAACCCAGGTCTTACCCAAGAGCAACCAGTGCTCACAACGACTGAGACAACTCTCCAGGTCCCATTTGGGATTCTCCTCATTGGTCAGTCTCTAGCATCACAGGCCAGAAGACCCGGACCTGCACTGTGAGCTCTGTCGTCTGCTCCGGAGTCACCTTTCCTCCTGGGCACTGCTCAGGCTCTCTCTTACATCTTCACGATTTTCCAAAGCTCTTCCTTGCTTTGGAGTAAGAGGTATTTTCGCTTATATGTTGACTCTCTCCCATGTACTCACATTGAGATAGCCTCTACCCCACGATTTTATCCCTAACAGGAATTTGATAATCCCTTATGTCTATGGATACACTAAAAACTGTTCTGCTATGCAATTAAGTGTTTATTGGTATAAATGACATCTTGTAACTCTGATTTTAAGAAGTGATGTAACAGGAGCCACAGTTCAGTAGTAGCAACTTCCCTAACACCGTCAAGCAGTCAAGGCCCTGTGTTCAATCTCAGGTACCAAAAAGGGGAGGAAGGTCTACCCAGAATATTCTGTTGTTGTTTTGTTTTTCAAGACAGGGTTACTCTGTGTAGNCCNGGCTGGCCTCGAACTCAGAAATCCTCCTGTTTCTGCCTCCCAAGTGCTGGGATTAAAGGCGTGGACCATCATGCCCGGCACAGAATATTCTTTTTTTTTTTTTTGGTTTTTCGAGACAGGGTTTCTCTGTNTAGCNCTGGCTGTCCTGGAACTCACTNNGTAGACCAGGCTGGCCTCGAACTCAGAAATCCGCCTGCCTCTGCCTCCCGAGTGCTGGGATTAAAGGCCTGCGCCACCAGGCCCGGCGGCACAGAATATTCTTAAGGGATGGTAAGATGACTGGGGATAATAGCCTATGTGAGACTCATGAAAACACTAGCAGGCAGCTGTGCCTATAGCCTGAGGAAGCCCTGACCTACTCACATCATCACGAGTCCGCCGCAGCTGGCCAAGTTCTGTCTTGGTCCTGCTCAGCTGGGTCTCAAGGTCCAGGATTTTGCTCTGGGCTGCCCGTTCCTTGGAGAGTGCCTGTTCCTTGGTTTGCTCCACCTACACACAAGGTACAGAGGTAAGGCTAGCTGACCAGACACACGGCTGGCCACGCCCACTGATCAGTCACAGTCATCCACTGGCATATCAGTATGCAAAATATTCTGGAGCCTTCGAGCAGAAGCTAACTAGAGGGAGTGTCTGCCTCCCCCACCCTTCCCCTTAACCCCCACCTCTCTTTATGTGTATTGGCGTTTTGCCTGCATATATGTCTGTGCCAGTGCTAGATTCCTTGGAATGGGAATTACAAACTGTTGTGAGCCGCCACTTGGATGCTGGGAATTGAACCTGGTTCCTCAAGAAGAGCAACTAGTGCTGTCACTCATCTCTCTAGCCCCGAGGGAAGCTTACTACCCTCCTTTGCCTGACCTTTTCCAGCATTCCTATGTGGAAAAGCTTTCCAGAATCTCAAGAGAGAGCAATGTACATGAGCAATAGCACAAACGGCCGATCGTTGACAACAGACACCCATTTCACCCTCACAACACATTCAGGAGGATACCACTGTTCTCATACTGCAGATGGGAGAGTAGGCCAAGAAAAGCAAACTAGGAGTACAATGACTGACCTGTCGCCTGGCATCTTCAATAGCACTCTCCAACTGCCTCGCCAAGGACCCACACTCCCTCGTCTTCTCCTCCAGCCGAAGCTGAGCCTGGTGGATTGCCTCCTCCCTCTTGGCAATCACCTGTAGGAACTCGACATTCTGGGCGCTGGTGGCCTCCAGTTTCCTAGGTGAGAGCACTCCATTAGACCCTGCAATGACCTACCTGCCTCGATCCACTGCCAGGGGGCTTCTGCCTCCCCTGAATTGGGAATCTTGTCACTTGAACAATCTTCAAGGAGTCACAGGAAGAAACAGAAAGCATTTTCAGATCAGCAAGGTGGCTGCTGGACTGTGCATCTGCAACAGCGGGCACAGGACAGTGGGGAAAGCGGGAAGGAGTGCATGTGCAGCTGAGTGCACACGGTGCCCCTTTCATAGTGTCACACAGAGAACAGCAACCTGCAGTTCACAGAAGGCCTGCCATCACCCATTCCAGGAATAAAGGAGTGAAGCCTGAGGGAAACAGGAGGAACAGGGCTGAGGGCAGCACAGCTTACAGGTCTGTCACCAAAGCCCAGCTCAGCAGAGACTTCAGCTAAGCCACACAGTACCTTATGTGACAGACACAGGACAGCTATGGCTACCCTACATTACACACCATCTCTCCTGTTCCTCCAGAACACCATCATCTTTAAAGAACACTCCCTGCAGGTCCTGTTGAACCTAGCTATGTTTGTGGGGTCAGTCTGGCAGAGCAGAGGCTGTTTCAGCACCACTGCAGGCTACCCTGACCTTTAAGCCAGTTAAGAGCCTAAGGCCCTTAGCCCGACGACTTTTTCTTTTAAAGATTTATTTATTTTTTGTATGAGTATACTGTAGCTGTCTTCAGACACATAAGAGGGCATCAGATCTCATTACAGATGGTTGTGAGCCACCATGTGGTTGCTGGGAATTGAACTCAGGAACTCTGGAAGAGCAGTCAGTGCCCTTAACTGCTGAGCCATCTCTCCCAAGACAGGGTCTTTAACACAGCCCAAGCTGGTCTCTAGCTGGCAGCAACCCTTCTGCCTTGGCCTCCAAAGTACTGGGACTAGTAGTGTGCCAACACTCTGGGATCCTAGTCCCCTGCTTGCAGATGCCAACATGGTTCTGGAAGAAGCATTCCCAGCTTAAGGAACATCATTTATAGGAACCAGCTGTGTGCATCTGGGCAAGTTACAATCATTCCCTGAGCTTGGTTTCCTTATAGATAACATTTGGGTCATCCACGCCTATGACCTCATAGCTCAGGTGGCTGAGGCAAGTGGAGTTGCAGGCCACAAACTTACACTCTGATTCAAAGAGCCAAACTATAGGACAGGCAAACTATGGCTCCATGGGTAAAAGTGATTGCTGAAAAGCGCCACGGCCAGAGTCAATCCGCAGGACCCACATGGTGGAAGAAGAGAACTGACTCCAAGCTGTCCGCTAATACCTACGCCCATGCAGCTGCCTATGCTGGGTACAAATAGATAGGAATAAATAAAAATAGGGTTAAAAAAGACAGGAGCTAGAGAGATGACCTGATGGTTAAGGGCACACACTGCTCTTGCAAAGAACCCAAGTTCAAGTCCCAGGACTCACATCAGGCAGTTCATAACTGCCTGTAACTGCAGCTGCAGAGGCTCTGAGCCACTGTGGGCATCTGTACATACTCACAGACAATCACAAATAGAGACAATTAAAAAATAAAGTGTATCCTTAAAAAAAAAAAAAAAAAGTCACTAATTAGGACTAATAATACCAGCTGGCAACCATATACAACCAGCTTTTGAGTGAGGCAGAAGAGCCCTTTATGAGACTCTATCAACTGAGGCCTGCTGTGTCTCACTGAGGCCTGCTGTGTCTCCATCGGCTGGTCCACTACTCCTACACTCATCCTTCCTCACACTAGGAACCAGGTCCAGCAGAGTTAAAGCATCTACCCAAGGTCACAAGGGAGGTTAAGTCTCTCAAGCAGACCCGAGGCCAGCGCTTCCGACACCAAGTATTGAAAGCCTCACCCACGCCTGTCTCTAACAGTCTGTAGGAAGATCGGGGAGGGCGCACAATGCTGGTCAGCAGCACGCGGCTGCTCTGGCTGCTTCACTCAAAGCAGGCCTGCTGGTCTTCTTGAGACAATGGCGCCTACCAGAACATTGTCCTTGGATCCTGTGGTCCCACAGCATCTCTCCCGGCTGGCACCCCCCTTCTCGTCCACGAGGCTTACCACCAAAACTCAAGCAGCTCTTCCTCTGAGTTCTGCCTAGTACCTTCCAGGACCTTGAGTCCTTCAAATACTTCAGCACACTAAGCACAAAGCAGCTAAGCGGCAGAAAGTCTCAGGTCCTAGGAAGAGGACAGACATGGGACCAAGTGCCTCTACCTCTCCAGTTCATCCACCTTCTGACTCAGCTGTTTATTTTCCTTCTGGGAAGCCTGATGTTTCTCTCTCGCCATCTCCAGCTTGTCCCCCTGATGTTCGATCTAAAATGACAGGAACGCAGTCTGGTTTCTGAGGGCATTTCCCATGAGGGCGAGGAATGAAGGGATTCCCCATTCTTCTGTGATGGTATCTACACCCAGGAAAGAGGCAGACTGCCCTCTGCAGGTGTCCCATATTCAACCAACAACCTGGAAGAGACAAGAGAACAGGGGTGGGGCAGACCCACTCCACCCCCAACACTGGGAGAACACAGGTTAGATGCTGGTTCCTGATGACAAGAGGGCTGCAGAAGCCCCACGCGGACTGCAGTAGACACGAGGCATTAGCAGCACATTGTACAACAAACCAAGCTTTCTCATTGCGTCGGCACCGCTGATTCCACCTCCCTAATGGGACAGTGTGGCAGGGCAATAGGCCAGCAGGCTATGTGAGAGCTCAAGAGAACCCAAGAACATTCAATAGTCTGAAAGCCATGGGTTCAAATCCCTGTGGATACTGAGCATCTCTGTGACATAGGGACTCTTGTGTCCCCTCTAGGTCTTAGGCTGTTACTGAAGACAGAAGCCATGGGGCAGCCTGGGTGCTCAGAAGCTGACCACACGTCAGGAGACGCCAGCATTTTCGGGGGTAGAGGCAGGATAAGAGTTTAAGATCATTCTTGGCTACACAGTAGTTTCAAAGCAGCCTGTTTCAAAAAAAAAGAAAAAAGAAAAAACAAACAAACAAAAGAAAGACTTTAAAGAGAAAGGATGAGAGACCACCCATGTCAGATTTGAGTTCTGTGTCATGTCTTGAACAGTGCAGGCCGCGATTCCAGAAACTGAGACAGATTGCTTCTGGACAAAGGGGCTGCTTGCTTCTCTCAGACGAGAATACTAGGTAAGTGGATCTGTGGAAAACAAGAAGAGGCGGTTAAAGCTTGAGAAAGATGCTACAATAGACAAGCGGTGGGTGCCACAGATCTGCTGGGTGTCCTCTCTGTGGCTGTGGGCTGGAGCACGGCGGCGGGATATGCAAGGCAGAAGCAGGCAGAGCGTGGCCGGCCATAGCCGGGCAGTGGCGAGTCTATAGCTACAATCACTTTGTGCAACACGCAGGGTTTGGCACACCAGACTTTTATTTCACAGCACTGATGATAGCTCACTCCTTTCAGAAATCGGCAGCCAAGAAAAAGGAAGTGGTCCTCCCTTGGGGGGCGTGCAGCTCATCTCGGTAAGCGGGCCCCTGCTCGGGCCAGTTCGTGGGATCCCTTCTGCCAGTCCCTTACCCGGCTGCGCAGGTCTGAAATGATGGCTGTGAGGTCGATGTTCTTCCTCTCGTAGCCCTGCAGCTGGTCTTGGCACTCAGCCAGCTTGGCCTCCGTGATCTTGAGGATGTCAGGCAGCTGTTGTAGGTCAGCCAGCTGTGACTGGAACTGCCGACGGGCCTGAAGCAGGAAGAGAAGCCCAGCATTGGTAAGATTCCACTGAGAACACAGCAGGGCTGCACCAGTCCTGCTGGCAGGAGTTAGTTGGTCTGCTCCCCCAGAGGCAGAACAGGCTGATCTTGGCAGGGCACACTGAGCCTGCATCCTGGGACACTTGCAGTAGCAATTCAGTCAGCAACTATCAGTGGTGACACCAGATTTCAGCACCATCCTGAGAGCTCTCTGCAGTCACTTTATTTGAATAATAATAAAAAAGGACAACTTAGGGACTGGAGAGATGGCTCAGTGGTTACACTGACTGCTCTTCCAGAGTTCCTGAGTTCAAATCCCAGCAACCACAAGGTGGCTCACAACCATCTGTAATGAGATCTGGTGCCCTCTTCTGGTGTGTGTCTAAAGCCAGCAGTGTATTCACATATATAAATAAAGTATTTTTGTTTGTTTGGTTGGTTGGTTGGTTTTGGCTTTTTGAGACAGGGTTTCTCTGTATAGCCCTGGCTGTCCTGGAACTCTTTGTAGACCAGGCTGGCCTTGAATTCAGAAATCCGCCTGCCTCTGCCTCCCAAGTGCTGGGATTAAAGGCGTGCGCCATCACGTCTGGCATAAATAAAGTCTTTTTTAAAAAATAAAAAAGGACAATTAAAAAAAATAAAATAAACCCACAAAGGACAGTAAGGGTGCGAAGCTCAAACGTGGCTAAAGTCTGGAAAAGCCAGCATTATAGGCTGAGATGACTCCAAAGCCCCTAGGAAGGCAGCCATGATGATACAAAAATAAGGGAGGATTAGAAATAGCTGGCCCTGCTGCATCCTTAAGCTTTAAGGCTGGGACCAGAGGCAAAAATGAGCTGCTCCAGTAACTGATGGCTGAGCCCGACTCAGACTGCCCAAGGTAATCTTTAAGGCAATTACTACACTCCAACCAGCCAACAGCTCTGAAGAGAAAGACCCTTCCAGAGGGGATGCTAGGCACATTTATAGATGCTACAAAAACAGAGTTCAGGCAGAAAAAAACGGGCATCCAAGTACCTGCCCACCAGATAGATCTGAGTCCACCTGGCGAAAGGGGCTTTTTTTTTTTCAAACCACAAGGGGAAAATGGAACTAGAAAGATCGTATAGAGAAAGAGCCAGAAAGGTGACAACAAACAGTGAAAAATACGGGGGGATGGGAGTCAGAGAGAAATCAGTTACTCTGGTGAGCCAAATCAGGCAGGAAAAGGGCCCAGGCAGTGAGGAGAGCCCGGAAGGGGACAGTACCGCCTCGATCTCTTTGTTCATCTCGTCTTTAAGCATCTTGTTCTCTTTGTCGCAGCGCTCTAGCTGCGCAGCCACTTCATCAGCCTCCAATCTTGTTTTCATCACCTAGGAAACAAAACCACAGTGGATGCTCTTGGCAGAACCCTGCCCCCCCCCCATCTTCTCCCCACAAGACCTAGCAGGACCTAGCTGTGAGCCAAGGAGCAGGGGACCAGGCAGCCTGCAGGGGACCAGGCAGCCCACAGCGTCTACCTGGCTCTTGTAGTTGTCGATCATCCCCTCGTAGTTCTTCACTGACGCCTTCAGCTGCTGGACCTCCAAGTGAGCCTGGTTGAGCTTGTCCTCCATAGGGGCAAAGCTAGCCTAAAGAAGGGAGGGCTTGTGAGCAATGTAGATGAAGGTTCAAGATCAGGGCTCTGTACCCTCAGTGTACTTCTAGGAGCCAGCAAAGAACATGCATGCATATGTATATATACACATACACACACATACATACATATATAATTATATATATATATATATATACATATATATATATATATATATATACACACACAGTCTATACATCAGTGAGTAAGTCTCCAAATATGACCCCCAAAGAGTTAATGACAAGTTAAATTCTCATTCCAAAGGCAATATACAGTCTCTAAAGGAAAAAGACAGCTTGGTGCAGCCAAGTGGTAATGCACTTGCCTAGCATGCTAGAAAGAAACTGAATATCAAACCCATGGATCACATGGCCAAGCTTTAAGAGTTGGCCACAGAGCTATTGTTTTCTAACTGGCTTCAGGAATAAACAAATTATATGATGCTTTCAAAACACTTAAGATATGTTTTAAAATTAACAATATGTTGTAAACATATTTTCAAGACAATAAATTCTATCACCTCTCAAGATAGTTACCTGCTACATAACAGGTTTTACAATACAGATAAGTAGGGAACAGGAGAAGATGAACACACATGCATGTGTGCACATAATTGTGCGCAAACACACACACACACACACACAGAGTGAGTGGTGGCTCATGTTCAGTCCCAGCTCTCAATGGGCTGAGGCAGGACTGTTGCAAGTCTAAATAAATAAGTAGGAAAGAGGAGGGCAGAGGTAGAGGGGGAAAGGAGAAGAGATGAGGAAAGGGTTGGAGCACAGCCCCATGGTACAGTGCTGGCCTACCATGCACAAGGCCCTGACCTCTGACCTCAGCATCACAGAGACAGACAGACAGAGAGAGAGAGAGAGAGAGAGAGAGAGAGAGAGAGAGAGAGAGAGAGAGAGAGCACAGCACCACAGGAAGGGAAAGGAAGCTTAAGAGCATCAG
>NC_034592.1:17179094-17187884 GCF_900095145.1 Mus pahari | reverse complement strand
TGATGTTTTAAACTTTTCCTATGAACATATCTGACCACCAAAGGGGATATATTTCGTTCTTTTGTTTGTTTGTTTGGGTTTTCTTTGTTTTTTTGGGACAGGGTTTCTCTGTATAGCCCTGGCTGTCCTGGAACTCACTCTGTAGACCAGGCTGGCCTCGAACTCAGAAATCCACCTGCCTCTGCCTCTGGAGTGCTGGAGGGGATATATTTCTAACCACACTTTCAATGGCACAGTGTAAACTGAACACAGATACACCAGGCTATAATCCCTAAGTATTGGATTCCGAGGCTATTGTTTGAGATGGGGTCGTCTTTGTGTATCCTAAGCTCACCTGAAATTCTCTCTCCTCTCTCTCTCCCTCTCCCCCCCCCTCCCTCCCTCCCTCCCTCCCTTCAGCTTGTGTGTCCCTTCGGCTTGTGTGTCTCCTGTCTCCTTGGAAGTTATTTTCAATGTGTCTGAAAATGCAGTACAGCAAAGATACTGTACCACGAAAGCAGTAAAAGGACCAGAGACTGGCAACAGCACAAGCTGACCCTGAGTGTCCTCAGTGTCGCGGGTGGAAACATGTGTACAACTCCTTTGTACTTGTTAACATCGGCTATGGTTGAACTAGGATGACCTGGCAATTCTGTTACAAGTATAACCGACTCCATGCACCCAGCCATGTCCACAGCACCAGAGGAACAGGCAACTGTCCAGTACCAGGAGAACATATAAAGGCTGGTGGAGCCAGCTCACAGCGCCCACCTACAGCACTGAGGAGTAAACTATACACACTGTGCCAAGTGAAAGCCGCCCAGAAGCGCATGGCCTCTAGAAGTATCAGTGACATCCATGCCACACAGATGGACCTGTGATGGCAGAGTCAGCAGCTGCTTCTACAAGGGTCGTGTATGGGGTCCTTGTAACTTTCAAAGTGAATGAAAAATTGTTCACTATTATGAAAATTTAAGGATTTGTATACTTTTCCATGTCATACTTTCTTAAAATTGTCTTGCCTAAAAAAAACAGCAATTGGAGGGGGGGGAAACAGCCACCACACCCAATATGCAGATAGCAATAAACAGCTGGGTCTGCAGAATCATTCTCACTCCCAAACCTCAACTCCAAACACTTCTTTGGGCAAATTCTGTGCAAAACTTAAATCCTGCATGACTCTGTAAATCTTTGGCGGGTTAGGGATCAAAGCCAGGGAGGGCCTCAAGGCCTGCTGCAGGTCAAGCACTCTACAAGTGAGCTATACCCCAGCCCAATTGCCTTATTGACCAAAACCAGTCAGCACACATTTGAAAGGCCAAAATGAGAATTTGTGAAGTACCCAATGGTCCTCCTATTGAGCCATGGTTAGGGCCAAAGTCAACTCTGTCCCGCTCACTAAATGCATATGTAAGCATTCATGTGAGTCACCACATTCCCAGCAGCACTGTCTTCACACACAGCAATGGACTGACTAGATGCCGGCGGTCCTGCAGCCAGTGTGAGGCGGCACTGAGACTATGCCAGACTCCCCAGCACCAGGGCACTCCCGTCTTATCAGTGCTTGTCCAGGCCTCTGAAGAAGCCCGGTTCATCCGCGCCCACAGAGGCCGCCTGCCCTTGGCCTCCCAGCTCCCAGTGCATCCAGACCTTGAGCCTCTCGTTCTCTAGCTTGAATGCAGAATACTCAGCAGTCTGCCGGTGCAGTCTCTCTACCAAGCTGTCCCGGTCTTCCCGCATCTTCTCCTCCAAGCTTTGTTGTTGGTTTACAAGATCTGTCACCCGGCTGGAAGGTCAGCAGACAGGGTCAGTTCCTGGATCTTGGTAACAGATGGCGTCCACCCCACCAAAGGCCATCTCTACCTCAGGGCATGCTGCCCAGCTGTTCCCCAGTCTCCTCACCACGAAGCCATGCTACAGTCCTACACCAGTGGCCCATTTCCACATAACGTCTCTTGAACACCTCCTCTGGATGCTGTCTACCATTTAACCAGGTTGACCTGAGTGTGCCCATTCTGATCACCCTCCCGGCTTTCAGCACCACCAGACACACCTCCCACCTGCTCCGTGTTAGGACACATTCATTTGAGAGCTTTTTCCAGGTTGGAGGTCAGTAAGGGCTGCTCAGGGAGTCCTCACCCCAAGGCACTGGACACATGTGGCTTTTGTGCCCACAGACGTGTTCCTATGTGTGCACATCTGGCCAGCCAAATGAGAACCTCTGCGACTATGCTCAAGTGACACGAGGGAGCCAAGTAGGAGCTGCTTTCTGCCCACTCTCCCTTCCTTGCTGCCGCTCAGCAGGGCTGCCAGTGATGTCAACGGACCGTGCATGGCCTCCCTGGAGTTCCGAGGCTCAGGTGCTCTTCCACCTCAACCACCACCACCACAGGCAGTGCAAGCTCTGTGCTCTGTGCTCTAGGATGGCTTTGTTTGCTTGCTGGGTTAGGTTTTGGGTTGGGTTTAGTTTGGTTGGGGAGATTTACTTTTTGTTTTCGAGACAGGGTTTCTCTGTGTAGTCCTGGCTGACCTGGAACTTGCTAGGTAGACCAGGCTGGCCTTGAACTCAGCGCTCCATCTGCCTCTGCCTCTCTAGTGCCAAGAGTTAAGGTGTGCGCCATTGCTCAGCTGCTTGGAAGCTTTAAAATTATTATAACCATTTGGGGTTTTGCAGCTCAGGGGATACAAGATAGAGCTTCTCACATCCTAGCCAAGTGTTCCACTGAGCTGTGACCCCAGCTGTGTTCTCAGAGGTTTCACTCAGGGTTCATTCAGCAAACCCAGAGTGAAGCACTAACTGGGCCGAGCCGGTGTACAGCACCTCACCTAGCAACGTTACCCACCCTTTAAAGCCCACAAGTGAGTTTCTCCTCTTTCCTACCCCTCCCCCAAAAATGACGTCTCTGAGACTATTTATTAATAAGTGCCTAGGCCATAAGCTCTGGCTCTTAACTTACTTAACCTATTCAAACTAGTCTCTATCTCCCACATCATTAGTTACCTCCTCAGCTTCATGCCTCAAGTCCAGGGTGAATCTCCTCTGTATGCACTCCTGACTCCAGGTATCTGCTGGTTTATGTCCATCTCCAGGGTGAATCTCTTGCGCCTCTCACTATTTCCCAGAGTCCTCTCATCTTCCTGTCAATGTCCCACCCCCTATTTGCTGCCTCAGCTAATTGGACATAGGCTTTCTTACTGACAGGTGATACTTAAGAGTCTCTGTACAGACTGCCCTCCTGAGTGAGGATGTTACTTTTTAACCCTCCTCTGTTCCATGCACCCTCCTCATACCTTCCCTCTCTTCTCCCTCTAAGCACTTGAGAACAGCACCCAGGACATGGCAGGTTTTCAGCCTGTGCATGGTGAACTGGTTTGCACGTAACATGAACACTTCCTCCAGGAAAGTTTTCCTTAAGCAGGAGGCTTGCAAGCTCCCTGGTAGCCTATCTCCTTAGTCAAAGAAAGAAGCCCATGCATCTTGTAGCCCCCAGAACTGGCATGGAGCTCAGGATGAGCAATACACCTGTCTTCCTCCAGCTGCATCCCAGAGCTGGAACCCAGACTGACGGATGAGAGTTGTTCCATGTACACTCTCACAGTGAAGGAACAAACAGCCATGGCTGAGGACAGCAGGTGGTCAGTGACATTCACCAGTGGCAAAGAAGAAGGGTCAAAGTCAGTCATCCAACCCTAGAAGCTCTGGCTGCCTCTGCCTGCCTGCCAGTACCTTGACCTGTTGGCAGGAAGCTCTGGGCAGACAATGGAGAGTGCACTGGGACCAGTTGTATCATCTCTCCATGATCAAGCATGACAACTGTGTGCCCATGGCCTGCTACATAGACTAGGCCAGTCTTGGCCCTCTGTGATGGAGACGCTTCTCCCCTTGGGCGGACTCATGGTTGTTTGCAGTTTAGGAGATGGAGACCAGGGCCTCTCACATGCTAGGCAAGTGGAGTAGAAGCCAGGAAGAGCCAGGGTCGGGTACAGGGCCAGCTACATCTTAGCCCAGTTCACAACTCCAACCTAAGGCGAGCGAGCACCAGGGCCTCCTGAGCATTGGGACCTTAGGGCACCTTGCCCTTCAAGCCCTTCCCTCACTCAGTCTTCTCTCTGAACACAAAGACATACTCATTTAGGACGATAATCTCCAACTCAAGGTCTCCTTTGTCCTTCACAACCTGGTTGTAACGGCTCCTCCATGACTCCAGAGTAGATAAAGCTTCAGCAACATAAAGGTCCTGGGAACATAGGACAGCAGCTTGTCAGACTGGTATCAACACTCAGATCACACTGCCTCCCTCGGCTGCCTCTCTCAAGATGATACTGGAAATGGTGCAGAAAGCTCCCAGGCATGCAACATCATATCACATCCTGCAGTCAAATCCTGAACCACCCTTCCTTCCAGAGGATGTGCTGGATAGTCTTAGCCTTTCCATCACCAACGTTTCCCCAGCCACGCCCCTTCCAGCTCCGCCCTCCCCCCACAGTCCCCCATACAAGGCTCCTCCTCAGGGAGAATCGGAGGGCCCAGCTGTTACCTTGTCGGCCAGTTGCACATGCAGCTGCTCGGCATACTCCTCACTCTTCTCGGCTCGCTCCTTCTGGGCTCGGATGGCCTTCTTCAGGGTCTCTTTGTCTCGGTCTCCCTTCTGCTTCAGTTCCTTTAGCTGCTCCATGATGGCCTCTACTTCTGCCTTATGCTGGTTCCCACTGCGCTCTAAGTTCTGGGAGGAGAATGAGGAAGGTACAACTCAGACTCCTGGGACAGAGACCAGAGCCATGGGCCCTCTGGGTCTCTTGGACCATGGAGAACCTTTAAAACTGTCAGATACCCAAGTGACTCAGTAGAGCAGCCACCTTGGGAGCCTGATGACTTCCCTCAGGAAGTCATGAGAAACCTAAGGGAGCAGTAGCCTCTCCCCACGCCACCCCGGAGTGGGAGCCAGCAAGCACCTTGATCTGCATGCACAGGCGACTGTTCTCAGCCTCTTTGCAGCGAAGCTGTGCCTGTAAATGCCCCCGCATGGACTCCATGGACTTGGAAAGCTCAGACGCTGTCTTTGCTTGAGCCTTGGGAGACAGAGAAAGCGCTGGAGCCGGGCGAGCACAACCCGGCTAAGCGGCCGGGCGGGCTCCTCCTAGGGCAGTGCTGAGCACAGTACCTTTTCACATTGTATCTCCTGGAGGAGTTCTTCCACCTCCTTGTCCTTGTCTTGCAGTAGTAACAGCAGGCGCTGGGAGAAAACACAGTCAGAGATGCCTCTGGTCAGAGGGACCTGGCCACTCAACACAGAAACCCACTGGACAATGTAGTAAGTATTTAACCTATATTAATTTTTTTAAAAGCAATGACTATATAACCCTCAGGGTTTTGTTTGTTTGTTTGTTTGTTTTTTAAAGGAATGTTGACTGGAAAATACAGAAAAAGCACAAATCTCAAAGAATTCCTAAGACGCTCCTGGCCATCCATAACTACACATCTTTCAAATTGAGGCTTAAATGCATTTTGTTGTATAATCTAGAGAAGTCACATCTGACAAAAGCCCACAATCTGATTACACCTTCCAAATGTCTGAACTAGATGGATGGATCCAAAGCTGTATCATGGCTTTCTCCGCCTTCTCGGCCGGAGTGTGGCAGAAGCGACGTCAGGACGCCTCAACTTCCACTCCTTCCTCAAACCATCAGCCTCTCCTCTCCTCTTTTTTTTTTTTNTCTGTAGACCAGGCTGGCCTCGAACTCAGAAATCCGCCTGCCTCTGCCTCCCGAGTGCTGGGATCAAAGGCATGCGCCACCACGCCCAGCTTAGCTTCTCTCCTATTGCCTTACTAAAGACGGTTTACTAGGCAAAGGAATCTGAGAACTCCACAGCTGGAGGCTGGGAGAGGCACATACAGTCTGGTATTTTCCACAGTGGTCACAAGCCATGCATGGCCTTTCGCTCTATGTCCTTCCCTTTCATAGAGTAATATAAAGCCAAGAAATACCAGCGCTTCCCAAAGTCTTGGGATTAAGTTGCCTGGTGAACATTAAGTTCAGGCCAGCCAACCGCTTCCTAAATTATTTGGCCATAAGACTTCCCCATTTGTATCTTGCCCTCATGAACTAACATCTTGAACAGCTTCAAGTTCCATGGAACATGCAAGTCTTGGGAAAGATCCTGAAATGAGGGTTGTGAAGCAAAAAAGGTATGTACTATTTTTTTTTTTTTCCTTTTTGAGACAGGGTTTCTCTGTGTAGCCCTGGCTGTCCTGGAGCTCACTCTGTAGACCAGGCTGGCCTCACACTCAGATCCACCTGCCTCTGCCTCCTGAGTGCTGAGTTTAGAGGCGTTCACTACCACACTTGGCAGTGTTACTCTAACTGCTGGGAAGTTTAACGGGTCCCTCATGCTGGAGTCTCACTGTGTGCCTTGAACCCTCCCTCCCTCCAGGGATCAGCTTTCTAGGGATGTCTAGGAGAGTACACAGCACAGCACATGTCAACCCAGTTTATAGATTACAAAATACTATCCAGAGAAAATGCTACAACAGGGGTCCCAGCCCTGCTCTCTCTCCACCATCTCCAGCCCTCTGACACCTAAGCCACCACTGTGGGCAGGGTGCTGTAATTACCGCTTTCTCTGAGTCTGCCTCTGCCAGACGTTTCAGTAATGTACCTTGTTGCTCCATTAGTCTCTCGGAATCCTTCAGCATGGTTAGAATTAAAAAAAAAAGATTTAAATAAATACAGAGTACTAGAGCTCACACATTCTTTACTCTAGATAAATATAAGTACATATATGTATGCATTTAGGAATTTTATGCATATGGGTACTTTTGTCTGCATATACTCTGAACACCGAAGACAGAACCAAACACTTGTGAGTCACCATGTGGTTGCTGGGAATTGAACTCAGGACCTTTGGAAGAGCAGTCAGTGCGCATAACTACTGAGCCATCTCTGCAGCCCCTCCAAACTATATTTCTAACCAAAAGAAATATGTATCAATCCAGCCTCATTATAAAGTCATGAATGTTAATAAAAGTTCAATACATATGTCCACAACCACCTTCCAGATGTCAACCTAAAGCTGAAAGTTTGACAGTCGGCGCTCCCGAACCTGTTCTAGGCATTACTTTTAAATTGTTTCATCTTATTTTTTTCTCTCTTCTTTTGGTTTTTCGAGACAGGGTTTCTCTGTGCAGCACTGGCTATCCTGGAACTCACTCTGTAGACCAGGCTAGCCTTGGCTTCCCGAGAACTGGGATTAAAGTCATAAGCCACAGTACCTGGCTCACTTTACTTTTAATGTTTTTTGAAAAATTAGATTTCCCCTCTCATATGTACATGGGTGTTTTGTCTATTTGAACATTTGTGTACCACATGTGTGCAGTACCCACAGAGGGCAGAAGAGGACATCAGATTCCTTGTGAGTGAGCATGTCTATGCTGGGAACTAAACCCAAAAGTCCTGGAAGAGCAGCTAGGATAGGACTCTCCACTACTGAGCCACCTCTTTCCATCCACAACGCATACGACTATTTAACCTGCATACAGGTATATGTAGCAAATGCTTGTCTGGTGCCCATGGAGGTCAAAAGACAGCATCAGATCCCATTAAGCCATTGTTACAGATGGTTGTGAACCACCATGTGGATGCTGAGACCTGAACCCACGTCCTCTGCAACAACAATATGTGCTTGAAGTCACCGAGCCACTACTACTGCCCTTTATCTTCTTTATTTTTAAGTAAAGAATGTTTGGCCTGCATGTATGGGCATCACATGTATATAGTGCCCAGAGGCCAGAAGAGGGTATCAGATGGTTGTGAGCCACCATGTGGGTACTGGGAACCAAACATCCTCTGGAAGAGCAGCCACTGTGCCAAGCAAGCACTCTCCAGCCCCACCCTGTTATTACATTTAGATTCTTCTACAGACACTTATCTTTCCGCAAGGGAGCAGTATGGGACTAACATGTAATTTTTAAAGAATGGTATCATTTATGTCTTACAACTTCAAGGTTTTTGGTTTTTGGTTTTGTTTTGCTTTGATTGTTTTTGTTTTGTTTGAGACACCATCTCACTCTGTAGCTCAGGCTTGCCTGGGACACACTATGTAGTTCACGCTGGCCTTGAACGCCTTGATCTTTATATCTCAGCCAGAGAACTGTGATTACTCAGCGCATGCCAGCCTTGCAGCCTCATCTAGCTTTCTTTTTTTTTTTTTTTTTTTTTTTTTTTTTTTTTTTTTTTTTTTTTTTTGAATTTATGTTATGTGTATGACTATCTTGCCCACATGAATACATGTGTGTCTGTTTCCTGAGGAAGTCAGGAGTTAGCATCAGATCCCCTGGACCTGGAGTTACAGATGGGTGTGAGTCACCATGTGGGTACTGAGAACCAGACATCTTTCTGCAAGAACAGCAAGTACTCTTATCTGTTGCACCATCTCTCCAGGGACAATTTGAGTTTTCTTTTTTTTAAAAAAAAATAAATAAATAAGACTAGGGCTGGAGAGATGACTCAGTAGTTAAGAGCACTGACTGCTCTTCCAGAGGTCCTGAGTTCAATTCCCAGCAACTGTAATGGGATCTGATACCCTCTTCTGGTGTATCTGAAGACAATTACAGTGTACTCATATAAATAAAATAAATCTTAATAAATAAATAAATAAATAAATAAATAAAAATAAGACTTTATGGAGACAAATTTGAATGTGATACAATTAATATCCAAGTGTTGATCACAGTGACTGGCCCTTAATGGTACTGCACTAGATGCACATAGGCCATTTATGAAAACAGAGTCCATGTGTTTTTTTTTTTTTTT
>NC_034592.1:17174947-17179083 GCF_900095145.1 Mus pahari | reverse complement strand
AAAAAAAAAACCTGGCACTTTACTTTTTAGTCATATAGCAGTGACATTTAATACACTCACAGAAACTGTAATTAGCACTATTTCCATCTCCACAAAGAGATCCTGGTTCTGTCAGCGTCTATTGCATCTAACCCTTGGTAACCACTAACCCATTCTGTCGCTGACCTGACACTGCTTTAATTTTCTTTCCCTAAGAATTGAACTTAGGATCTACTACATGCTAGATACGTACTGAAGTGAGATGTGTGCCCAGCCACGGCATTTTTAGCTTCTCCTTGTCAATAACCTCCCATGTTTTTTTTTTTGTTTTTTTTTTGTTTTTTTTCTCGATACAGGGTTTCTCTGTATAGCCCTGGCTGTCCTGGAACTCACTTTGTAGACCAGGTTGGCCTCGAACTCAGAAATCTGCCTGCCTCTGTCTCCTGAGTGCTGGGATTAAAAGCGTGCGCCACTACGCCCAGCCCATGGTTTTACAAGACTTTCACCTCTGTGTATGTATGCACATATCAGGTCTGCAGGTGCCCACAGATGCCAGAAGGGGGTGCTGGATGCCTTCAAACTGGAATTATAGGCTGTAAGGATGGCCAACAAGCCCTGAATGCTGGGAATCAAACTCCAGTTCTCTGCAAGAGTGACAAACAGCCTTCCCCACTGAGTCACCTCTCTAGCCAGTAGCTTTACATTCGCTGTTGACTGTTTTTCTATGCAGGCTGACCTACACAGAGATCCTTACAACCTCCTCCCGTCTCCCAGGGTGCTGCCACCTGACTTCTACAGAAAGATAAACCTCTCTGTCCCTCGTCGTTCTGCACGTGCACATCTGTACACAATGGTCATGGACATGGACATGCACATTCATCTGTGTAAATGCAGGGTATGCACGTCATCTGTGCAGAGAGCCGAAGACAACCTTCAATGTTTTTCCTCATCTCCTACCTTAAGACTCAAGCTCATTGGTTCTCAAATTACCAGGCTTCTCCTTCTCTACGTCTATCTCCCCAGTGGACTATAGACACCAGCCCTCCCCACCAGCTTTTACATCAGTTGTGAGCACATCAGTTGTGAGCATTTGAATTCACAGCTTCACACTTAAACGGCAAGCTAACTCCCAGGTCCACTGTCTATAATCTTCCATTACATGAACGCCTGGGCAGTCTGGGTGCTGAGACCGACTGTTTTTGGATTTAGACATGCAGACAATGAGGCAGCAGATACTGCTGGCATGGGGAGTGGTCTCTTGGGGTGATACCAAGAGGGGTGTTTTAATTTACAATTGCCTGATCCCAGGGGGGCTCTGCATCTTAGACACTGACTAGCCATCTGGGTGCCCTCTGACGACATTCTGCTTCCCCTTGCCCAAGCTCCCAACAGTTGCATCTCTGTAACTGCCCCCCCCACCAGTCTGCTTCTTGACATCTAGACAGAGCATCCCTTGAAGGAGTCTTAAACTCCTGCTCCCTCTAACTTCCCAGGGCCCCAGATACCACATGCTAAGGACCAAGGAAGTGGCTATGGATGCACTGAGCACCTAGGAAGCTCCAGTAGGAAGATGGAGCTCATGCAGTCTGGGCCACACTGTGAGAACATGCCTCAAGAGGAAGAGGAAGGGAAAAAGAAAAGGCCGCAGCTGCTGCCTTCAGGCCCAGTACTTGGCTCTCCTGCCACCGGATGCAGTCCCCCAAAACCCTCCACTCTAAGAACCTCTCTGATTCCAGGTTATGTCTCTCACTTCACAGCTGAGGGTGCAACCCGACGCCACAGCACTGCAAGGACAGCTGTGCCCGCAAGTGGGCTCTGACTGCAAGGGCAGAGCTGGGGTCCAAACACTAAGCACCTGCCCACAGAACAACACTTGCATGCTGTGAGTTAAGAACTCAATGTGGCTGAGCATGCTTATCCCATAGGAGACAGACTCCAGGATGAGAGAGAGAGGTTAAGTCATGAAAGGAGAATCCTAAGCCTGGTATTCCTACTTGTAATCCTAACAATCAGATGGTGAAGGCAGGCATGAAAAATTAAAAACCAAGGGCTAGAGAAGTGGCTCAGAGCTTGACTGCTTACTGATTTTCTGAGGACATCAACCTGATTCCCAGCCCCCAGGTGGCAGTTCACAACTTTTTTCTAATTCCCGGGGATCCTAGGCCCCTGGTCTCTGCATCCACCCCACCCCTCTACACACACATGTACAACTTCACAACCACACACACAGAAATACATACACACAGAGACACACACATACTATACTTAGAAATAGTAAATCTTTAAAAACCATCGAAGGCCAGGAGCTGGAGAGCTGGCTCGCCCATGAAGCACACTTGTTTTGAACACTTACTGAGAAGTGCCTGGTTTCCAGAACCCACATGGAAGCTCTAAACTGTCCTTAACTCTAAGTACAGGAGATCGGATGCCTTCTCCTAGCCTTTGCAGGTACCAGGCATACATGCGATGTACACACATACACGCAAAAAAGAAAACTGAAGAGCTAAGTCCTACACAAGACCCATCTCAAAGCAAACCCCAACCCTTTATCATGGGATCCGATGCCCTCTTCTGGTGTGTCTGACGACAGCAACAGTGCACCCACATACATCAAATAAATAAATAAATCTTTAAAACAACAACACAAAACCTTTCCCTATTCTCCACAAAAGAGAAAGAAATCAAAATGGCTATAGAAAGGCTTTCTGAAAGTGCCGCACCCTCCCAGGACAAGCAGCAGCAGCTACAATTTAGCACATGCCAGGAAGGATGTCAGTCTGTCAGCTGTCATTCATAAATTCTTTCATCTTTGTACAATCCCAAGTGGAAGATGTTTGTTCTCTCATTTTATGGAGATACTAAGGTATGAATTACCAGTCTGAGATCACCAAGCCAGAAATTAAACAAGTGTTACTAATTTAGAGAAGAATTTGGCTATAACTAACAAATAGAAAAATATCCTAGAATATCTATCTATCTATCTATTTATCTCAAGCAGGACCTCATTACGTTGCATGGAAATCACTGTGTATCGCAGGCTGGGCAAAAATTTCACAACTCAAAAAGAAAAATAAATAAATAAATAAATAAATAAATAAAAGAAAAAAAAAAAAAGAAAAAAAAAATTTCACAACTCTCTACCTCTCCCTCCCAGGCCTGTGTTGCCACGCATTCAGAAATTCTCAACCCCAGCAGGAGGACAGACATAAATACAACACAGCAGGAACAGACAGACAAGTCAGGGTCCACCAAGAAGAGATCCCTTCCAACAAGAACACAGCTAGGAAACCCCTATTAGGTCTTAAGGAAAGATAATGCCATAAAAGGATCAGGAGGACATGGTGACTGACACCTGCTATCCTAGCATGTCAGAGGCTGAAGCAGGGGGATTTGTGGGTCTAAGGCCACAGACTGAGTCCAGGCAAGCCCAGGCTATAGAATTTGACCCTTGTTTCAACCAGCATGGTGTACATGCAGGCTAATATGCATACATATAAAAGAAAATAAAAACAAAAATATAGTTTCCCTTTAATGAGAAGATTATCACAAATTGTGTATATGTGCATGTATGAGACAAACGGAAACCATCTGATACTGTCACTTTTCAAGAATGTTTGCTGGGCTGGGGATGTAACTCAGTATAAAGCTCTTGTCTACCACATATGCACCCCTTCCTCAATTCCCCAGAACCATGGAAGTACAAATGTCTGCTAACCAAGCAGTACTCATAATCCCAAGAGCCAAGTCTACTGGAGAGCCACTGATGAACAAGCATGAACATAGTGTACAACGGGATGCCCATTATTACTCTGTGAGCATTAGGGGTAGGGGGTGTCTGCCATTTGTGCAGAGCATAGCTGAACCTGAGGAACACAGGCATTAGATAAGGAAGGCACAGACAGACAAATCACCTCATTCACACACAGAAGCTGCAAGAGTCAAACACAAGCAGATCCAGGAGGTACAACTCATAAGATCCTGGGCAAGGATTCAAAACTTCAGCTACAGGGCTGGAAAGATGGCTCAGTAGTTAAGAGTGCAAACTAGCCAGGTGTGGTGTCGCATGCCTTTAATCCCAGCACTCGGGAGGCAGAAGCAGGCGGATTTCTGAGTTTGAGGCCAGCCTGGTCTACAAAGTGAGTTCCAGGACAGCCAGG
>NC_034592.1:17168768-17174897 GCF_900095145.1 Mus pahari | reverse complement strand
AAAAAAAAAAAAAAAGAGTGCAAACTACTCTTGCAGAGGGCCTGAGTTCAGTTCCTAACACCCAATAGCAGCTCACAAACTGCCTGTAACTCCACCTCTGCAGGCACTGCATTCATACATACACACACACACACACACACACACACACACACACACAGTGTAAATCTTTAAGAAATTTTTTTCAACTATAAGATAATAAGTTCAAAAGACCGACCACACAACATAATGACTCTGGTTAGTAACAAACTACCAAAAAAAAGTTAGTAGCTTCTAAGTGTTGTTCCCACAAATCTGCAATACATATCTTATATACAATTATCTTGAGTCCATAAAGTACACCTATCCATCACAGAACAGCACGCTGAAGCCAGGTGTGACAGCTCAGGCCTGGGACCCCAGCACTTAAGAAGTGCGAGTAGCAGGACATGAGTCCCAGGACAGCCATCAAACGAGACACTTACCTCCCCGGAAAAGGACTACTACTGCCTTATTGTCACTCTCCTATTCTCTCAAAGTCAGTGTTTCAGGGCAGGGAGTGGGGGCATGCATCTTTAGTCCTGCCACTCAGGAGACAGAGCCAGAAGTAGGTCACTTGGAAGGTGCACCCAGGACAGGGGGCCCTCTGGGAGGTGCACACAGAAGGACCTAGAGTTCACGCTCGTCCTCAGCTAGAGAGTAAGCTCTAGCCAAGCTGGGGCTGCATGAGACCCTTCTCAGAATTAAATAAAGAGGCCTCCTAGAGGACTCCGCTTACTATGGAAGCGTAGTAACTGGAGTTTGATTCCCAGAAGTCACATAAGGTAGGAGAACCAACTCCACAAAATTATTCTCTGATCTCCATATGTCATGATATGTGTGTACATATATATGCACCATATACATGTGTGCACACAATACCTAGGTTTCTGTGGTGCAAGGAATTTAACCTAAAGAGAGGCCTGTGTGTGAGAAGCAAGGTTCCAACACTGAGCACTATCGCCAGCTCTTTTGTCCCCTCTAATTTCTCTCTGTCCTTTTAAAATGTTTATTTAGAACACAGCTTCACTATACAGCCCAAATGGGCTTCAAACTTCCAGACGTCCCTCAGACTCTAAGGGGCTGACATAACATGCACAATCCACTATATTTGAATAGTGTACACATGGAACTAAGAAAATCAGGTGAAACCATTCTATTTGTGGACACCAGCCATGACTCACTTTTCTACCTAAAAGGCAGCCTGAGGGAGATGTGGTGGCTCCCACCCAACTCCAGCATTTTGAAAGCTGATGTAGGAAGACCGTGAGCTTGAAGTCAACTTAGGCTACAACATTTAATATTCAAAGGAGAGAGGAGGGAGGAGAAAGAAAAAGAGGAAGGGAAGAAACTTTCGGTCTGGGAGCCCCCTCTCGACTCCTCGAAGTGCCTTCTGAGATTGCTCTGGACCTTCTGCTTCCAGACCAGCTGTGACAGTACCAAACACCACGTATCCCAGCCTTGAGTCCCTCCCTGGTCCTTTCCAAGTACCCCAGGTCAGATGCTCACCTCTTTGCAGTGCTGTTCCCTCAACAGATCTCGGAGGGTGCGGTTGGTCTCCTCAAAGGTGCTCAGCTTCTGCAGGAGAAGTTCCTTCTGCCTTGTTAAGGTGTTGATGTCGGTGCAAGTCATCTGTTTCTCCTGGAGGAGAAGCATATGTTACACAGTGCAGGGGGAGACAGGCAGAGTGCTTCAAGAGGTGGAGGTGCCAAGCAGCCAAGACTAGAGGCACTGAAGCACAGGGGTCAAGGATAGGGGTCCTGAAGTGGGTGTGGGGAAGGGGAGGGTGGCGTGGGGGATGGAGTGTTCCGTGTAAGTGAGTGTGATAAGGGCAGGCTTCCTGCAGGAAGGCAAGAGAGATGGCAACATTTGGTGGCTGACACTCGCAGGAATCAACCACATGCCTTGACTCACTGTGATCCCAAGTGGCCCATGGTTTGGTCTCCTTAGATGCCCTGATCCACAGAGGTCATCTTCAAGGGACCAAGGCCCAAGAAATGAGAGTGTGTGGGGGGGGTTGGGACAGAGCAGTTAGGTGTGCCCTCCCCCAGCCTGGAGATGTCATAAAGTCAGTCTGATGACTTCGTAAAGCCCCCGCCCCCACCCACCCCCACCCATCCACTGGCTCCACCTACGGTTTTCAGCTTCCCAATGGTGTCCTTCAAGGCCATGACCTGCTTGGCAGCCGCTGCTCCATCCATTTCAGCCTCCACCAGTTTGGACATGAGGCATTCCTTCTCCTGCTGGAGGTGTTTCTTTTGAAGCCTGGGGCCAGAAAAACAGGATTCCTGAGAGCCAGCAGGGCCCAGCCTACCCAGAGCTCTGATGCCCACCTCACAATGGCCTGAGAGACTCCCTCAAGAAACACTGAGAAATGTTTCCTGCTAAGAAACAATGAGGAAGAGGTGCAGACAGCCCTTCCCACCCAGGTAGCCTTCTGGAAGGATGAGGGCCCAGAGACACACCTGCTTCAGTATGAGAACAGAGGCTCTACCCAGGGGCCCCACGGCATGGCCTATGGCCTTGACTATCAGGACCACCTCCATGGTCTTGAACTCACTTACCCCTTCTCATCAGTTGCTCTGGCTGTTTGAGTCTGGGTCTCTAGTACCCATGGCTGGCTTTGGAACTTGCTATGTCGCAAGGATTGGGCTTGAATTCCCAATCCTGCTGGATCTACGTCCTGTTACTGTGTCTACAGGCATATATGACCATGCCTAGTCACTGCTCAGCTTTTAAAAGTGTTCCCCACATCCTCAAAGTGTTACCCAACAGGCTGGGGGGTTGTGGCTCAGAGCATGCTATGTGCAGGCCATGGATTCTATATTTACAAGTATAGATCTATAAAGTTATGCCAACACTCCAAGTCCCGGAATCTCTGTGGCAGCTTTCGCCCTTTGCAGCCAGCCATGACCTACATCCTATTGCTCAGGGTAAATAATGTCTACCCTGGGTCTCCCCACAAAATGTTCTCCACTTTTCTTCTTCCAATGCCTACCTGCCTAACCCCACAGTCCTGTTTTCCCAACAGCCCCTGTTTAAAGGAGTTCTCTGTCCACTATCCACACCACCACCACTGGGACCTTCTTTCCCTCCAGGGACAGCCATATGCTGTGCTGGCTCCCCACAGGCACTACCAGAGCTGCCTCCCTCCACTGTCTTCATTTTGCTTCCAGGACTCTGGGCCAGCAGGCAGGTGTGACCCTGCCTGGTCCCTTACATGGTGAAGTCCTTCTCCTCCTTGATACGCTCGATATTGTGTCTGAGCACCGTGTTCTCATGCTCCGTCTCTGCAAGCTCGTGTGCTACCTCCTCCAGCTCTTCCTTCCTCTCCTCCAGGAACCTTTTGGCCATTTGGCGTTCACCTTTCTGCATCTTGACCTTGGAAAGGGGATACAGGAAAGGGAAGCAAAAAAGTTGGCTCGACCCTGAAGATCCATTGCTCCATGTAATCCTACTAAGGAAAGCGATAGGGCTCTGTGTTCGGGAGCTTCTGGACACTGTCCCAGTAAACAGACACATAAACATTGACTGTCTTCCTCCTCCGGGCATACATGAAGAACCTGAATACAAAGAAGCCAGGTGATGCATGCCAGCCAGGGTGGGGTCGGGCAGCCATAGCAGTGCAGTTGGCATGCCACAGGAGGAAAGATGTCACAAAAAAAGCACAGTGGCTATGGGGTAAGAGGGCCTGTTTGCCAGAAAGGTCTTAGAACCTCCAGTAGAGTGGAGTTAAAAAGACATAGGTACCTTAGCAGTCAGGAACTGGCTTTTAATGCCAGCCCTCCCTGCTTCCAGGTCGCGGTCTACATGTGGGCTGTTTCCAGCTCCATTCCCATCTCCCTCCCCACAAGTATCCCTGCCATATGTGAAGAGAGATTTGCTTTGTCTCCTCTATCCTGTTCGGCTTTTCTCAGTAGCACGGCTGTGCTCTATTTTTCAGACACTGTATCTGCTCCTGAAACTGCAGCCCCCAGTAGCCCCGAGTCTGAGGCCACCAGCGCTATATAGTGAGACGATGCCTCACACAACAAACAAACAAGGGCTTACACCAGAACCACATCTGGGCACCCACTGAGAGTACCAGAAAAGCTAAATATTCAGAGAGAGCTCCCAGTATGGTGGAAACTCAAGCTGCCCACTGACCACTCCAAATAGATGCCATGGGAAGGCTTGCTGAGGACAGATGGGAGACCCACAGAGGCAGCCTGAGGGAAGCATCCACAGGCTAACCAGTTTAGCCCAACCTGCTTGTCCTCAGGGTACCAGCTATGCAGCCTACCAGCTCCCTTACCTCAGATTTGAGACAACCGACCGCGTTCATTAGACTGTCAATCTTCTTATCGTAACGGTTCATTTTACAGTGACCTGAATCGTCGTCTTCTGTAGAAAGGTCACTTAATCGCATCACCGAGACCAGCTTTTCTGAAGATGGTGGTGTGATCTCCAGGCAATGAGGTGGATTCTGGCGCAAAGGAGTGAGAGACAGATAAGCTGCTGGGGCCGTACCTCTGACAGGATTGTACTCATCTGTTCTCTGGAGTTTTGCTGACTGCCAAAGTGGCTGGCAGAGCCAACACACGGCTATGACAACCCAGAGCTCCTGCCCAGGAACCAACCACTCCAGACCCTCCTGAAGGAAACATTACCTGCCCAAGTCTAAATGATGGTTTTGAAGAATTTCTAACATTGAAAAAAAAGGCATGGGTTAGAATGTTAAGTTATAAAGAAGGCTAGGTTTGCGTGCTGTGTGCCTGAATAGTCCCAGCTACTTGGGAGGCTGAGACGCCTGGAAGAGGAGTTCAAGATCAGATTAGGCAACATAAAGACACTCAACCTTTTAAAAAAGAGAAAAAGAAAGAAACAAACACGTGGTGGTGTGAGTGGTGGCCACGCCTTTAATCCTAGCACTCAGGAGCCAGAGGCAGATGGATCTCTGAATTCGAGGCCAGTCTGGTCTACAGAGACCCAGAACAGTCAGGGCTACACAGAGAAACCCTGCTTCCAAAAGGTGAAGAGACGTGACATATCTCTTCTAGCTTCCAAGACACACATACAGTGCCTTACATATACTCAGGCAAAATACCTATCAAATAAAACTTAAGAGAGTAACGGGAGCTGGAGAGACGGCTCAGCAGATAAGAGTGTGTACCGATTTTACAGGGGACCGACCAAGTCTGCTCCCAGGACATCAGGTGGCTCCCGGCTACCTGTAGTCCATTCCAGGGAATCTGATGCCCTCTCCTGGTTTCTCTGAAATATATGCACACACTCACATGTATATACTCTGTAATCCAACCACTGAGGAGGCAGAGGCAGGTGGATCGCTGTGAATTCAAGGCCAGCTTGGTCTACACAGTGAGTTCCAAGCCAGCATGAATAAACATATATGCCAAATTAGATAAATATAATTTAAAAACAAAACAAAACAAGGATAAAGAGCTGAGGCTATAGCTCAGTACCTGCCATACACATGGCCCTGGGTTCAATCCTTAGCACTGAGTAAGCAGCTGGGAGTGGTGGCACACCTGGAATCCCAGCACTTGAGAGGTAGAGACAGGAAGATCATATAAATTCAAGGTTATCCTCCACTATAGAGCAAGTTCAAGATCAGGCCTAACTTCATGAGACCCTGTTCTCAGAAATAAAATAAAATAAAATAAAAATTAATACTACATCTTTAGTCACAGTTACTGCAAAATTTGAGGCAGGAGGATCACTTGAGCCTATAGATTTAGGCCAACTTGGGCAACATAGCAAGAACTCATTGAAGGAAGTGTTTTAACCCCTAGCACTGCAAAAACAAAGTAGTTAAAGAAACAGCTTATGTAGTCCTAAGGGAAATGTGCCTTAATCCTTACTAACAGCAAAGGGACGAAGCCGCTGCTGAGAAAATGAACAGAGTATTTAGAGTAGGAATTCGAATACAACTCTGTTTTTTAAAACAGCAATAGCCTGGAGGGTAGCTCAGGGGAAAACACTGGCCTAGTGCATGCAGGGCTTTTATTTAATCCTGAGCATCATTTTAAAAAAAAACAAAGCAAGGTCAGAGATGTGGCTCAGCAGTTTAGAGCATTTGCTGACATGGCTGCTCACATCTTTTTTTGTTTGTTT
>NC_034592.1:17152463-17168267 GCF_900095145.1 Mus pahari | reverse complement strand
AAAAAAAAAAAAAATTCATGCAGAAGTGAAACTGAGATGGGAAAAGGCCGGGCCGAGGTTTCTCTGGTGGTGTCAGGAAGGTGTGAGACAAGGCCGAGACAACTGGAAGCTAGGCACCATGGCCTGCATCTGCCCTCCCAGTACTGAGCAGCTCTGTCCACTCAAGGCCAGCCTCATCTACACAGGGAGTTTTATGTCAGCCATGCAATGACACCCTTTCTCATAAACATTTTTAAAATGCTAGAGAGATGGTTAAGAGCACTAGCTGCTCTTCCAGAGGCCCTAAGTTTAATTCCCAGCAACCACATGGTGACTCACAGCCATCTTATAATGGGATCTGATGCCCTCTTCTGGTGTGTGTTAAGACAGATTACTTGTATACATAAAAATAAATATTTTAAAAAAATGTTAAAAGACTGATAAACCTTAGATCTACTTTCTTCCAAAGATAAAGACTGGGGAGGTGATCCGGTGCTAGCTAGGGATGCTGCTCAGTGGTAGGGCGCATATTTAGCTGAGATTCTGGGTCAATCCCCAGTCCCATCATCAACAACAGATCAAACAGGAATACGAATACCTCAGGTGGGGTGGGAGGGGTAGCTCAGTGATAAGAGCACTTGCTACTCTTGCAGAGAACCCAGGTTTGATTTCCAGCATTCACAGGATGGTTCATAACTGTCTATAAATCCAGTTCTAGGAGATTTGATTTCTTTCCTTAGCTCTATGGACACTGCATGTCCCTGGAACTGGAATTCTGGTCAATTGTGAGCTACCATGTAGGTCCTGGGCATTGAACCTAGTGCCTTTGCAAGAGCAGTAGATGATGCTCAATTTCCAACATCAATATGGTGGCTCATAACCATCTGATCCAGGGGATCTGATGCTCTCTTCTGACCTGTGTGACATCAAGCACACACACGGTGCATATACATACATTGCAAACAAAGCACTCATACATGTAAAATAAAATCTGAAATAAATAAATAAATAGATAAATAAATAAAGTGCCCTCGGGAACTATAGTGGTCTCTGGTCTCTATTTCTAGCTCTATCCCAAATGTGAACTTCCTAGGACCTTGCCCTTTTGCTCATAATGTGAAGCATGAGTCAAGGCTTTGTAGGCATCACCAGGAAGGGGACGGAGGCTGACCCAAGACAAAGCAGGAAAAACAGCTGCAGTTTGAACTCCAGGTAAGAGCTTGGACAAGGCACCTCTGGGGGAATCTCTGGGATTGAGCTTCCAGGCAAGGGGGCAGGACTATTTCTCCCAGCAACCTACAGCAAAAAGAAGGCTTCATTTCCACAGCATCGCTCTTTTTTAAAGTGTGTGTGTGTGTGTGTGTGTGTGTATTTATACTTGTGCACGCCATGGTGTACACATGCAGGTCAGAGGAAAACTTTTTGAGACTGGTTCTTGATATCCATGATTTATAGGAATTTAGCTCGGGGTCACCAGACTTGAATGATCAGACTACAGCTTTTCCCGCTGAGCCATCTCACCAGCCACTCACAACATCATCTCTCTCCTTCAACCACACGGGTGGGTCCCAAGGACTACACTCGGGATCATCAGACCAGGCTGCTGTAGGCTCTGTTATACAGAGAGCATCTTGTTGCCAGCCCTACCTACCCCCACCCTTTGTTTTGGTTTGGTTTTTTGAGACAGGGTTTCTCTGTGAAGCCTTGGCTTCTGGAATTCCTGGCTCTATAGACCAGGCTGGCCTCAAACTCAGATCTACCTACCTCTGTCTCCCAAGTGCTGGGACTAAAACTTCTTGCTAAGTTTTCTAAATAAAATCTCACGCAGGAGCCCAGACTATCCAATGCTAAGATTATAGGTATAACCCACCATTTGGCAGACAAGGCGCGTGGGCAGATCCAGGCTGGCCTGACTTTACTGTGTAGCCCAGAACAGCCTCAAGCTTCTGACAGTCCTCCTGCCTCATACTTCTGTGTGCCGACAGCATAGCTGTGAGCGACAATGCCCCACATGCTTTGATCCGTTTTCTTCCGACACAGTCGAGTAGCCTGGGCTAGCCTCATTCAGAGCAATCTCCTGCCCCGGCCTCCTCAGTGCTTGGATTACAGACGTGAACCTCTACAGTAGGCACAAGCCTCTTCACTCTTTTGGGGTTTTGTTTTGTTTTACTTAACAGTTTCTGGGGCTGGGGATTTAGCTCAATGGTAGAGAGCTTGCCTAGCAAGCAAAAGGCCCTGGCTCCGGACCTCAGCTCTGGAAAAAGAAAAAAAAAAAACCACAGTTTCTTTCTCTCTGTTGTCTTGACAGTCTTGGAACTCACACTGTAGACCAGGCTGACCTTGAACTCAAGAGATCCGCCTGCCTCTGCCTCCCAAGTGCTGGGATTAAAGGCATGAGTCACTACTGCCAGGCTAGAAAGTTATTTCTCATAATATATGATGCATTCGAGGTGTGGTGGCGCACTCAGCAGGCAGGGACAGGGGACCGACATAGTGAGTCCCAGGAGAGCCAAGACTACATTGAGAGCCTTTCTCAAAAAGCAAAACAAAGGAGAAATAGTGTAATATTCAATCCTCAGGAGCAAAAACTAAATATACAGTATACTAAAGCACAACAGAGATGGAAGCTGGGTGTCTGGCTGGTACCGGGAATCCTAGAAACTTGGATGTGGAGACAGAAAGATCAGTTCTAAGCCAGTCTCAGCTCTACAGAGACTTAAAGGCCAGCTGGGACAACATGGGGCTATCTCAGAAAATAAGAGGAAACAACAGTAACATATGCCATGCTGGGGATCAGCAGCACTCACCACAGCTCACAGACCCTCCCAGCACCTGGGAATTAGCCTAAGCATGCACATAAGATACAGACACGTCGCTTCTACGCAAATACAGCCAAACTCTACACAGTAAGTAGAAGGGCAGAACCAAGTTACCCTATGACCTGCATGCACCTGTACACACACGTAAATATATGTGATTTTTAAGCTATCTAGAAATAGGCTAGAGATGTAGGCTCAGTTGCCAGACAAACATCTTTTTAATTTCTAAAAAGAAGCAGGAACTAGGTGTGGTGGCACAGGCATTTACCTCAGCACTCCTGAAGCAGAGGGTAGGTAGACCTCTGGGGACTCAAGGCCAGCACGGTCTACACTGTGAATTCCAGGACAGCCAGAGAACTACATAATAATAGAGATCCTGTCTTAAAAAAAAAAAAAAGGTGGGGGGGGGGGAAGAGTGCTGGAAGGCCGGACATGATGGGACATGCTGTGGGTCTCAACAGAAGCAGGCAGATCTCTGAATGTAAGGCCAGTACGAGGTACACAGTGAGTTTTAAACCAACCAGGAATAATCAAAAAGACCCTGTCTCAAAAAGTAAAACTGAAAAGATCTGATGGAGTAAGAGACAGCTCAGCATGAAGAAGGTCCCCTGTTCTTGTAGAGAACTGGGGACCCATGTCCAGCTCATTCAGAGCAACTGCCATTTATAAGAGTCCAGGACAACGCAATGCCTCTGAGAACCTAGGGCACCCGACTTAAAGTCCACTCCCACAAATGCGTAAATAAAAATAAACCCTGAGGCTGGAGTGATGGTTCCGTGCTTAAGAGCACTGGCTGCTTAATACGTATATAACAATAAACCCTGGGGCTGGAGCAACAGCTCCCCGGTTAGGCGCACCGGCTGCTCTTCCTGAGGGACCAGGTTGATTCCAACACCACATGCAGCTCACGAGCCAGCATGTTACCATCTACCAAGTTACAGGTGCCATCTGTAACTCCAGTTCCAGGAAATCTGACGCCCTTTAGGGGCCTCCATGGACATGAGGCACACAAGTGGTGCATCCTCAACTGAATAGCAAGTCTGAAGCCAGCCTGAGCTACCTGAGACCCATCTCAGCAGCAACAATGTCTCAAACTTCTTATCAGTGTGCCTGGTGACCTGGGTAATGGTAATCTTTTATCCCCCTTCTCTTCTAAAATCATTATTTTTACTGTTTTCTTTTTTTTAATTTTTTTAAATTTAGTTACTAGTTTATTTACTTATTTAGAAGCAGGGTTTTTCTGTGGTCTTGGAACTCACTCTGTAGACCAGGCTGGCCTCAAACTCAAGAGATCCACCTGCCTCTGCCTCCCCAGTGCTGGGATTAAAGGCTCACGACACCACTGGCTGGTTGATTTTCTTATTTTTAGTTTATGTGCATGCTTGTTTTGCCTGCTTGTATGTCTGTGCAACATGTGTGTGCCTCGTACATGCAGAGGCCAGAAGAGGGTGTCACGGGAAAAAGAGCAGTATAACTTGAGTCGGGGACATGAGGTGCTGGTGTAGAAAGCAGTATAGCTTGAGTCCCATTTGGGTGCTAGAATTGAACCCAGGTCTTCTGCAAAGACAGTCAGTGATCTTAACCCCTGAGCATCTCTCAGCTTTAAACTCCTTTCTATTTATTCAATAAAAATGACGCCTTGCTATTTGTGTTCCAATTTCTTTATTTTTGATTTTGAAACAAAGCCTCACTAAGTTCTAGCTGGTCTCTAACTCTTAGCAATCATCCTGCTTCAGCCTCCCAAACGCTGGGATTACAGGCATTCACCATGACATTTCAAATGTTTTGGTTTTTTTTTTTTTTTTTCTTTTGGCTGGTTGGTCAGTTGGTTTTTTGAGACATGGTTTCTCTGTGTAATAAGCCCTGGCTACCCTGGACTTACTTTGTAGACCAGGGTAGCCTTGAACCCAAAGAGATTCACCTACCTCTGCCTCCTGACTGCTAGAATCCAAAAAGTGTACAACCATGCTCAGAAATTTCACTTTTCAATGGTTACTACTGAGGTAATAAAATGATATTAAGGGACCATTTTAATTTCAGCCTTCTTTTAAGAAACCAGTACCTTTCAGGAAGGCAAGCAATACAGGGCACTGAGCAAACCCAAGGCCTTGCTAAGCATATACTCAAGTGAGCTACACCCCCAGACAGAAATGCCCATCTTGTGTTTTGTATTGTTCCTAACACTTGCCATGCGTTCTAGAGGATACCCAGGTTCCCTGTGAATATACTGGTAAAGAATCAAATCCAGGTAGTATGATTATGAATGTCACAATTACATCCATTTTGGGGGTTTCTCGTTTTCAGAGTAACAAACTATAAGAAAAAGACTTTGTAAGAAAAAGGCTGACTCTAAAAGATCAGGCTGGGCAAGTTTTGTTTCCTGTGAGTCAAGGTATCGCCATGTAACCCCGGCTGGTCTGGAATTTACTGAGTAGACCAGGCTGGCTTTGAACTCAAGAGAGCCACCTGCTTGCTTCTGCCTCCCAAGTGTCGTGTGCTGGAATTAAAGGTGTTGGCAGCATACCGAAGCATTATTTTGAAGTCTTTACTGATAAGAAGTTTGTTCAGAACATAATTGAAAGCTATTTTACCCTGTTTTGGTTTTGGTTTTTCGAGACAGGGTTTCTCTGTGTAGCCCTGGCTGTCCTGGAACTCACTCTAAAGACCAGGCTGGCCTGCAACTCAAGAAATCCGCCTGCCTCTGCCTCCCAAGTGCTGGGATTAAAGGCGTGCACCACCACCGCCCGGCTAGCCTTTTCTTATCCTTGAGTTCTTCACTGCAATGAGCTTAAAAGGAATAATAAAGAACATGTCTTGTGCTGACAATGCATGGGGCAAGCCCAAGAAATGTACCGTGTGTGATTCATTAGATGGATGACTTATTAAGGCTGGTGGTGGATGGATGGGCAGATAGATGAGTGGGTGGGTGGGTGGATGGATGGATGGATGGATAGGTGGGTGGATGGATGGATGAGTGGGTGGACAGATGGATGAATGGGTAGATGAGTTGGTGAGTGATTGACCAGGTACATGGATAAACACTGTTTTGATAAAGCATAAGACACATTCCCTTGGCTATTAATACTGAAGATACTCCATTTGTTCCAAAGCAACATTTTCTTGGCTATTTTATAGGTTGGTATATGTACACATGCACATGTAACCATCCTCCATGTTAATTATACTTCAGATACTATGACAGACATGTAAATCTATGTGCAAAGCAGAGGCTAAGTTCAGTCTCCAAAATGAGACAGCATCCTAACTCCGGCTCTGCTGCTCTCTCTGTAAGACTCGGGCATGTCAGCTCCCAGCTGTCTCATGTCTACAGTGGGACAGCAGGATCTACCACACAGCAAAGCTGTAAGAGGCTAAGTGGTGCCAGTGCCATAAGTTCACAGGGATTTACAAAGGCACCGAGTAAATGAGATTCCCTGGAGTCTCTGCAATCATACCATGTCTGAGGGAGGCCTGCTAGAACCTGAATGACCAGTCCAAGAAGAGCAGCCTGAACAAGACTGAGCCTACCTCCCACTTGCATCCCACATGCCGGGCAGATGATTTTCCAGGGGGCATCCAAGGTACCTTGGTTTTCACCCGGACACTCCGCCGTACATTCACGGTGTCCCCTTTCATTCCGCGCTTATGAGATTTCTGTGGGGAGGGACAAAACTAGAATCAGAACTGCCCTAGCTGCCCAGTGTCACTCTGGTGGCATATGCCACCTTTGCAGAGGGGCCTCTTCTGAGTAATGTTACTGCTACTGCTTGCTGCTGCTGGGAACTAAAGGCCTACCTTCTAATCAGGCAAGTGACCTCCAGAAAAGTGTGTCTCCCAAACCTTTGGAGTTGGCAGTGCGAGGAGGCTGGGCTGGGTGACCAGATCCGCAGCCGTGACCTCGCCCCGCTGCCATGCTCCTACCTGGCTGCTGGCTGCTGATGGTTTCGGGAGTTTTTTTATATGGACGTGGACAGGAGTGTTCTCATCCACATGAACATGTAAGGGGGGAGTTGAAGATCGGTCCTTCATGGTTCACTTCTGGCAGGCGGGGGAGGGCAACACAAAAAAGATGGATCTGTGGATGAGTAAACTGGGCATGAAAACAGAGCTCAGAGGCTTCTGGGGACAACTGAACGCTCAGCCACCGAGTGAGCAGGACAGCTACCAACTACTGGCATGCAGGCAGGAAGCAAGGCCAGCGTGACACCGAGGCTGACTCCGCAGAGGTCTCAGCTGAAGGCCTCCAGGTCTGCTCAGGACAAGAAAAGCACAAGCAGGGTCCTCAGATCTGCAGCTCCACCCAAGCCAGACGGACTGGGCAGCTCCGCCTTGGCCTTAGTGCAGGTCAGCTGCAAAGCTGTGTCTTCCAAACAGGCATGCGAGTTAGTGTGGGAAACACTCAAAATGGTTAAGGTGCAGATGCATGCAAGCCACATGCAAGCAAGACACTAGGGCACAGAGGAGGACAGTGGGGTCGCCAAGCGTGAGGAGGGTCTAGAGACTCCAGAGAAGACATGAGCAGAGCTGGACCCCAGGAACATCCTTGCCCGCTGGCCGCTCCCATCCCACCTCTCTCTCATGCTTTTTATTTCATTTTTTCTTTTTCTTTTTAAAAATATCTGTTCTAAAGATGTTGGGATTTTCCTGGAAGGCTATCAAGACAACCTCCTCACACCCGACTCCATCAGCCAGCAGGCCATGCTTCCCAGCTCCGTACAGAGCACCGGGCAGCCCCTAGCAAAGGCTTGAAGAAGCAGCTCTGATGGTAGCGTCGTGAGGGTCACCTACCGTAACAGTTACACTGGGTGCGCCACAAGGTGTTCTCAAGACTTTTTTCTGTGTGAGACTTGTTACTCCGTTCTTCCCACACGATGGAAACCTGCACCCGGGCACAAGAACCAGATTATGAGCAGAAAGCCAGGCTTCTCCTGTTTCTCAGCTCTCGGGAAATGGCACACTGCATGTGGTGGCTATTGCGTCGGCAGCCGCGAGCAGCAGTCTTGAGTCCCCTGGCTCTCTGTAGATGAGCACAAGGCGCGCATGGTGTGCTCAGCAGGAGGGTGATACCAGGTGAAGGCTGTCTGCATGGCTGGCCTTTTAAACCTGCCATCGCATCACATGTATTGTGACCTTGTGCTGAAAGCCTACCTGTCATCCTATCAGGTGACCCAAAAAATGCTGCCAGGGCACCAGTCTCAGCAAGGGTACAGTCCCCAAGCTCCTCTGGGGAAGCGTTCAGTGACAGCTTAACTTAAAACACGCAGCTCTGGAGCAAACTCACCGGGACACCGGCTTGTAAAAGGAAGGCTCACACGTTTGCTGAAACACACGAAGACCCCACTGCCCAACGTGGTCCACTCACTGCCCATACCAGAGCCTTGCTTGTACATATGCAGCCCAACATGACAAGTGCAAAATAGCCAATACTGAGCTCCAGACCAGCCAGAGTCCAGGGGGAGAACGGTCTGCAATGGTCAAAGCTAACCTAGCCCACTGCCTCCGCACAGCTCCCAGATAGCCTTCTGCCGACCTCACCAGCTCTTCAGGGGGAAGACTGAAACCTAAAGCAACAGCACTGTGGTCTGCACTCTGCTGGGCTCACAACTACTGAGCGAGCCGGATGGCCACTCTGAAGAAGAATGTTCAAACTAGAACCTCAAGTTTCCCCCCTTCTACCTACTTATAATATCTCTGCTCACTTTAACACTAGTTTAGAGGTGGCATGGTGGGAAATGCTTTTAAGCCACCACATGAGACATGGAGACAGGAGAATCAGGAATTCAAGAACAACCTTGGCTACCTAGTGAGTCTGAAGCCAAGCTGAACTCAGACGTAATACTCGGTTAAAGAGTGATCTTGTTTGCTACTAGGACGATGTAAAGGCGGGGGGGGGGGGGCTTACTCCTCCCCTTTCAAAGTCACTTTCAAGTGTTTTGGGTCCAGACTTTCAGTCCCTGGAAAACTAAAAAATAGTTTCCATTGAGCCTGGCCTGGGGAGCCCTGACCACCTTTCCCTGCCCTACTGCAAAGGCGCCCCCCACATTGGCTGTACCTGGGGGAGCCGCCTGAGGATGAGGCAGACATGGTTAAGCATCAAAGCCGCAAAGATGGGCAATTGGGTCGGCAGGCTCTGCTCAGGGGGACCCAGAGGGGCTTGCCAATGAGAATCTCAGGGGCCGGGCATCAAACGTCCTCTCTCTGAGGGGAGGAGGGTGGAAGCTTTGGGGGTGGCAGTTGGATGAAACTTGGGAGGCGCTCCTCTACTGTCCAAGTCGCACAGCAACTGTCCTGCCAAAGTGGGGAGGGAGGGAGACAGGAGAGGCTGAGCGACCTGCGGGGTGCCGAGTGCGCCGCCAGGAGGCAGGTGGAGGGCGCGGCAGGACAGTGAGGGGCCACGTCACTGAAAGGAGGACAACAACCAGCATGCCCAGGCCCCACCCGGGAAGAATAGCGGGCCGACGGCTACTAGGGTTTAAACCTGAGGGCTGCCTGGAGTGCGAAGAAGGTGAGAACTGCTAGGCCCCAAGTGGGCCCCCCAGGGGCGGGAACCCGCGCAGGGAGCTGGAGGGATATTCGGGACAGTGCCTGGGCAACTGTCTCCTAGGTGAAGGGGCGTTCCCGGCAGAATAGCTACCAGGGAGAACCAATAGGTGAAAGGGGAGGAGCGGCGGCCTAGGAGGGGCGGCATGGACAGCCTGGATCACCCCCATCCCTGGAGCTGGTCTGGAGGGTCCCCGGAGGCCTGCCCACCCCGAGCGCATGTAACTGCTGCGGCCCAGCCCGCAGGGAGCAGGGGTGGCCTCCGGGGAGGATGGGGCGCACGGCCACCCACCAGCGGGCAAGAGGGGACTGGGTTCTGCCCATAGAAGGGCGCAGCCCTGCCCGAGGACAGCAGAGGAGGGAAAGAGCGCTGCCGATGGCCCGGAGAGGACGGAGGCGGCCGGCCCGCCCGTTAGCGGGAGGAGGAAGGGCCCGCGCCCAACGAGGAGCGGGGCGGGCCGGGTTCGGACGCAGGAAGGAGCGCGCCTAGACTCGGGGACGGTGCCCGGTCGAGCCAGCCCCGGGAGCGCGGGGCTTGAACCCGCGGCGCTCTACGCCCTGCCCCGCCGCGTGGCCTCTCACCAAGAGCGGCACGGCTGCGCCCAGAACCGTCTCCTTATGAAGTCGTTGAAGTCGGAGGCCAGGGTCGTGCCATGGAGACGCCGCGGCGGATGCAGTCCGGCTCCCGCGGCGGCTCCTCCCCGCTTCCGCCTCCTTTTCCGACAACCGGTCGGCAGCTCGCCCATTGGCCAGTTCAAACCCCCCCCGGAGCCTCTCGGGTTTCGCCATTTAGGCCCAGCCCCCAGCGTCACAGAGATGCCCCGCCCACGGGCGGACGCTCCGCCCACTTCTGGGTCACGAGGCCGGTCCACCGCCCCGTCGTCAGGGAGACACGCGACGCCTCCCGCGCCGGCCGGCCTGGTCTTGCCCCACCGTTCAGGCCACCGAGTCCCCTCCGCCATTTTGCCCTGGTCCTCCTGAATCCTGAACCCTAACGCGCTCCCCTCGAAACACAGGAGGCAGCTGGACGCAGAGGGCGTCCGAACAAGCGACGGGCTGGGGCTTCTGGAAAGCCATCCCCGTGCCTAGGCCGCTCAGTGCAGACCACTTGTGCACACTACACAAACTGTGCCCCTCTCCCACACGGCCCAAACCGAAGGGAGAGGCCGCCCTCCCCACGCCCCTGCCGCCCTCCCGCACACCGTACGCCGCTTCCATACGGACCTGCTCTGCTGAGGTTCTCTCTGCTGAGCCGCCATCTTCTCAACTATGCTTCCCTGTTAGCCAATCGTGGGGGACTGTCACGAGGCTCACGTTCCCGCCCTGGATTCTGGGAGACTTTAACAACCTCCGGGCCGGGTAGACCTCATTTCCTCGACTCCTTAACTCCAACACGGTAGTCGTGCTCTCACCAGCTCCTCCGTAGAGCGTGAACGACCTTCCCACCTCCACAGGCGGCAGGGCAGTCTTACCATGTCATATGTGTTCGTCAACCCTTGACGGTTCATTTTGTGCGTGCAACCCTGGCTGGCCTGGAACTTGCTGCGCTTGAGCAGAAATCTGCCTATCTCTGCTTGCTGGGATTATAGGAGTGCACCAGCAAGCCGAGCCTTTCTTTTTTCTTTCTTTCTTTCTTTTTTTTTTTTTCATACCAGTAATCTCAACAATGAAGCAGGGAGATAGATGGCCATGAGTTAGTTCAAGCCTCAGTCCTAACTATCTCTACCATCCTGAGATTCTGCAAGAGCATATAGCTGAGGAACTCCGAGTGAGAACCCTTGCCTGACCTGAGCAAAACCCTAGATTCAATTTTCAGTAACACGTACGTGTTACAATCTCCACAAATAATGTCTCCACACTGTCCAGCAGCTCTCTCTAGACCATTACCAACAGCAGCTTTTCCAAACTTTTGTCTCTTCTGCATTCCATACACCAAGTTCCCTATTTCATAGAGAAAAATCTACAAAATGAAATTCCCTTGATATCTACACACTTTCCCATCCTTAGCGACCCTTCGGGCCTGCCTTCGGATGTATGTGTGCATCTTGCTGCCTAAACCACCTGCTTCAAGGTGCAGGTCAAACATGTCTGTAAAGTGTCTCCTTTGTAAACATGATGGTACACACCTATAATCGCAGAATTCTATCAAAAGGCTGAGACAAGTAGATTTGGCTAGGAGTTTGAAGCCAGCGTGGTCTACATAGCAAGGCCCTTCGATTTAAAATAATGAAATGTCCTTTTGCTACCTCCAAACGGAATTGTTGCTCATTTCTTAGCATGTCCCCATTCATTGAACTAAGTCATTCTACACTCAAGGCACATTCAGTCTCAGAGGAGTACATGACCTATCATACTAATGAAACCAGACAAGGAAAGCTTTTATGTCTATTCCATACTAAACAATCTAAACAGTCCTCCCTGACAGTCAGCTATTTCTGACTTTTGTAATAAAGAGTCTGAAAATGGGTGGTATTGGAGGAAGTCTGGCCAGTAGTGGCAGACACCTTTGATCCCGACACTTGGGAGACAGAGGCATGCAGCTCTCTATGAGTTTGAGGCCAACCTATTCTACAGAGCTACTTGTAGAACAGCCAAGGTTACACAGAGAAACCCTGTCTCAAAGAGCCAAAAATAGTAAAACTAGGAATCATTCCTGAGGTGCTGGAAATTGGGAGGTTTGGAAAATACTGACGACAGAGGCTCAAGGACACCACAGTAAAGTGAGATGAGGAAGGAAGCAAAGGGGGCTTACTTTTATACGTACT
The DNA here is from genome assembly GCF_900095145.1 of Mus pahari. Classification (NCBI taxonomy): domain Eukaryota; kingdom Metazoa; phylum Chordata; class Mammalia; order Rodentia; family Muridae; genus Mus; species Mus pahari. The sequence goes on along the minus strand of NC_034592.1, from coordinate 17,156,164 downwards.
TGTGGGGGCTGGAGATGGCTCAGCAGCCAAGAGCACTGGCAGCTCCTGCAAAGCACCTGGCTTTGGCTCCCAGCACCCACAAGGTGGCTCACAGCATCTGTAACTACAGCTCTGGGTGATCTGATGCCCCGTCCTGACCCCTAGAGGGATCTGATCACTCAGCTAGTGGGCACACACACACCACACGCAGAGAAAGCATCCATACAAATAAGTAAAACTCCAAGTGTACTTACAGCTGAGAGTACAGTCAGGGCACATGCTAGCATTCTGAATGGCAGGAGTGCAACCTGCTCTGAGATGCGAGGAGGTGCAAGTCTTTCAGCTACTGTAATAGAGGGCAGGCAGGAATAAGAGGACCTGGGAGGAGGGGGAGGAGGAGGGAGAAGGGAGAAACAGGACCCGCCTTCCTTGGCAGGCAGGAGATCCGTCCCCACAGGTGATGGAGATGGTGTTGGAGATGCTGAGGCCTTGAGAGCTGTGTGCAAGTGTGACTGACGACGGGTGCGGTTCTAAGCAGAGAGCAACAGGTATGGAGTTAGCACACCCAGGCCTGGGCACGTACAAAATGTTCTATAGGGCAGCACTGTGGAGTATTCAGTCCTCTCAAGTGCTATGGTCACTGTGGGAGGAATTCTGCCCAGGTCAGCAGAACTAGGCCATAAAGTGCCAAACAGGCCAGGCGTTGGTGTCAGATCTCAGACCCTCAGCTCCCGGAGAGCTGTGGAAGGGTTTGAGTAAAAGAGTTTAGCAGCTTAGAATCTCCAATCTACAATGAACAAACAAAACAGGCATGCTGGGACACAAAGTGATCCAGCGTGCAAAAGAGAAAAAAGTAAGTCCCTGTGAGTCCCAGGCCAGCCAGAGCTATACAATGAAACTCTATCACAAAGAAAGAAAGAAAAGGAGAGAGAGAGAGAGAGAGAGAGAGAGAGAGAGAGAGAGAGAGAGAGAGAAGAGATTCCACTCTGCTTGTACAGAATGGGAAAGACGAGAAGGCATGTGGAGTGGCTGGAGAGATGACTCAGTAGTTAAAATCTGTACATATAACACCTTTTGCAGAGGACCCACGTTCAGCATCCACTTTAGAAAGCTGGCAGTTCAGGGGGCCTGACCCCCTCTTGGTCTCTCCAAGCATCTGCACTCCTGTGTACGTCGCATACAGACAGACAAAATTAATTTTTAAAAAAATGTTGGGCTGGTGAGATGGCTCAGTGGGTAAGAGCACCCGACTGCTCTTCTGAAGGTCCGGAGTTCAAATCCCAGCAACCACATGGTGGCTCACAGCCATCTGTAACAAGATCTGACGCCCTCTTCTGGAGTGTCTGAAGACAGCTACAGTGTACTTACATATAATAAATAAATAAATCTTAAAAAAAAATGTTAAAACAAGTATAGTGGTGCACATCTTTAATCTCAGTGCTCAGGAGGCAAAGACAGGTGGATCTGTGAGTTCGAGGTCAGCCTGGTCTACAGAGCAAGTTCCAGGACAACCAGGGCTGCTACACAGAGAAACCCTGTCTTGAAAAACAAGAGGAGGATACAGAGGACAAGGACAAAAAAGAAAAAAGAAATAAGGAGAGGGAGGAGAGGAAGAAAAAAGAAAAGACTAAAGTAAAGCTCATGGTCAAGGGTCCACAGGAAAACCATCCACCAGACTGGAGGAGGTAGTTTCCTTCTCTGTGAATTTCAAGGAGGCTTTGTGGACTCCAGTCATAGCCCCAACCACACACCTCTGAACTTATTCCCCTTGGCTAAGGCCTCTCCTTTTACCCAAGGGCCTGATTAGATCGTTTCCAGGAGCACCTGCTCCAGGGCCCCGATGCAGCTGCCACAGCCTCGGGCGAGGCGATGGGTGCTGCAGAGTGGGACTGGCTCTCTTCCTGGCACCTTTGTGTCTTCATGAAGAGGCCGGGAGAGAAAATTCTCCCAGGCTCTCAAGGTTTGCCCTTCTTGGATCCTCTGAGCTGTCCCTCACTGCTTATGAACCTGGAATAGATGCTATGCTCAGTGACTGTACTGTAGCCAGAGTGCAATCATGAAATCATGAGCTAACAGCATCAGCAGAGCTAGGGGACTTATTAACAACACAAATCATAGCTGGGCGGTGGTGGCACACACCTTTAATCTCAGCACTTGGGAGGCAGAGACAGGCGGATTTCTGAGTTTGAGGCCAGCCTGGTCTACAAAGTGAGTTCCAAGACAGCCAGGGCTATACAGAGAAACCCTGTCTCGAGAAAAAAAATCATTTGATCTTGGCGCACACCTTTGATCCCAGCACTTGGGAGGCAGAGGTCTACAGTGAGTTCTGTACCCATGGTTACACAGAGAAATCCTGCCTTGCACAAAATAAAGGGGCTGGAGAGATGGCTCAGAGAGTTAAGAGCACCAACTGCTCTTCCAGAGGTCCTGAGTTCAATTCCCAGCAACCACATGGTGACGACTCACAGCCATCTGTAATGAGATCTGATGCCCTCTTCTGGTGTGTCTGAAGACAGCTACAGTGTACTCACATAAATAAAATAAATCTTTAAAAAGAAAAAAAAAAAGAAAAACAAAATAAAACAAAAATTAAAACATAAATTCTCAGGTCTGGATATGTGAACTAGGCTGGCCTCAAACTTACGATTCTCCTGCCTCTGCTACCCAGGACATATCCACATCTGACTTCTTACTTTTGTTTATAATGTTTATTATGTTTTATTATTATTTTTTAAAGATTTGTGTGTCTGTATGTGTGTGTGTATGTGTGTGAGTGTATGTGTGTACTCGGGCATGAGTGCGCACCAAAGCACACACACACACACACACACACACACACACACACGCATGCGCGCGTGCGCACACACACACACACACATATTAGTGCAGGTACAAGAAGGTCAGAGGAACAAGTTGGATCCCCTGGAACTGGAGTTAAAATAAGTGTGAGCCATTGTGTGGGTGCTGGGAATTGAACACAGGACCTCTGGAAAAGCAGACAGTGCTCTTGGCTGCTGAGGTGTCTCTCCAGCCCCCACCATCAGGCTTTCATTGTCTTATGGTATCTGTTGTCCTTAGCACTGGTAATGGACGATGCCTTGTGTGCGCTGGACAGGGCTTTCAGTCCACCTGACACCTCATTTTCATCCATTTCATTTACTGCTGAATCCTTAGAACCCACCCCCACCCTGGGAAGCTAATCGAATTTTACAGGATGAATGAAAATGTTACTTGCTCTAGATCACAGCCATCCAGAGAGAAAGATTTTCACCCTCAGAAGAACAAAACATCACACCCTCACCTCCGGCCCAGAGTCCTCAGAGCTATGGCAGGTCCTGAACCTCTCTCTCCTGAGTGCAGTGCCCTGGCAGCCCAACCTCAGGAGGTACCATGGGGACTCTGACAGGACTGGGTACTTGCTCACTAACTCATGTTCAAGGGTTGCTGTGGAATGGAAGACAGGTGGGAAATGAACTCCTCTGAAGGAGGGAGCCTGTCTGCATTGGCAAGTGCCAAGGCAGCCCCAATCAAGACAGGGAATTCCTTCCCCTCACTCTTCCAGCCATCTAAGTGCTAGGCCCAGAACCTGATCCTCTGTGACTAATGGAGGGAGTCCCCCATTTCCCACATAGAAGGGCAAAAGCATGTGGGGTGGCTACCTCAGATGGTGCCCACAGCACCCAGATTGTAGAGTGGAAGCTTCTAGTTTCTTTGGAAAGTTA
>NC_034592.1:17146610-17152228 GCF_900095145.1 Mus pahari | reverse complement strand
CTCTGTAGACCAGGCTGGCCTCGAACTCAGAAATCCGCCTGCCTCTGCCTCCCGAGTGCTGGGATTATGAAAGAACTCTTGATGAAGGACTATAAATATCCACCCCACAGACAGTGGGAGGGGAGCAGTGGTTTGGTTTGCTCACCTCACTATTCTTCACTAACAACATGAACGTATTGGTTCGACTTACATGGCTCATTGAGCTCAACCTCTGGTAATGCTGCCATTGAGAGAAGGTCGCCCAAGAACTGCATGAGGTTCCTGCAGCTGCTTGCCACTTCTGCAGCCTCCCTCCCCTCAGGCCCACTGTCAAGCCTGGTGGTTTCTGTAGGACTGAACTACAACTGTTGGTTAGTGCCCGGCATCTGCCTGCTGAAAGGACTGGACTGTAGCTGCTGGTTACTGTGTGGTGTCTCCTGCCTAGAAGACTGGTCTGCAGCTGCTGAGTCGCATTTGGAGTTTGCTATGAGACTGAACTGCACTCAAAGATCAAGTTCACCCCAAAGGACTACTGCTGAACAGGTCTGCTTCCCCCATATCCTAATGACTTTTCTCTTCCACTGCCTCTGCTGGGTGGTGGGCTAGAGGAGAGGTTGGGCCCTTATTAAAAGTAGGTTGCAAAAAAATGTATACCTACAGGATTGAGTTTAAATTCCCCATACTCTCTTCCCCACTGTGGGTCCAGAAGTCACAAAGAGCACCCTGACCTACCAGGTTAATGCTCTGCCACTCAGTGACTTCTGCTGGTGCTATTCTTTAGGGCTAGAGCAGAACCCTGGCTCTCCAGAGGCAAAACTTGGCTTCTTACAGAACTAGGATTGCAGACACAGCAGAAATGCAAAGGGCAGTAGTGTGACCCCAGGCTGGACGGTGTGACCTGAGCAAAGAACAGAGGCACTCATTCTTCTCAGGAGCTATACCTTCCATCAATCCAAAAGAAGATGGCTGTCCAGCCAGGAAGCAATGGCCTGCTAGCCTGAGCCCTCCTCCTCTGCCATCCCTCGGTCCCTAGCTCAGAGGGTGTCCTGCCCTGGCCTGGAGAGACACAAAGAGGCTCAGCTGTTAAGTGAAGTATAAAGTGCTAATGCAAACAGCTTTTATTGAAGGCCTACTGTGTGTTGAGCACCAGGTATGCCTCCCATCTTCTTGCGCTTTCTACCAACAAGGAAAGAGGGTGCTAATGGGCCCCGGATGTGAGGCAGGGAGGGAACCACCACGGCGGAGGTAGATGGAGGCAAAGTAGCTGGGTCCTCAGAGGGCAGGACTGTGGGCTCTGGCCAGCATGAAACCCCAAGCCTGAAGCCTCACCATCCCTGAGCCCACTGGGCTCAAAATCTGCACCCAGAGTCAAAAGTCTTGGGGTAGCCGGGCAGTGTTGGCGCATGCCTTTAATCCCAGCATTTGGGAGGCAGAGGCAGGCGGATTTCTGAGTTCGAGACCAGCCTGGTCTACAAGAGTAAGTCCCAGGACAGCCAGGGCTACACAGAGAAACCCTGTCAAAAAAAAAAAAAAAAAAAGAGAGTCTTGGGGTCTTAGTCTCTTCAATCTGTGACCTTCAGGAATGGACTCTGTCTCTAAGTGGTTCTCCTCCCCTGGAATGAGTCCAGAGGATAGAAAACTGGCTGAGCCCAAAATAACAGTCAGGTTTCTGCTGGCTGTCAGCTCTTCTTCTCCCCTCTCACTTGGACCTCATGGGCTAGGGGCCAAGGGGGCAAGAGAAAGATAAGGAAAGTCAGATGCAGAGATGTCAGCAGCTATGGAGAGACAGACAGGTAGAGAGGCAGACACAAAGACAAGACAGAGACAAAACTAGAGAAATCAGAGAGAAAGAGAGAAGAGGTGGGTTGGGGATGGGGGAGAAGCAGGAGGAGGGAGGAGGAGAGAGCTGAGAAGGGAAGCTGGGGCCGCGGACTGGTCCTCTTCTGGATCCAGCCTCACCTACAGTTCATCCCTGTGGTGAGAATGGAGGCTGTGTCCACTGCTGCCAGTCAGGTGCAGGTGAGGGCCACGAAGGGTCTTTTGAGAGCCAGTCCAGCTAATGAGGCGACCACTGTCGTCATCCCAGGGGGAGGATGTCTCTGTGTCACTGAGCCACTCGGCGTCTCCCGCATAATGGGTGGGGGAGGCAAGCAGAGGCTTGGCTGAGAAGGCTTGGAGGTCCCGAGGCCAGAAGTGAGCTTTGTACTGGTCGCTGTGAAGTGAGAGAAGAAATCGTAAGTGGACTCCAACCCAGAGCTGGGACCTTGACTGTCTGACCTCCCTGCCAGTCCTCATAGCGACTTGAGAAGTGGCATTTTTAGTATCCTATGGTGAGGACACTGAGGCTCAGTACAGGGAAGTCATGGGGTTGAAAACCACTTGGACGGGAGCTGCGAAGATGCCTCAGCCTTTAGCAGCAGCCATTGCTTTTGCAGGGTTCCTGCACCCACACTGAGTGGCTCTCTACTGCTTGTGACTCCAGCTCTAAGGGGATTTGATGCCCTCTTCTGGCCTCTTTGGATACCTGCACTCACATGCAAATACACACACACACACACACACACACACACAGATACACATAATTAAAAATTAAAAATAAATCTAAAAATAAAGCCCACATGGATATGAACAGCAGTGTTCACATCTCGCTGAGTCTGGCAACCGAGCAACTCTTGGGTGATCTAGACTGTGTGGGTGAACATCTCCCTCTCTGTAGCTGCCCACTAAAGGGTTTTGCCCTGGGCTACTGGCTAGGGTGACCCTGCCCTACCCGACCTAGGTCTCACTTTGGGTGGCGATCAAACATGACAGGCAGGAACTCATCCACAGGTAGCATGCGGTGCAGAGGCTGGGACGCTAACAGTTTGCGAGCGCCTGCCAGGCTCAAGGTGTACGCCAGTGTCCAGTAGGAGTACCCAGCCACCACAAGACCAGGCAGCCCCTCCACAGCCACTTCCTCTTCAGGGTTCACCTGCTTCCGGCCAAGGTAGCTGCAAATGACAGCAAAAGTGTCAGGAGTCCCTATAGAGGCAGGGGTCTCCTGCCCCTTTCCCAGATAGGACAAGGTTGGGCTCTACAGGAAGGGCTCGTTAGGACCCCAGCATAAAAACGCAGACCCCAGAGGTATGTGCCCTGAGAGGCAGACTGCCTACATCAAGTCCCATGACAGCTTCTGAGTCAGCACATTCTCCATCAGCTGTTCCAGCCGCCTACGGAAGTTGTCCTCGAAGCGCACGTCATCCTCAAACACCACCACCCGGGCCAGGCCCCTGGCAACCACCTGCAGCACACATGACAGGGGAGAGAGCTTTGCAGATCTGCGCTGTCCTGTAGCTCCCCAAAGCATGCTGGGGCTCCCGCTGCCTAGGGACTGAAATCCATCTTGCTCTGGCACGCGAGGCCCTTGAGCTGGCACACCACGGTTTAGCTGATAGAATCCTGGTGGCAGTCATGACTTTTGCTACAGTCACTGAATGTAAAGCTCTCTCGGCCACTGTCATCGCTCAGCCTGAGACTGAAGCACAGGTTCTTGCTTTGTCATCTGAAGTCAGGTTGGGTAGGGGGTGTGAGAGACTCCACAAAGTTACTCCTAAAAATTATGAAGGAAAGCGACTCTCTGTAACTATGGAAGAAAATGTAGAAAGACTGTGAAATCAGCTGGTGAGAGGCCAGCTGAGTCATCCGCTCAGTCTCTTCACAGACGGCAACTAGCAAAAAGACTGCACATGCGCATATACTCCTTGGAGGTGGAAGAAAGGAAAAGCTAGGTAGCAGGGCACCCTTGGGCGCCCAGTGCCCTCCAGTTCCCCAGCAGTGCCCTAGCCAGGGACTGAGGCTGAGTGCCCCAGGGCCTCTTGCTTTCCACTCCTGACACACCCATTTTCTCCTGTCTGGAAGGTTCACTGCCCATCTGACCCCAGGCACGGGCAAACTAGTACACATGTAGAATCACCTCCACCTCCCCTCCTCCCGACAAAGTGCACCCTTGGGTCCCTCTTGTGATCTGTGTCACCCTCTAGAACCCCATGATGTCTCCTTCCTTTTACTTGTGTGCATACACTTACATCTGGAGGCCGGAGCTCAATGTCGGGATCTCTTTCTCTACTGCTCAACACTTTCTTTTGCTTTGTTTTATTTTTAGGACAGGGTTTCTCTGTGTAGCCCTGGCTGTCCCAAACTCGATCTCTAGACCAGGCTTAGACCAGGCTGGCCTTGAACTCACAAAGATCTGTCTGCCTCTGCCTCCTGAGCACTGGGATTAAATACGTGAGCCACCTCACTCATCTCACTCTTATTCCCCCTCCAATGAAGCAGAGTTGGAGTTTGTTAAATATATTTTTAAAATATATTTCTAAGGACCTGAAGGGCTAGCTCAGCTGTTACGAGCACTTGATGCTCTTATAGAGGATGCAGGTGTGATTCCTAGGACCCACAAGGCAGCTCACAACCATGAGTAACTCCAGGTCCAGGGGACCTGACACCCTCCAAGGGCATTGTACACACGTGGTGTACAGACAGCCATGCAGGCTAAACACCCATACACATAAACTAAAAATAAATCATGAGGGACAAGAGAATGTGGTTTTCATAAAGAAGGAAGGCATGCTGTGTGAGCTTCAGAGGAGTCTCACATCTTATTTCTGAGGTTGGGTCACTCACTGAACTGTAACCTTTCATTTCATTTTGACTGGCTTGCCAGGCAAACCCACAGGATCTGTCCCCCAACACTGGGGTTACAGATGTGACCTACTGTACACAGCTTTTTGTGGGCACTTAACCCTGTATTCAGGTCTCCACGCTTCCCCAGAGAGCATGTTACCACTGGGCCATCTCTCCACTCACGGGAACTCTCTCTTACAAGAATGAGACGGACACAGTTTCCTTGGCCCCTGTGTTACTAGGGTAGAATCCCTTCTGGGGAATAGAGACAGTGGGATAAATGTCACCACCACTCAGAGGTGCCCAGGAAGTGTTGAACATGTCAGACATCCTCACCACTCACTCATGCAATCACCTGCATGCCAGGCAAGCGAGTGAGTAAGACAACCAGCCTCTCGGGCATCCCTGAAGGGCGTGGTCCAGAGGGCAGGCATCCTCACCTCTTCCCAGATGGAGTAGTGGCTAAGGAAGCAGCCCACCTCGCCCTTGGTCAGTGTGCGGCCTGAGTAGGGGTCTTGGTAGCCAGGGAGCAGGTCCACACCGAGGTGTTTGAGGATACTGCTGTTGAGTGTCCTATGAGACACAAGCATACATGGGCAACAAGCGCCAACCAGAGATGCAGCCAGAGGGGCCTCACCTATATACGCTGGAGAGAATCACACAGGAGCCTGGCTTAAAGGAGGATCCAGATGTGTAGCTCCTTCATGTGGCCTGGGCTGAGAAAACTCTAGTCTCCTTAAGAAAGCCTCAGGAGGATGGGCTTATGGACTCTGCTTGATGGGGAAGACAGGCAGCCTAAGTAGATAATCCTTTCTGCATCAAGGCCCAGTAAAGGGTAGACACCCTGCAGGGCAGCCAGGTATAATGGTGCAGGCCTACAAGCCAAGCTCTTGGGAGGCAGAGGCAGAGGCAGAGGCAGAGGCAGAGGCAGAGGCAGAGGCAGAGGCAGAGGCAGAGGCAGAGGCAGAGGCAGAGGCAGA
>NC_034592.1:17143881-17146280 GCF_900095145.1 Mus pahari | reverse complement strand
AGGCAGAGGCAGAGGCAGAGGCAGAGGCAGAGGCAGAGGCAGAGGCAGAGGCAGAGGCAGAGGCAGAGGCAGAGGCATCTTTGTGAGTTTGAGGCCAAGCCCAGTCTACATAGTGAATTCCAGGCCAGCCAGAGTTATGTGAGACCCTATATTGAGAGGGAAGGAGGGAAGAAAAGAAGAAGGCAGGCAGGCAGGCAGACAGACAGAACAAAGCAACCTGTGTAATCCTAGCTCTTGGGAGCAGAAGGATCAGGAATTCTAGGCCAAACTTAGCTACATGAAAACCTGTCTCAAAAAAAGAAAAACTAAGGTCCAGTAGGATAACAGTGGCTCAGTAAGACACAGTGTTTGAATAGAAATCCTGAAAATGTGAATTCAATGTGTGTATGTGTGTGTGTGTGTGTATCTGTCTGTTTGTCTATTTACCTATATATTGAACAATATATATGTATACATCTGAACAAAAGGGAACTAGGGTTTGAAGCAAAGAGCAGCTGGCATCTGGGACATGTGACCCTGGCAGCAGTTGTAATTTGGCCACTGAATCCCTGTGAAACACAGCTATACTTTACCCATGCTCCACGCTCCAGCCCCTCAGGGACCTAACTCTAACATGGAGAACATCCCTGAGGCTGCCTACCCCTTAGCCAGGTGTTGGACCTAGCTAGCTTCTCACTGGAGTCTCAGAGACCACAAGAACCAAGCATGCTTATGTATTTAATTCGAAGTGAGGCAGAGAGACGGGACAGTTTCCCAGAGTTTTTACAGCTGTCATGTGAGAGCCCTCAACCTAGGCCCTGGGGGCCTCTGCACTGGACCCTTCTCCCTCAGGCAGGCTGAGGGAGGCCCTCTTGTCCCTGTTGGCCTGCTCAGGCCCCATGTGGCTACCTCCTGGATCTTTAGGAAGCTCATTCCACTGGTCTGCTTGTTCACTCCTAGGATCTCAAGATGGGGATCGTGACCCGTGTCGGGTCACGATCCCCAACCGCATCCCTGGGAGCCTTACCTGCCATCTACAGCATCTACCACCTGGGCAGAGATCTCCATCTCCCAGAGAGAGCTCAGCATTCGAGCCCTGCGCTGGGGTCTGCGGGCCAGACTGATGACAAAGACCTGGAGGGAGTAGACATGAGTCCAAGGAGGGCAGATGTGGGCCCAAGGGAGGGTTCCTTATCCACCCCACTCCAGTTCCGTAGGTTGGAGACTTACTTCATCAAACCCCATTTTGCTGGGCTTCTTTGGAGGCCGAGATACATGAGCTGAGGCCAGCATGGGGGGCCCATCCACTGAAAAAGGAAACAACACCCCCAACGTCCAGGCATGAGTCCCTACTGACTCCTGGCCACAGACCCCCTAGAGTTCAGCTCCAGCAGGACACCTAGCAGGACAGATCAGAACACTGAGGTGCCGCAGGGAAAAGGGTTATTCACTGTCATGAGTTCAGACCAAGGCTGGCGTGCAAATGTACTTAACTCTAGGCCTAGTAAAGGAACATTGTGGGAAAGCGGGGGACCCCAGCCCTCACCTAGCGCTTCCAAAATGAGGTGGATAAAGTTGGTCTTCTCTTCCTCCAAGCCCTGGTGGGGCTTCACTGCCACATTCATGTACCCGTAACGATGGTCATTGCACACATGCACCGAGACCCCTGCAGGGAGACCCTGTGAGTGCTGGCGCAAGGCTCTCAGCAGGCGCTGTCAGCGACCCAAGTTTTCTCTGAGACTCAGCCGTGCCCCGGTGGCTAGGGCCCTGGGCTGAACTTCCAGCCCTTCTCCTCCTTCTCTTCCTACCTGCCTACACGCTGCAGACTTCACCAGCACCTCATGGTGGACAATCATGGCCCTTCCCTCCCTGACCATCAGGAAAGCCCTCCCCTCCCCAGATAGTCTTCACAGCCCTAGCCAAGCTTTGGTCTGGGTCCCGATCCGACGGGCACGGCCTTCTCTGGCAGGGTGCCCCACACCATCGCCTCCATTTCATCCTTAGCTCTTCCTTGGTGTTGTTGGGGTTTGTAAGGGAAGGGGAATTGAGACAGGGTTTCTCTGTGTAGCCCTGGCTGGCCTGGAACTCCTCATGTAGACCAGGCTGGCCTGGAACTCACAGAGATCAAGAGTGCCAGGATTAAAGGTATGTGCCACTATGCCCAGTGCCCTTGGGATTGGATTTATCCCACTCACAGACTAACATTTCCTTTCTAAGTAATTTTCTTCTTAAGAATAATTATGGGGTGAAGGAGAGAGAGCTCAGCAGCTAAAAGAAAGCACTTCTTATTCTTGCAGATGACCTGAGTTCAATTCACAACCACCTGTAAGTCTGGTTTCAGGGGATCCAGCACCCTCTTCTGGCCTTCTTAGGCACCACTGTGCCCATGTAGTACACATACATACATATCAGCAGACAAG
>NC_034592.1:17132355-17140921 GCF_900095145.1 Mus pahari | reverse complement strand
TGTCTCAAAAAACAAAAAAAAACAAAAAAAAAAAAAAAAAGGACTGGTGGCTCTTCCAGAGCACCTGAGTTGGAAAGCCATCGACCCAATGGTGACCCACTACTAAGTGGACCTCACTTCTAGGTCCCCTTCTGCCCTCTGTGAGCTGCATGCACCAAGACACCCGCCTTCATAAAACAAAAGTAAGTCAGGTGGTGGAGGCCCACAGTTTTAATTCCAACCCTCGGGAGGCAGAGGCAGGTGGATCTCTGAGGCCAGCCTGGTCTACAGAGTGAGTTCCAGGACAGTCAGGATTACACAGAGAAACCCTGTCTGTAAACCCCAATGAACAAACAAAACAAAAATATTGGAAAAAAAATTCTATTCTGAGCTCTAATCCAGGGATCCAGGCTCAGTTTATACTCTTGGCATACAAAAGCTCAGGAATCTAGGAACAGCATATAACCTAGGACCTGTACAAGGAGCCAGGCTTAGTATCTAGTGTGAGTTTAAATACAGGGGTCTCAGCTCAGTCTTCAGAAGATCCATCCTATAGACAGTTTGGTTATAACCAGACTTTGTTGGGAGCAGGCCCTGCTGCCTCCCCGCCTACTCCCCAGCCAGGCTGTCTTACCAGGATGTAATCAGCTCCCCAGTCCCTAGCGAAGGCCAGCGCTTCCTGCCTCAGCTCCATCAAAAACTGATGCCGTTCTTTGGTCCAGTGCTTGGGACCCTGTTCATCTGGGTAGGACCTGAAGTGGGGAAAGGTGAAATGCTCTCTTGAGAGAGAGGCCTCTCGTTCTCTTCACGGAATAGACATGCGTGCTCTGGGGGCTGTGCCCTGGGTAATGGCCGTTCGCCACCTTCTAGTACCCTTGCCCTCCATTAACCACCTGGCCTCCTCCTCAGGCTTCCAGACCACAGTCGCATAGTCACGGCCCACGGCAGCCAGCCATTCCTGGAGCATCCCTGTGGTGTTGTCCATGTTGTGATCTGTGGCACACCTGCGAGCATGACACAGAATGACTGTCCTGAGAGCTATGGGGGAGAGTTCCAGTGGAGGTACTGGAGGATGTGCTGTGTAGCCTCAGGCAAGGCCCATGCCTCTCTGTGCTTCACATCCTCCCTTCTAATTCTGTGCATTGTACTGTGGGAATTGAACCTAGAGACTCGTACACGGCAAGCAAGCCCTGACCCCGAGCCATCCTCAGCCTGAGTGCATGTGGAAAGACAGAAAGTCCCTTGACCTTAAAGATTGCACCTGCCACGTCCCCTCACTTCCATCCCTCTTCATGGCTCCACAAATCAGGCCTTTTCCAGCTCAGAATCAGACAAAAAACAGTCATTGCCTTTCTCTCCTTACCTAATTCTCCCCAGCTGTAATTAGGCTCACACCATGCTCTGACAACCCCTGAGAAGTGCTGGTGGTCCAAGCTCTGTTACCATGGAACACAGCTTTCCCTCTGCTGGGGAAGGGGCTCTAGTAATGGAGGTGGAAGGCTTAGCCAAGAGCCCAGGTTTTAGGCGATGCTGTTCCTTTAAGCCAATTCCCCAGAAGTGAAGACTAACTACGTGTCAAGTCTTACAGGGGTGGGAACTAACTAACTCCCCAAGTGTGGTGGCTGTGGGCAGCCTCCCCAGGCCACACAGCTCCACCCCAACCCAACTTTGGTGTGCTGTGAGGAGTACTTTATCTCCAGCTTCTGCTCGGGCTCCTCCCTGTTTTGATTTTTTTAGACAGGGTACTGCAACCTCTGATCCCAGTGTCCTACGAGACCACACCCTTGGCTGTCAGAACCAGTCAGCCCCTCTACCCAGAGAAGCTAGCAGTACCAGTCAGGAGGGCACTCCAGCATGCCGCCTGGAGCTGAAGGTTCCCTCCACCTGCTCTCTAGAAACCTCCAGTGTGACTGATCCTTTCTAAGCTGGGCCCCAGGGGATTCCAGAGGGTCAGTCTGTTCTACCGCACAGCACATCGGGCAGACCACAGGTCTTTACTGCGATGGACTGCGAGCCCCTAGGGCTGGGTCAGAAAGGAGAGGCCTAACTGAAACCCAGGGGAAGCCCGGGAAGCCTGGGACGAGTAGGGAGCCCAAAGGAGGGGTGGGTGTCCCTGGACTGAACCCTGGCCTCAGAGGTCTGCTCTTGCCCCGCGGGGCTTAGGAATACTGCTAAGGGGCTTGAGGTATGTCTGGGAGGGAGGAGCTTGTCCGGGTGGTGTCTGGGCAGGAGCGATGAGGCCTCCAGGTCAAAAACCTTCCTGGGTCCTGGGGCTTGATGCCCACATGCACCCACCCCTGGATCTCTCACCAGAGGGCCAGCCTGGCCCGGGGATAGTCCAGGCGCTCCAGCGCACCCAGGTAGTGGGGCAGAGAGTGTTCAGCATTGCGGGCCAGGATGGCAAGGACCACGGTGGGTAGCGTCGGCTCCGTGACACTGGCAGCCCGGAGCTGCGGCCCCAGCAGGAGCAGCAGAGGTAGGAGCCGCGCAACGCGGCGCATGGCGGGACTCGGTGGCTGTGGAGGGCCCCGGGTTTCCCACCACGGCAAGGAGGGGGCGGGATGGGCGGGGCATGGAGGCGGGGTCTTAGAGGGGCGTGGCTACTGCCGTGGGGCCCCTGCGCCCCTCTAGGACGCCTGTAAGCTCCTCTGTCCTCTTCTCCACCCAGGCCCTAGAGGTCCAGGGTCAAGCACCTGCTCCGGATGCGTCCTGGAGTCCGCCTTCTCCGTGTGGACCTCCGAAGGCGTTGGCACGGAAGGGAGGATCCGTGGGCCACGGTGGACCGCTTGTACCCTGGGCGTTCATCTCACTCCAGGAATACTGACACCCGGGATTCTCGGCTGCCTGCCTCTCAGCCGTGGACCCGGGAGGCTGCAGTCTTCGCGGGGAGCCCAGGTTCCCGCCCCCTGCTCCATCTGAGGCGCCCTCTGGCGGCTCCAGGCAGTAACTCCACATACCCAGCAGATGACGCGATGAGCTGGAGAGCAAGCCCAAGCTTTGGGGAGAGGACCGGGTGCAGCTGATCTGGCCACTTCCGCGACCTCGCATCACCTCCACAGGCTCTGGCCCTTAAAGCAAAGCCCTTCTTTCAATTTCTTTTTAATACAATAAAATTAAAAATTGCATCTTTAATCTCCCAAATAAGATCTGACCAACATTATCACAGTGACTCTGAGGATGATTTTGTTTGACATAAGATGTTTGTTTTTTCGTTTGAAAGAAGAGTTATTGGGAAGGGATGCACTTGGTCCTGTGGAGGCTTGATGCGCCAGAGAAGGAGGGTACTAGAAGGGTGAGGAGGGAACGGGTGGGTGGGTAGTTGAGCACCCTCTTAGAGGTGAAGGGGAGGGGGAAGGGATGGGGGAGATCCTGGAGGGAGGACTGGGAAGGGGGACAACATTGAGACATAAATAAATAAAATAACTAATAATGATGGTGATGGTAATAATAAAGAAAGCAGAGCCCACTCTGACTGAGGGTAGGACTTAGGGGTCACCACAGAACCTCTGATGGTGACCCATCCCCCTTCCAAAATAGGAAATACAGCCTCCTTTGCAACAGAGCAAAAGGGTCAGCAGAGCAAATCTTAGGACTCTCCAACCTGTCTTAGGAGAGAAAAAAGTCGAGGGAAAGGGGCTTAAGACATTCCAGCTGGTACCTGTCACCAACCTCCGACAGTCACTTTCCCTGAGTCCCCTGATAATCACAGGTAAAACCTGACTGGTGATGGCTAACGTGAGGATTTGCTACAGGGAGACCTTGAGAGTGAATGCACTTGAGGCTCTCTCTGTAGGGAGCCTGAGCCAGGCCTCTGTATCCATCCACCCTCCCTTGGCCTGAATGGTCTGCTTTCCTAGATCTGCCCTTCAGCTCTTCAGGACACCAGGAAAGGGGAAGGACACACTTCCTCTATTGGGAGGGGATGGAAAGGGCAGGTTCAGCAAAGAAAGGACTTACCTGATGATGAATAGCCTCCCGAATAGCCTCCTGGGGGCTGGACCCTGGACTCTCTACCCTGGCTTTGGTCACAGTTTCCTGTTGGGCTATTTCCAGGCCAATGGTCCTGCAATGAGAAGAGCCCCCATGAAGACATCCTGGAGGGAAGGGGGCAAGGCAGAGACCCCTCTTTTGCATGGCAGTCTCTGGCACAGGGATTGCTCTCTAAAGCTGTCCCCATCCTACTCACCCAGAGCCACTGCCCACTCTATTAGTGACAGGGGTGCTGTGGTCAGAGTGCTCTGACCCCACTTCCACCCTGCAACACTCAGATCTGAGACCTAATCACCAGTGTCATAGTACTGAGAGAGAGGAGAGACTGGAGAGATGGTTCAGGGGTTAAGGGCACTGGCTGCTCTTACAAAGGACCAATTCCCAGAACCCATTTGTCAGCTAACAACCATTTGTAACTCAGTTCCAGGAGATACAAAGGCTTCTGGTTTACTCAGACACTGAGCCTGGTAGATCACACTTGTAATTCTAGTGCTTGAGAACCTGAGGCAGGAGGATGTCCAGGCTGGGCTACAGTGGGATTTTGTCTCAACAATAATCAATTAATAAAAAGTGGGGGGAACTGGGTGTGGTGGCGCACGCCTTTAATCCCAGCACTCGGGAGGCAGAGGCAGGCAGATTTCTGAGTTTGAGGACAGCCTGGTCTACAAAGTGAGTTCCAGGACAGCCAGGGCTACACAGAGAAACCCTGTCTCAACCCCCCCTCAAAAAAGTGGGGGGCTTGAGAGATGGCTCAGCAGTGAAGAACGCTGACCACTCTAACAGAGGTTCTGAGTTCAATTCCCAGCAACCACATGGTGGCTCACAACCATCTGTAATGGGATCCAATACACTCTTCTGGTGTGTCTGAAGACAGCTACAGTGTGCTCATATACATAAAATAAATAAATCTTTAAAAAATAAAAAATAAAAAGTGGGGCTGAAAAAAAGGGTCAGCAGTTTAAAAGCACTGACTGTTCTCATAGAGGACCCGGGTTCAATTACCAGCATTCACATGGAGGCTTCAATCATCTGTAACTCCAGCTCCAGGGGATGCAACTGCATCTTCTGGCTCTGCAGGCACTAAGCACTCACACAGTGCATATACACACGAGCAGTCAAAATAGGCAAACACATAAAATAAAAGACATCTTTGTTTGTTTCGAGACGTGGTCTCCCTGGCTGTCCTGCAACTTGCTCTGGAGGCCTCTGGCCTTGGGCTCAGAGAGCTGTTTACCTCTGCTGGTCAAGTGCTGAGATTAAAGGGATACACTACCACTACCACCAGCCCCCCCACCCCCTGTGACGTGGAAAGATAAAAATTAAAGAGACCCAGCTGGGCATGGTGGTGCAGGCTTTTAATCCTAGCACTTGGGAGGCAGAGGCAGGCAGATTTCTGAGTTCGAGGACAGCCTGGTCTACAAAGTGAGTTCCAGGACAGCCAGGGCTACACAGAGAAACCCTGTCTCTAAAAAAAAAAGAAAAAATTAAAGAGACCCAAGAGAGGTCTTCAAAACACAAGATGCCACCTGTGAGGAATAGGTCCTCACCAGACAGATCTTCTGGGCCTTGGCCTTGGTCTTTGCAGTCTCAAAATTCTGAGCAAAAAATTTCTTTGTTTTTCTTTTATTTATTTATTTACTTACTTACTTACTTACTTTATTTATTTATTTATTTATTATATGTAAGTACACTGTCGCTGTCTTCAGACACTCCAGAAGAGGGAGTCAGATCTTGTTACAGATGATTATGAGTCACCATGTGGTTGCTGGGATTTGAACTCCAGACCTTTGGAAGAGCAGTCAGGTGCTCTTACCCACTGAGCCATCTCACCAGCCCTTGTCTTTCTTTCTCTCTCTCTCTCTTTCTTCTCTTTCTTTTTTCCCTTTTGGTTTTTTGAGACAGAGTTTCTCTGTATAGCCCTGGCTGTCCTGCAACTTGCTCTGTAGGCCTCTGACCTTGGGCTCAGAGATCTGGAACTCACTCTGTAGACCAGGCCGGCCTCAGACTCAGAGATCCTCCTGCCTCTGCCTCCCAAGTGCTAGGATTAAAGGTGTGCGCCACCACTGCCCAGCAAGCAAAAGCTTTCTTAAGCTAGGCATGGTGGAACATACCTGCATCTTGGAACTGGATAGCCAGAGGCAAGGGATCCTGGGTTCTAAGACATCCTACAACTCCATAGCAAGACCAGCTCGGGTCAGGCACAGCGGTCAGGCACAGCGGTCAGGCACAGCGGTCAGGCGCAGCAGTCAGGCATAGCGGTGCACATCTATCTCAGGATCCCCCTGCCTCTGGTTACCAAGTATACTACGGTATACATGTGCACACATACACACGGACCTGCGTGTGCACACATACAAACCTGCAAACACACACACACATTTAAAAACTGAAAAAAGGTGAAGCAGGCAGTGGTGGTAACACGCCTTTAATCCCAGCACTCAGGAGGCAGAGGTAGGCCGATCTCTGTGAGTCTGAGGCCAGCCTGGCCGATACAAAGCAAGTTGCAGGGCAGCCAGGGCTACACAGAGAAACCCTGTCTCAAAACAAATACAATAATGTGGACAGAAATAAAGGAAAACACAAATACACATGCATACACCACACACACACACACACACACACACACATCTCTCACACATATAAATGAATAAATTCAGCACTTGGGAGGCAGAGGCAGGCGGATTTCTGAGTTCGAGGTCAGCCTGGTCTACAAAGTGAGTTCCAGGACAGCCAGGGCTACACAGAGAAACCCTGTCTCGAAAAAACAAACAAACAAACAAACAAAAGAATAAATTATATACATATAGATAGACATATATATGTAAAAGAGAGGAAGGAAGAGGAGGAAGGGAAGAAGGCAGGTCCCTGAGAAAAGCAAACAAATAAAAGTTTCCATCTCAGCTGCTCACCAGTGACCTCGGCTGCGATATTTTGTCCTAACAGCCCAATCAGACTAAGACGGTAGATTCTTTGCTCCCCTTCAGTCTCCTCCTCCTTAGCACACCAACAGTTCCAGATGCCTCCTTCCTCCATCCCCTCCCCAGGGCCACCCGCCCTCCAGTCTGTCACTGCTCCTGTTCCCCACAGCCTTCCCCATCAGTCCTGACTAGAAAACTTGCAGAGCCACCATCCAGGAAGCCACCCAGCCCTGGCTCCTGCCCTCTGTCTTCGGTGCCATTTCAAATGCCCTCAACTCTGTCCCTGACCAAGGAGCTCCAAGCTGTGTTTTGGAGAAAGGCCATGGCTCTGGTCCGGCAGCCCCCAAAGTTCCACCTCTTTGCCCAAGGCAGCTTCTGCTGTCTTTTACAATGGAAGAGGTACCCCTGGGGCCACTCACGTGACACTGCACCTCTCAATGCCACTATAACTAGGTTTTCTCTCTGGCACTTACCCTGTCCACAGCCCTTTCTAAAATGCCAGCTGGTGTGACTGTGGACACCTGTAACTCAGCTCTTGGAAGGTAAGATTGGGCAGGAAGCAGGAGTTCAAAGCTAGTCTGAGCTACAGCAGAGCGAGACCTTGTCTCAAAGAAACAGCCCAAACCTAGAGCTCCGCCTCGTCTAGCTCCAGAGTCATATTTTGCTCACAACTTTGGAAGCTAGAACGTCCAACATAGTGTCTGGTGAGGGTTTGTTCCTCATGGATGCCTGGGGCCGCTGAGAGGGCTCAGTGGGTAAAGGTGCCTGCCACCAAGCATGACAACCTGGGTTTGATCCCCACGTGGTAAAAGGACAGAGCCAAATCCTGAAAGTTGTCCCCTGACCTCCACACACACCTTGCACAGGCATGCATGTTCACACACAAAATCAATCAATAAGTGTAATAAAGAACACAGCAAAACAAAGGAACAAAAAGCCAGGCTGTGGTGGCCCACGTCTTTGATCTCAGCACTCAGGAGGCAGAGGCAGGTGGATCTCTGAGTTCAAGGCCTGCCTGGTCTACAGAGTGAGTTCTAGGACAGCCATTCTACCCTGTCTCAAACAAACAAACACAATGTCTGGCTATAGGGTTTGCCTATCTTGTTAGGCTTTGGGTTTGATTAAGAGCATTGGAAAATCAAATGCATTCATTGGCACTGCCCTCAACTCAGATGGCAGGCCCTGTGTTGTCTGCCGTGACTTCAACACATATGCAGACTTGACTGAGAACTTGCACTGTAGATCAGTTGACCTAGAACTCAGAGATCTGCCTGCCTCTGTCTCCCCAGTGCTGGGGTCAAAGATGTGTGCTATTATGCCTGTTTTGTCTGTTTTTGTTTTGTTCAACTTGTTGCTGCTCTTGTTGAGCGTGTTCACAGGAGCACGCATGCTACACGCCCAATTGGAGGCCAAAGGGCAGCTTTCAGCCATGAGTCTCTCCTTTCACTATGGTTTTCGCGGTGGAACCCAGGTTCTCAGGCTTACGTGGCAGATGATTTTATCTACTGTGGAGTTGTTTTCAGCGGATCCAACAGACTTCTCTGGGTCTGGGGAGATGGCTCAGTGGGTAAGAGCACCGACTGCTCTTCCAAAGGTCCCGAGTTCAAATCCCAGCAACCATATGGTGGCTCACAACCATCTGTAACAAGATCTGATGCCCTCTTCTTGAGTGTCTGAAG
>NC_034592.1:17092220-17130940 GCF_900095145.1 Mus pahari | reverse complement strand
CCAGCAACCACATGGTGGCTCATAACCATCCATAACAAGATCTGACGCCCCCTTCTGGAGTGTCTGAAGACAGCTACAGTGTAATTACATAAATAAATAAATCTAAAAAAAAATAAAATAAAATAAATAAAAAATAAAAAAAATAAACAAATCTAAAAAAGAAAATCACTGAGACAGACATGCTGTGTCAAGCCTCCGACCCTGAAACCCAGGAGGCTGAGATGAGAAGACTGCTTTGAGTGTGAGGCTAGTCTGGGCTACACAGTAAGTTCCAGAAAAGTCTACGTTATAGTGTAGCCTGAGCTACAGTGTGAGACTGTATCAAAAGAGGAAGGGAGGAAGGGAGGGACAGAGGGAGGAGGAGGAGGTGGAGACAGATCTGCTTGGGGCTCTAACTCAAGGGTAGCGTGCTTGCACAAGGCCCTGGGTCCAGTCTCCAGTATAGGTGTGAAAGGGCTACATGGCGAAACCCTGTCTCAAAAAAACAGGAGGAAGCCGGGTGTGGTGGCACACGCCTTTGATCCCAGCACTCGGGAGGCAGAGGCAGGCGGATTTCTGAGTTCGAGGCCAGCCTGGTCTACAGAGTGAGTTCCAGGACAGCCAGGGCTACACAGAGAAACCCTGTCTCAAAAAACCAAAGAGGGGGGGGGGAAGGGAGGGAGGGCGGGAGGGAGGAAGGAAGGAAGGATGTATGAGACCTTTCTGCTCTGACTTTCCCCACAGGGATCACATTCCCAGCCACCTTTCTAGCCCCAGGTTAGGCAGAGCCTACAGACTATGTGGCCTCTCCACAGATGTATGTGGGGTCTCTAATAGAAGCAAGGTCAAGGTCACCAAGTGGCCATCCACTTACTTGCACTCTCTTAGTCCCTAAAATGATCTTGAGATCATTCTGGGGAGAGGAAGTTAAGGCAGAGTCTTAACTCTGGCTATCCTGGCTGGCCTGGAATTCTCAGAGATCCGCCTGCCTCTGCCTCCTGAGTGTTGGGATTAAAGGTGTGCGCCCCCATGCCCAGCTATGAGATGTATTCTTTTTTTTTTTTTTTTGTGGGTTTTTCGAGACAAGGTTTCTCTGTATAGCTCTGGCTGTCCTGGAACTCACTTTGTAGACCAGGCTGGCCTCGAACTCAGAAATCCACCTGCCTCTGCCTCCCGAGTGCTGGGATTAAAGGCGTGCGCCCCCATGCCCAGCTATGAGATGTATTCTTTTTTTTTTTTTTTGTGGGTTTTTCGAGACAAGGTTTCTCTGTATAGCTCTGGCTGTCCTGGAACTCACTTTGTAGACCAGGCTGGCCTCGAACTCAGAAATCCACCTGCCTCTGCCTCCCAAGTGCTGGGATTAAAGGTGTGCGCCCCCATGCCCAGCTATGAGATGTATTCTTTTTTTTTTTTTTTGTGGGTTTTTCGAGACAAGGTTTCTCTGTATAGCTCTGGCTGTCCTGGAACTCACTTTGTAGACCAGGCTGGCCTCGAACTCAGAAATCCACCTGCCTCTGCCTCCCAAGTGCTGGGATTAAAGGCGTGCGCCACCACCGCCCGGCGAGATGTATTCTTAAAAGTGGTGTAGGCTAAGCTCACAAAAGTTTGAAGTTTCAGTGCTCATCAAAGGAAGGCCCTTAGACCAATAGCTTAGGCCTCACCTGTGCAAATACCAACGGGTCACGGCAGCTCACACCTGTAATCCCAGCATCAGTCTGGATGCTTAATGAAGCAAGATGGTCATAAGCTCAAGGCCAATCAGGGCTATGAGTAAAACCCTGTCCCAAGCATCTGCTCCCGTCCCCCTTCCCTCGGAATACAAAAGCTTGTGGTGCAAGCTTAGGTGCAGCTTAGCACTCTAAGGCCAAAGCAGAAGGACCATGTTCGGCAGGCAGTGTGGCCTGCACGGTGAGTTCTTCATACCACAACTCTACCTGATTAAAAGAAAGCAAATGTCACCCCCATGCCCCTGCCTAGGAAGTCTGAAACTCTGGGAGTGAAATAAAATGAAATAAAATGAATTCTTTCCTTTTAAAATTTTGTCTTTTTTGGAAAGTCTCACCATGTAATGTAAAATAGTTAGGAGTTCCGGACCCTTCTACTACAGACTCAAGAGTTCTGGAATTACAGGTTTACCACCACATCAGAAGTACTTTTTTTTTCTGGATGTCAAACCCAGAGCTCCATGCTGGCTCTATTACAGACCCTAAACCATCTGTTTTAATGGAAAGTTCCAGGTCATTCTGATGCAGGCTGAGCTTGGGAGCTGCCGCTGCGTATATGCTGAGCTCACTTGCTCTGGGGTATGTTAAGTTCTGGAAAACAGTCACTCCTGGAGGCTAACAGGTTAAGAAGGCTCTCTAGACCAGATGCAACCAATGCTCTCAGGGTTTCTGCCTCACAGCATTTTTGTGCCCCTCGGCCACTGTAGTTCTGCACAAAACCATGTGGTGGCGCCAGTACCCCAGGGCTTGCTTCAGTTGGAGCTCCTGAACTGGAGACCCTGGAAGAACTGTCCCCTTGAGCTTTAAGGCCCGGTGCCAATGGGAAGGTCCTTTGCCAGGGAGAAAAGCTGATACCAGATAAGTGTATCAGCCAGAAGCTGATACACTCAAATTGGAAGGGGGTAACTCTGGAGCAGTAGGGGGCTGTGCTAGAGGGGCACCTCCATGGTCACAGAAGAGGTAGGAGTGCCAGGCCTCTGGGACTTGGAAGTAAAAGCTCAGGTGGGTAACTTTGGCCCAATGGAGTCTTGCCACATGCCACTTTAGCCTTCTGCCTATCCTGTTCAACCTGTCTATCCTGGTTCCAAGTCCTGCTTTCCTGCCAAGGGTAGGGGTAGCCTGGAAGTTGTCACAGTCTACCAACCAGGTAGGCTGGAAATGGAAGACTCAAAGCAGGAAGGATCCTTGGATGGAGCTCTTACCAGCTGTCAGCTTCCCGTCTCTTGGGTTGGAGGCTCTCTGGGCCCCTGTCCTGCTCTGTGGTCACGGAAGCCCACGATGCTGGCCAGAGGATGAGCCTTCACCCTGTTCTGGGTGCAGTTCAGCAGACCAGGAGATGAGGAGCCTGGACACGGTCCTCACCTCTGCTTCCAAGCCTGGTTCCAAGAACACCCAGGAAAAGCAGAGACTGGTCCACTCCAGTCTCCCCTGTCCTTCATCTGTCCTATTCTAGGGAAGACTGAGACCTCAGATCCCAACTGGAGACGCTCTTGCCCAGTCTGTTTAAACTTAGCATACTCTGGCTTCCGTTCCAGAAATTAGCCCACACCCCTCCTGTCTCCTGGGTACCCACCCAACACCCACAGGCTCCGAAGACCCACCCTCTGCCTCCTGAGTATGCCTTCTCTTTGAGGACCCCAGATGTGGTGCTGTCCTCTGAGGTTCTGCCTCTGCTCGTAGGAGGCTGGGACTGGGCCAGCTGTTTTCCCTAAGCGGCCAGCTGTTTTGCCCATCGGAAAGTAGCCCTGGCTCCTCTGCTGAAATCGTTTCTAGGCTGCAGCGTGGCAGCCCTACTGGGCCAGGGCCTGGGAGTGGTTAACCCCTCTGGTCCAGGAGCAGCTTCTGCATCCCAGCTTTCTGCATTCCCCAGGCTCTGGAGGGACTTCTAGAGACCTCCAAGAAGGCTACACATGGCTATCCTCAGCTCCCTCAACAACTGCCACGCCCCTCCTCACAGAGCCTTGACCCTAGTTGGATCTAAGTGAGGTCCAAAGAGATAAATGTTACCAACCAATCCCTGTCGGAAATGATTATACCAATGATGGCTGTCCTCAGCTGTTAGCCTTAAAGCCACCAGGAGTTTAACTAGATGCCCCAGTGACTCATTTGACAACTTTGTTTTGATAACTCTGCAGCATGGCAAGTATTGTTTACTGACTAGAAAAGCAGGAAACCTGAAGTGTGAATCTTCTCAGTTACCAAGAGTTGGTTGGAGGCTGCTTAGCCCTGGTGGCTCTGGAGCAGCCTCTGCACTGCCATTGAGGTTTTCCTGCGCCCTCTTTCTGAGGTCTGGGCTCAGGAGCCTCATCTGTGAAACGGAGAATCTGACAGACAGAGTTAACACCGCTAGTCCCGGATGGAGAGTTGGGCCAAGACACCTTCCAAGTATTTATTAGTGATCACTCCTCCTGGTGGCTGCGGTTGGCCTGGGCAAAGATCCCAGATTCACTGGCTCCTGGCTGCCAGCGTTGGGGTTAGTGACCACCTCCCAGCCTCTCTGTCTCCACAGCTGGAAAACGGAGGCAAGACTAACTGCCCTTGGTTTTGATGGTGCAGGTATGATGCTCTGCCCATAACCCTACTAAGGATTGGTGTGAAATGTCCTATCTTGCCAGTATGACTATCGACCACAATCAGTAAGGGACAGAGAAGGCCACTGTGGGTGCCTCCAGGCTCAGAGCGGAGCTGGTTAGGTAGGAGAGCTACTGGCTCAGGAGTCCCTAGTCAGGGAAAGCAGGCTGGGTGGGGGGTCAGCCTGTCTCTGGATTCCCCCCAAGGCCCCCTGTTTTAACCCTGCATCCCTGCACTTCTTCTCCAGAGTCTGGAACCTGGAATGGGGGAAGGAGCCAAGGAATAGGGACAATCTCAAGACTAACATGGCTCAGAAGGTGACTTGGCTGAGGCTGGGTGGGATCTCAGGGTCTGGGAACGACCTCTCAGGATGCAGTGACCCGTGTTCTACCCTTTTGTCCCATCCTCCCTGCCCACCATGGGTCAGGTCCCTGGTCCCAGCCTAGACATCTGGAACTGGGGCAGACAAAGGGCTGCGGGAAGGGACAATAACCTTCTGTCCATTTTCAGAGGCTGGGCCAGGCCTGGCCAGGGCTGGGGGCCGGAGCCCCGGCGAGGCGGTGCCAGGCCCCCCGCGGGCAGCGGACAATGTTGGCAATGATGGAGAGGAGGCATTTCAAAGCGTTTTGTTCCTCCTGACCCCCTCCCTTCCACACATCTCGCCCCAGCTCGGGGTGAGGCCCCAGCCCCACCCCCAGCCACCCAGGCCTTGCTCTGGGCTGCTTGGGGACTGGCCACATTCTTGACCTCAGGGGAAAAGTTTAGACTCTTTGCGCCCTGGGCGACAATAACAGTGTCACAGACCTGATTTAGGAGCAGCACTTATCATCACAAAGCCACAGACAAAGGGCCGAGGCTGAGAGCGCGCGCGCGCGCGCGCGCGCGCGCACGCACGCACGCACGCAAGCACGCGCGCACGCATGCTGGCCTCAGAGCCTACTCCTCTGCCAGGCCCTGTGCACTTCTCTTCCAGGTTCTGCCCTGTCCTCTCAGTGAAGGCTCACCTGGGGGGACCTGAGGCCAAGGGAGGGAGGAGACAGACTATAACTAGGAACAGAGGAGCTTTTGAGCATTGCTTCTCACTCTCCTGTGAACCTGTTAAGTGACCCTGGATAGGTCCTTCCCCACTCCCGGCCTCAGTTCCCCTATCTGTAATAGAGACGCTATAACAGCCCTGAGAGCAGGGGACTCTGTCCCTGTGGTAGGGGGTTTTCAATAACAACGATGGCCAAGTCGGGGACGTATTGAAACTCAGTACATCCACTCAAGAATCTCCTGCGCTTCAGTTGCTCCAGATCAACTTGGACAACACAGCAAGATCCAGTCTAGAGGTGTGGGAGAGAGAGGGAGTGGCCCCGCTGCACTCCGGTGCCACCCAGGAGCTGGCGTACTCAGTCCTTACTGGATCTCACCCGCTTTGATCATGGAAACCCCTCTCAGCCTTACAAAGCTGGTGCGTCATTAACTCTGCTTTCAAGTTTATAAACTGAGGCCTAGAGGAGTGGAGTGGCTTACCCAGGGCCAGGCTGCCTGGGTCCTGACAGCCCCTGTGAGAAGGAGTGAGGAGGCAGCTGGCCCAGGCTGAGCTGGGGTGGAAGGGCCTCCCCTCCCAACAGAAGGCCATGAATAAATAAATATTTGATTATCCCCAGGGGGAATTCCATCCCCAGAGCAGGTGCCTTTAAAAATCTGGATTGATTCTTGTCTATGAGCAAGGTTGGCCTCGGTGGACACCCAGATGTAGGGAACTGGACACAATGACAGGCCCCTCCCTCC
Organism: Mus pahari; assembly: GCF_900095145.1. Lineage (NCBI taxonomy): Eukaryota > Metazoa > Chordata > Mammalia > Rodentia > Muridae > Mus > Mus pahari. Next base: position 17,124,890 of record NC_034592.1, on the reverse strand, counting down.
CCCAGGAATCAGAGGCAAAACAAAAGGTCATTTAAAGGTTTGTGGCACCCGAGTTAGGTTGTGGGTCTGTGCAGTGCCCATTTAGTGATTGTCACTGAAGGCCCCAGAACAGTGCCTAAAGCAGGGGAGGGTGTCCTCCGGTGGCTAGCTCACCTCACCTCACAGAGGGCACCACCTCCCGTGACATGCCCAACTGTGCCTGACTGTGCCTGGCATGCCCGACTGTGCCTGGCATGCCCGACTGTGCCTGACATGCCCGACTGTGCCCTTGGCTTTCCTTTCCATGAAGTAGTTGGGTTTTGAATACAACCTGAGGGGTTATCTGTTCTCTAGGATCTATTACAAAAGACCAACGCTGACTTCAGGGGGTCAGTGGGAGACTGTAGTGATCCCAGTACCAGCAGGGGTTGTCTGGAGCTCTGATGTAAAGAGAAGGGGCCCAAAGTGTTGTCCAGATCCCTTACCTGACTGTTACATCCAAAGGATACAAGCAAGCTATGTAGGTGTTCAGGGGAAGAGAGCAGAGGCCAAGCAACAGCAGTGCAGCCATCTCAGTGCGGAACTCCAGCCCCACAGACTGCCATTCACTTGGGCTGAGCACAAATCACTCACTCACTCACTCACTCACTCACTCACTCACTCACTCACTCACTCACTCATTTACTGGCAGAGCCTCATGTAGCCAGTTTAGCATTAAGCATTTTATATAGCCAAGGCTGGTCTTGAACTCTTCTTGATCCTCTTCTTGCCTCCTTATCTCAACTACTTTTAGAAGGTTAAATGTAATTCTGTTAGGCTAGCCAACTAAAATAGAGGACTGGGTGTGGCAGAGTATTTCATTAATTCTAACCGAAGGCAGAGATAGGTGGATTTCTGCAAGTTCCAGGCCAGCTAGGACTACATAGCAAACTCTAGGCAAGCCAAGGTCACATCATGAGATCTTGTCTCAAAAAGTGACTTTGGGACGTTTGATGGCTTGTAACTGAGACTGAGTTTGAGTCTAGCTAGTCTGGGCAACATGACGGTCTCTGTCTCAAAAAAAAAAAAAAAAAAAAAAAAATTGGCTTGGAATCTGGGATCCAACATCCCAGCCTCCATCAATCCCCTGCCCCATGCCCTCAATTCTTTCTCAGATTAGTTTCTCAATGTCTCTCCCCAAACCACCACTGACACACAGCAGTCACAGGCAGTGGGTGGTGCCATCCAAACAGAAACTGCCACAAACTGTGGAGACAGTTCCTGCAGCCCAAGGAGAAGCCTTCCCTCCCCTGCCTGGCTTCAGAATACAGGTGCACTCACCGGCAAGCATCTTAGGGTCCCCCACAGCCCAGAGGTGGATGGCACCGCTGGGGACTTAGAAGCAAGATGACTGCCTCCCTGTACAGCTCTTATTTGGAGGGTTGGCCAGACAGCCCAGCCCAGGTCCAGATATTTTTGGCATCTCTAGGCAGGAAGGGCACTGCCTGGGGGGGTGGGGAGAGCGAGGGAAGACATTATGAGCAAGGAAAGACTTCTTAAGCAAAGGTGTCTCCCAGAGGGCTCAAGCCAACCCTCAGATCACCGTCCTCTGCACATTGTGGGATGAGGGTCCCAAAAGCTAGGGGTCCAGAAGAGCCAGCAGAGGCTAACAGAAAAGCTGATCTGACCCAGGCCCCTTCCCCACCCCAGCCCCACCCCAGCCCCACCCCAAGGCCAGGGAGGCCCACATAGAGGTGTTTGCCTTTCCTGCCTCCACACTGGTTCCATTCAGAGTGGCCCATCCCACCCCAGGCCAGCAGCCAAGGACCAGTGCACCAGGGGGTGAGATCACGGCCCAGCCTCCCTCCCATCCTCGTTTCGTGAACATGAACATGCCATAGCAGCCACAGGGGCCTCTCAGTTTCATGGGGCACTGGAAAGAAGAGAGGGGGGAAAAAAGGGCAGGTAGAGGAGGGTCAAAGAATATACGGAAGAGTCTGCAAAAGAAGAGGACACGCATGATGGGAAATGGAGCCTCCCAGGAGGTCCTGGCCATACAGAGCCAGGATCAGGAGCCACTGGGCAGAGGGCCAGTCCAGAACCTCACTGCCTTGTTTTGTGCCCAGACACTGATGCTGGGATACCCACTTGGAAACGAGCATCCTCACCCCTGGACCAGGGGTCCAGGAGAGGCTGAGACCTGGTCTGGGACCAGGAGAGAGGGTGAAAAGTTTCCCCACGTCAGAAGGCCATGGGGGAGGAACCTCGGGGTCTTGCTCTTCGCTCTGTCTGACTGTCACATGGGTACATGAAGGGGGTAGAAAGGTCAGATGTGCCCTTTCAGGCCCGTGAGAAAAACTCTGCCCATTTCCCTAATCCATATTTATTGGTGTGAGACACTGGGGTGGGAGAAAGCCCCTGCCCCCATCCACTGCCCCAGTCAGGCCAGGTTAGCACTAAGAACAGGCTCCATGTCACCCACCCAAATCCTACTCTTTGTCTCTAGATTGGCTCCAGAGCGCCCCCCCTTCAATTCCCCGTAGGAGTTGCCAAGCAACCATAGAAGGGTAGCTGAGATATTTTCTTTATTACAAGCAAAGGAAAGACAGAATTGTGGTCCCAGAGGGGGACATTAGGGTGCTGAAGGAAGAGCACCCTGTGCTCGGAGGGGTCCACCGTCCCCATGTACCCTGAGTACCAGCAGTACAAAGGCAGGGCCCCAGAGTCCATCTGAAGCAAGAAGACAGAAAGAACAGAGGGGTGGGAGGTGGAAGGGGCTGGCAGACACCATTCCAGACTGAACAGTGCTACATGTCAAGGCAGGCACCTCCAAGAGACCCAGGCCTTTCTGTTACCACCAGCTGTGCTATCTGCATTAAGTCATTTTCTTTCTCTGGTCCTGCGTTTTCTCCTTGATAAAACGGGAGTATATCACCTCATTTAACCCTCATGAAAATTCGGTGGAAGGTCATTTTCCCCCCTGCCATTTACTGGTTAGAGAACAGCGGCTCAAAGATGTGACACCAAGCGCCTAGCTGATAAGGCCAGGGTGTTTTCCTTAGCCCCAGCTGGTTTTCAATAACAGCTTTACTGAGGTTACGCATTATACAATTTGCTTGCCTAAAGTGCTTTCAACATTTGTATCCAACATATTTTATTCTTGTTTTTTGTTTTTGTTTTCAGTTTGTGGCATTTTTGTTTTTGTTTTGAGACAGGGTTTCTCAGTTTAGTCCTGGCTGTGCTGGAACAAACTCATTCTGTAGACCAGGCAGCCTTGAACTCAGAGATCTGACTGCCTCTGGCTCTGGCATTGGGAATGAAGATGTGTGCCTTCACTGCCTGGCTTAGTTTTTTTCTTATATCATTCTAAAAAGTATTCCCTCCCCTCACCCTATCCTCAAGATGAGCATATCACACAGTAGTAGAGTCAGCATTCTACCTCTGTGAGCCTACTATACGCCCTAGTCTGTCTGTCTGTCTGTCTGTCTGTCCCCTCACCCTATCCTCAAGATGAGCATATAACACAGTAGTAGAGTCAGCATTCTACCTCTGTGAGCCTACTGTACGCCCTAGTCTGTCTGTCTGTCCTCTCACCCTATCCTCAAGATGAGCATATAACACAGTAGTAGAGTCAGCATTCTACCTCTGTGAGCCTACTGTATGCCCTAGTCTGTCTGTCTGTCTGTCTGTCTGTCTGTCTGTCNGAGCATATAACACAGTAGTAGAGTCAGCATTCTACCTCTGTGAGCCTACTGTATGCCCTAGTCTGTCTGTCTGTCTGTCTGTCTGTCTGTCTGTCCCCTCACCCTATCCTCAAGATGAGCATATAACACTAGTAGAATCAGCATTCTACCTCTGTGAGCCTACTGTACGCCCTAGTCTGTCTGTCTGTCTGTCTGTCTGTCTGTCTGTCTGTCTGTCTCTCTCTCTCACACACACACACACAATCACACTCACACCCACCACACTCACACATTTTTTTTAATAGTGTAAAAGGCTAGGCAGTGGTGGCACATGGCTTCAGTCCCAGTGCTGGGAGGCAGAGGTGGGTGGATTTCTATGAGGCCAGTTGAGGCCAGCCTGGTCTACAGAGGGAGTTCTACAACAGCCAGGGTTACACAGAACTGCCACCACCACCATCCAAACAAGAAGCAAACAAACAAAATTTTTATAAATCTGGTCATGGTGGTTCCTATTTTTAATTCCAGCATTAGGGAGGGTGAGGCAAGGGGCTTGCTATGAGTCTGGGGCTAGCTTAAGCAATATAGTGAGTTCTCGGCTAGCCTGGGCTACAAAGTGAGACCTTGCCCCATGAAAGAAAGAAAAGGAAAGGAAAGGAAGGGAAGGAGGAAAGGGGAAGAAAGGGAAGGGGAAAGGGGGAGGGAAGGAGGGAGGGAGGGAGGGAGGGAGGGAGGTTCAGGTTTGGAGGCCAGTCCGTCCCAGCCAGTACCTATTAGAGTGCTCCCCATTACCTTCCACCTCCTCCAGCCTCCACCTTGTATCTATAGACTTCCCCATTGTGACTATTTCCTATACATGTAATCAGACAGCACACCTGAGTCCTAGCACCTTCCAACAGCTCCAACCTCTGGAAGGGATGGGGGTCACCGAAGCGTTGGGGCAGGTAGAGCAGTTACGGATGTGACCTTTGTAGGCTGATGGCTCTGTAACTTTCATCCACCACCCAGATCTATGCCTAGCGGGAGGGAAGGATGTACTCTCTCCAGCCTTGTGCTCTTGGTCTGTGGAATGGAAAGACAGCCTTTTTCTCCCAGGGATGGAGCAGTGTGTGACAAATGTCTAGCCAGGTGCCTGCTACTCGGGTATATCATAGTTTACGGATGACAGGGGTCCATGCAATCTAGTGCTTGTTTGGTCTTGACCTAGGCACCTATTAAGGGTAAAATGTTCTTCTAGATGCTTGAGACAGTGAAAGGGACATGATCCTGTCCGTACAAACCATCCACTCTAGTGCAGAGACAGACAGGATAGCTTATCAACAGGACATATACAGGGTGAGATAGATCAGGGAAGACAACAGCACAGCACAGCGAGATGGAGGAAGCCTGCTACTTAGATGGTGTCACCCATATTTCTGTACTGACAGTGGAGCCCAGGGTTTTGCATATGATAAACAAGTGCTCTGTGACTGGCCTATCTCCCCAGACCTATCACTGATTTTGAAAGTGGCCTAGCCTGTGCTCAAACTTGGGACTCTTCTGTCTTGGCCACCAGAGTAGCTGGGACTGCAGGTGTGCAGCACCACGTCTGGCTATCACAATGGATACTTTGAACAGCAAGGCTTGCTGCTACCCTCCCCACAGAGGAGAGTGTCTTCTGCAAACTGCAATATGAAATAGTGAAGGGTTCTCAGACCCCAAGCAGGGGCAGCAGCATCTAGGACTTCATGTGTCAGGTTATACAGTTATCAATTTATTTCTAAAGCTGGGCCACCTGGCCAGCAACCCCCACTAGAGAGCACTCTGTAGAGTCCCTAAAACTCAGAGTGGGCCAGCTTTGGCCCAAGGGGGTGCAGCAAGAAGCAAGAAGACTTTCTTGTGTTCCAAGTTGGCTTCCAGCCAGGTCAGACTGAAACTTGGATTGACAGGAGACAAGACCACAGAGTTTAAAATGCCCAGCAGAGATCTGGGTTCTGATGAGCCTGTAGCCCCAGCTGCTGTTGGGTGCATGCCATTCACGCACTGAGCTTTGGGCTTGCCTGTGAAGCTCAGCACAGAGCCCTTCCAAACTTAGGCTCCCTACTGCTGCATCGCCTCTGACCCCAGCCCAGCAGCTCAGCCAATTTGCTATGAACGGTCACATAGCTCACCCTGCACTGTTTGTTTTTTATTGCATGTACCTCTTCTGTGTGGGTGGGTGGAGGGTATGTACGCCATGGCAGATGCTGGGTAGAAGACAGCTAAGAGTCAGCTCTCGCTGGGCATGGTGGTGCACACCTTTAATCCCAGCACTCGGGAGGCAGAGGCAGGCAGATTTCTGAGTTCGAGGCCAGCCTGGTCTACAAAGTGAGTTCCAGGACAGCCAGGGCTACACAGAGAAATCCTGTATCGAAAAACCAAAAAAAAAAAAAAAGAGTCAGCTCCCTCCTCCCACCATGTAGGTCCCCAGGAGCAAACTCAGGGGATCAGTCTTAGCAACAAACACTCTTATCCACTGAGCCATCTCTCACCTGTTTCCTGGTTTTAAAAAGCTCAATGCTGGGATTCAAAACTAGGGCCTTGGGAGTGCTAAGCAAGTGTCAATGTCCTTTGTGTTACATCCCGTCCTCATATTTTTGTTATTTTTTTATTTTTCTTTTCTTTTATTTGTTTTTCCAAGACAGGGTTTCTCTGTGTAGCCTTGGCTGTCCTGGTACTCGATCTGTAGACCAGACTGGCCTCGAACTTGGAGATTCACCGGCTTCTGCTTCCTGAGTGCTGACAAGTTACACACCACACCACCATCCAACTGCAATAGGTGCTCTTAACTGCTGAGTCATTTCTCCTGTTTAAGCTTTGACTTTTTTTTTTTTTTAAGCTTTGACTTTTTAATCCTCCTGCCTTGGTTTCCCAAGTACGAGTATTACAGGCATGTGCCACCACAGCTGGCTTTTTGCCCAACTGTCCTGAAGTCGGTTTCTTTGTCATCTACCCATTCATTTAATTATGACATTAGTAAGGCATCCATTCATGCACGTTATCTGTCATTCATTCAACAGATGCTCCCTGAGCATGTCCTTTGTGCCGGGCAGTGTTTGCTCCAGTCCTTGGTAAAATGCCAGTCTTGTGGGAAGTGTGCAAATATGCACATTACTGTTTTCTTTCTGAGAGCTGATTTTCTCCCCCTCCACCTGTGTGTGTGTGTGTGTGTGTGTGTGTGTATGTTTGGTTTTTTTTTTTTCTTTCTTTCTTTCTTTTTTGAGTCAGGATTTCTCTGGGTAGCTCTGGCTGTCCTGGAACTTGCTCTGTAGAGCAGGCTGGACTCAAACTCAGAGATTTACTCAGAGATTTGCCTGCCTCTGCTTCTTCTTCTTTTTTTTTTTTTTTTTTTTTTTTCGAGACAGGGTTTCTCTGTGTAGCCCTGGCTGTCCTGGAACTCACTNTGTAGACCAGGCTGGCCTCGAACTCAGAAATCTGCCTGCCTCTGCCTCCCGAGTGCTGGGATTAAAGGCATGTGCCACCACTGCCCGGCTGAGAACTGGTTTTCGTAAGGGCTAGGTGGGTTGAATGCACACTGAAGCCCAAACATTTATGTGTATAGTTGCATGCGCATGTATATTGGAGGTGTGGTAAAGCCTTCCTCACTGGAAGTAGGTGCCAATGTTTGGATTTTCCCATCATTGCAGAGGGCAGGTATAAGGAGCTCACATCCCACGAGCTGTAACCAAGGCTCAGCCCCAAGAATTTACCTGTCCTGGACGCCCACCGTGGTGCTGCTTTCCCAGGAAGTTTCCTTCTTTCTTCCTGTTGCAGTGAATCTCTGCCTTCTACAATCCCAGAGAAATGTGTCAACACTTCAGAGCACCCCCGGCTCTTCCCCTTTCAGTGGGGTTGGTTAGAAAGCTAGATGTCTGTTTGTCCACCTGTCCACTGGCCTTTCAGGATCCCTAAAGCATTTAGAGCAGAATCCTCCCAAAGCCCGACTAAGCCTGCCAGGGTGAGCCTATGATTTGTCTGAAACTCTCAGAGTACCAGACCCAGGGAATCCTACCTCTAATCGAGCTCGTTGTGATCCTTTCTGCTTGCTGCTTTGGGAGCCACTGGGATCTCTGCCTGGGACAGCGTCCACTGCCCGTCTTTCCCCACACACTCTCAATTTCTTTCTCTGGACTTCTATTCTCTAGGATTTGCTTCAGATGTAGCTGGGTTACCTCCTATGGGAATGCCTGTTCCTTGCTGTCCTGACTACCACAGGGTAGGCACTCTGTAAATGGGCAGGACTTTCACTGCCTTCTGGTGCCCTGGGGGTAATGAGTAAGGGTGAGGGCAGCTTTAGCTCAGTCTGGGTTGTGAGCGCTTGCTTGGGGCTCTTGGTTAGATTCCTAGTAGCACAGACAAAATCAAACCTGCAGTAGTGATGTGGGGAGAAGACGGCAGGAGGGGAAAACCTGTTCCTGCAGTTCCATGCCCTGTCCACTCAGGCTGTGTTCACGCCAGACTGCAGTGGGTTATGATTTATACAGTCTCCTAGAAGCCACTGCCTGGAGCACAGTTAGGCTGGCTTCTCTGAAGCTCCTAATGAAAGACTAGGAAAATAGTTTGCAATAGGTTGGACAATCTTAGGTTCCAACCTTGCCTCTGTCACTTCCTAGCCACTGGGCTATTTCTTTATCTGTAAAATGGAATTGATAACATACCTACTTCGAAGGTTGTTGCCAGAATCCAGAAAATTGCTGCCTTTCTTAATCACTCACTACATGGGTTTTGCTATATTGCCCAGGTTGGTCTGAAATACATGGTTTCAAGTGATTCCCCTGCCTCAGTTGCCCCAAGTAGCCAGAGACTATAGGTACTTGATGCTTGGCACACAGCACACTGTCAGCATCAAGGAACTTGAGATTTTAGCTAGCAGGGATCCCGCTCTTATAAACCCAGAATCCATGTTTTGTAGTATTGTTAAGAAAAACTCAAGCCGGGCGTGGTGGCGCATGCCTTTAATCCCAGCACTCGGGAGGCAGAGGCAGGCGGATTTCTGAGTTGGAGGCCAGCCTAGTCTACAAAGTGAGTTCCAGGACAACCAGGGCTATACAGAGAAACCCTGTCTCAAATAACAAAAAACAAAAAAACAAAAAAGAAAAACTCAAAGTTTGCGTAGTTCGTTTTTAAGCCACAGGCCATGCAGACGCCTCCACACATTTAATGAGTGTTTGAGGGAAGGCACAGAACTGGGGGGGGGGGGGTTCAGAGGCACAAAGACCCACCCAATCCGCCTCCTGTGCCAGTGAGGAGAATCAAACTAATCTGCAACCACACGGCAGCTAGGCACATGGCAGGGATGCCCATAAGAAGAGGGCATCTCAGGGCAGGAGTGCGGGCTGTGCCATGGCAGAGGCGGTGTGCTTGAGAAAGCCTAGGGAGGAGAGGGCAGGAAGACCAACACTCACTCCCCGCTGGGGTGTGACACTCACTGGGGTGACAATCCCCAGAATGATCTCTGGGGCTGGGGATCTGGATGAATGCAAACAGCGTTCTTCTCTATCAGCCCTGTTTAGGGTACATATTAGACCTTCCACAGAGTTCCTGAACCTCTGGATGGGTGGGCCATCCGAAGGAAGACACAGGAGACTAGCATTAACAGATTACCTAGCCTTTCACATACACCGCTTCTCTCATCCATGGGTGCTGCAGTTAAGGGTCAGGAGCCTGGGAATCAAGCCCTTGTCTTTGGGGAGGGGAGGGGGAGTCTCCAGATCCCTCTTGGGGGTGTGGTCTCTGGAGACTGCATCTTCAGCCTGTTGGTTGGGACTATATGATCCCCCCTTATTCTTTGGATGAGCTTTCTAAGGGGGGGGGTGACCCTCTGACTTCTAGACTGTTACCCCCTCACACCATGGGAAGGAGCTTTAAGGAGGACTCAAGAGATAAAGATGTAACTGGAAGGAAGCTTGGGTCCTGAAAGATCCTGGGGTCTCCTTGTTACTCTTGGGGAACTCAGCCAAGCTCAGAGTGGCCTCATTCAGGTCCAGAGTCCAGGACCGAGATGTGGGTGCCTGGCCCTGGAGGGAGGGGGCTACCGGCAAAGGGGTCAAGCTGAGGGAGCAGGCGGGGCGACCGTAATGGAGGGTGCTGAGTGGGGTGGGAGGGCACAGGGTCCTGCCGGTGCAGAGTGGGGGGAGCGGCCCCCAGGGAGGGGCATGCTATGTCTTTAAGAGCTGCCTGAGCGCAGGTTGCAGCTGCCTGGCCAGCCCGAGAGACAGCGGAGATTCATTACCCGTCGACACAATGACCATTGATGGCCCCGTGGCGTTATTCAAATCCAGTACCAATTGCAGCCGAGCCCCTTTCTCCGCGCCAGGCCCGTATTGTTGGAGCGGCCCACTAAAAGCCCGCCCCGGCCCCAAGCCGCCAGAGGCGCCCGCTCGGGTTCAGCCCTGCGCCTCGCCAGCACGCCGGCTCCCAGTCCGGCTCCCTGGGCGCTGCAGGTGACCCGGCGGCACATTCCGGCGCTCCCCGGCGCTCCCCGCTGCCCGGGATACCACCACCCGCGACTCAGCCACAAGGAAGCAGAGAGCGCCTGAGCCGGTGCGTGCGCGGGGCCAGGCTGGGGAGGGGGCCCCGTGAGTCCAGCATCCCAGACCCGGGGCTCAAGAGATGCTACCGGCCTCGGGCCCCAGTTTTCTGGATTTCCAGAACCCAGCCTGGGGGGCGGAGAGAGGGGAATGGGGTTCCCTGGGCCTGACAGGAGATTCCTCCAAGCTGGGGCAGCCCAGAGACACAACGCCGGTTACTCTAGGGACCCTTGGCCGCGATGGAAGGAAACACGCCGGGGGGCGATGGGGATGCCCTAGCAGGGCCAGGATCTGGACACCGGCTTGTCCACCTTACCGCGGGACGGGCTGCGATTGCCGAGCTTCTGCGAGGTATTCCGATACGCAGCTCCCGAGATCTGGTGTGCGCTTTTAAGGAGCCAGGCAGAACCCAGAGGGGGACCGGGGCCCTGAACTCAGGGGCTTCGCCACTGATTGTCCAAACGCAATTCTTGTACGAGTCTGCGGCCAACCGAGAATTGTGGCTGGACATCTGTGGTTGAGCTCCGGGCTCAACAGAGACGGGGGCCACAGAGAGAAGGTCCACGCTGGGAGACCCTCTGGGCAGCCGGCAGGTCCCAAAATGATCATAGTGGCCCCAGACTGGCATGCAAAGAGGGGACAAAAGTCCTTGCCACCGGCGCCGCCATCCTCATCCTCGGCGGCTCTTTCCGTCTCTTCTGCGGGTGACCCATGTCGGCTGGCAGGGTCCTCCAGTCGATCACTCTGGGTTTCCCCGCTTTCAAATTTCGGCCGGAACGAAGCTGGTATAAAGCAGAGGGACCCGAATGTGGTTCGTGCGGCCGGTCCTTGGTCAGAACCGCAGTTAGTGGGGGTGAAGGTATATGACAGCAAAATTCTTTTGCTAACTTGTTTTGAATTTGTTTCAACCTGTCCCCTGACCAGTCCCCCCCCCCAACAACAAAAAACAAACAAACAAACCCGAAATCAACCCGCATATCCCAAACCAGCCAACCAACCCCTCCCACATGCTGCTCTGGACCGACTGATGGGCTGTGCCTCCTCCCGCTGCTGCCAGAAACCGCGAAGCTGGGGAATGATGCGCTCCAGCCGGGCAATCGCCATGGCTTTGGAAATAAGAACTTGGACAAATCAATCCTTTTCATTAAAAAAAAAATGCTTCGGAGGTAGTGGGACTTGTTTATTTCCTCAAAAAGCAAGAGTTGCATGGGAGGGGCTGTTGGGCGCTCGTGGACCTTAGTGAGTCACCTGTCTCTGACCCCTTTCTGCTAGAAACTAAGAAACGACCTGAGTGGACCTGGGTGAATGGGCACAACCGCAGTGGCACCACATGGGGAAAGCTGGTTTCCTCAGCCCATCCTCCTAAATGGTCAGCATTAACTGGGGGGCCATAAAAGCAAGAGGTCCCTACCTACACCCTCCCACCCATCAGCTACAGAAAGCATCCTAGCACTTATGTTCGGTAGCTGAAGCCTAGGAACCAGGACAGTTTGATCCTTTAAAAAAGAGAAAACCATGGCAAGGCTTGACCTCAGCACACCCTCAACTGCACTTGGACCCAACACTGGCTGCTACTATGTACACAAGCCCAAGGGTCTGTTGTGGGGCAGTGGCTGGGAACAGCTCACCAAGCAGGTGTCAGAAAATGCCCTCCTTGAGAGTTTGCTCTTTCCCACCCCGCATCACTGGCCCACAGTATCAAACACTCTCATCTATGCAAGGTAAAGAAGTCCACCTTATTGCCATGGAGTGAAAAGCAACATTTTGGGTCAGATGAAGCTTTTTCTGCAGGTTGTGGAAGTCATGAGGCTCATCAGGCTTACTTAGGCCACCCCTTCTGGGACTGGTGACTGCAGTTGGCAGAACAAAGCCTAGCTTGGACTGGTTGGTGAGAATTCCTGGCTTAGGGTCTGGGCTGGTCTCCTCCCCACCCAGGCCGTCCTACTCACCCACCCTCTCTTTGGAACAGTTAATGTTTTTACCTTTCAGGTGAAGGCCATCTCTGAACCCTTGGCTCAGAACAGAGCATCTGTATTAGAACCCATAGATCCAAAGACTACGGGGTACCACCAGTTTTTAAGGATGAAGCGAGGCTAGTAAACAACCTGGTCTTTTTATTTGCCCAAGGCCAGCTGTTGCAGGCATGAAGTCTCCAGAGTTCCAGAAGGGACAGAGGAAAGGGGGACACAGCCTTCTGTCTACTAGGGGCTGCACACCCAAATCCGCTCGTTTCAGGAAGCCTGGAGTTACACATGCTGAGGCCCCGCCCCCCTCTGCCTAAGGTTAGGCTACTTCCTTCCATTCTCTACCCCCAACAGAATGAGTTGTAGGCAGGCTGGAGAGTATCTCAGGAGCCCATCTGGTGGCCTATGTGGGGGGGAGGCCAGCCAGGGTCAAGGGCTGGGAGTGGGGTGGGGGAGCGGGAGGAGGGGAATGGCTAGGAGAGCAGCTGCTGGGTGAAGGAGGGAGGGGAGCACTGAATAGGGGACCCCAGCTGGGGTTCCATAATGACATCAGTGGGGGACAAGCAGAGCTCTCTGTGTCCAGATGGGGAAACTGAGGCGGAGGCCCCTCTAATCTTTGGCAAGGGAGGAGTTTCTCATCAGTTACTCCAGTCCATCTATCTTCCCCATGAAGATGTCTCAGGAACTGGAGTGCCTTCCAGGCAAGCACTCAGCGCTTAGATACACCAAGACACACGAGTGCCAAGCAGCTTGGTCACCTGGGCACAGAGCCCCCTCTACTCCTGACACAGCACAGGAGCACCCTCCCCCAGCTCAGCTGCTGGGAGGAGTGCTGGGCTCAGGCGGCTGCTCTCTCGCTCTCCCTGCTCACGTGCCTTGCCCAGAAAAGCTCATTTTTAGCACCTGGCCTCTTTTCCCTGCCTAGAGGAAGCTCAGGGGTACAGCAGGGAAGGAGGCGGCCAAGGGGGACTGAGGACCTGGGAGCAGATCCGAAGGGTGCTGTGGTTGTCCTGTGTCCCCTGCTTGGGCCCATGGGGGAGACCTCAGCCGCCGTGCAGTGTGGAGATGAAGAGGATGCTGTCTTGGTCCTGAAGCTGGTAGTCCAGCTCCCCCTGGGTCAGGAAAAAGGGACGGGGACCATCAAAACATGGCCCAGGTCACTGCCAGGTATTGGGACACAGAGGAGAAAAGTGGATGTTCTAGGAAAAAAAGAAAACCCTCGCCAGGAAAATGGAGAGCCTACACATCTCCAGGAGGGCGAGCTCCCAGTTCCCCTCCCTCCTCACTGAGACAGAATACACAACAGCTCATCTGGGGGTGGGAGGAGGCATAAATGAGACAGAGATTACCCAGCCCAGACAGAAGCCCAGGGTTTCCTACTGGAGCAGGGCAGGCAAAGACTGGGGTGGTGGGTGGTGTGTCACTAGAGGTACTGACCAGCAGTTCCCAGTCGGCATCATTAATCAGCACCAGGATTCCTGGCCGCCTGTGGGAAAGAGGGTAGTGAGGAGCAGGAAGCAGACGGTAGGCCTCTCGGTCTGTGAGCTACCTTCCCTTCCACTTTCCCAACAAGTGAAAGCCACAGTCTACATGGTCAGGAAACCAGGTCAGACAATCCTGGTCTGGAGGGCAAAAGTCAGCAGCACCTCCTGCCCAGACTTCAGGGGAGGCAGTGCAGCTCTCCAAGCATCAGCTTCCTTCATGTGAAGACAGAGCCAATGACAAGGTCCACTAAGGGTACAACACAGCTATGCCCAGGGCTTGCTTGCCACTCTGAGTGCTTGGACTAAAGGTGTGTGCCACCACTGCCCGGCGGGAACCTACTTTTATTCGGTGTCTAACCTGATTCTCCTAGGCTCTGGAAAGAAAGGATTTCGGCTTCTAGGGCTCCTGGATGCCTCTCCTGGACAGGACCAAGCACCCGATACTTGAGTCAGCCCTGGTCCCTAAGGGCAATTCTCCAGGAGCACTGATGTCCTTGCAGGTGGCTTCCAGGACTGCTGTGTCAGAAACTGGAGACTGGAGATCAGTCCTGGGCCATAGGGGACCCATGACTGAAGGCAGATAATCTCACAGTCTTGTGGCCCTCCTTTACACAGAAGGCCATACTTGTGTACAAGTGAAAGGACTTGCCAGGAGGAACTTGGACCTTCCCTAGCAGGTTAGGATGGGTGGAGAAGTTCTATGTCTGAGTGACCTGGGACCTTGTCTCAGGGATGCCTCACACCGAACCTACGGACCACATGGACCTATTTCAGTGACAAAGAATGAAACTGGAGTGTTTTGAGTGGTGTTTAATTTTCAGTTCTATATAAGTGTGTATAGGTGAGTGCAGGCACAACAGAGCCTAAGGAGCTGGAGGCTAGAGGTGAGGTGACAGCATACTAAGGCAGCTGGGAGCTACCTGGTGTGTGTGCTGGCAGTCACACTCAGGTTCTTTGGAGAACCAGCATGTGCTCTTAACCTCTGAGCCATCTCTCCAGCCTGTGTTTGATTTTTTTTTATTTATTTATTTATTTATTTATTTTGGTTTTTCGAGACAGGGTTTCTCTGTGTAGCCCTGGCTATCCTGGAACTCACTCTGTAGACCAGGCTGGCCTCGAACTCAGAAAACTCAGAAATCCACCTGCCTCTGCCTTCCAAGTGCTGGGATTAAAGGTGTGTACCACCATGCCCGGCTCTGTGTTTAATTTTTAACACAGGATCTTGCTATGTTCTTAGATTGTCTTCAAACCTGTGGCAATCCTTCCTCCTGACCTTCTTGTTTTGTTTTCTTGAGACAGGTTTTTTTTGTGTGTTTGTTCTTCCTCCTTCTTTCTTTCTCTTTTTTTCTTTTTCTCTTTCTCTGTCTCTATCCGTCTCTCTCTTTTAGAGACAGGGTTTCTCTGTATAGCCCTGGCTGTCCTGGAACTCACTCTGTAGACCACGCTGACCTCGAACTCAGAAATCCACCTGCCTCTGCCTCCCAAGTGCTAGGATTAAAGGTGTGTGCCTTGGTGAGATGACTCAGTGGGTAAGAGCACTGACTGCTCTTCCAAAGGTCCTGAATTCAAATCCCAGCAACCACACGGTGGCTCACAACCACCCATTATGAGATCTGACACCCTCTTCTGGTGCCTCTGAAGTCAGCTACAGTGTACTTATGTATAATAATAAATAAATCTAAAAAAAGAAAAAAAAATAAATAAAACGGTGCGCACCACCACACTCTGTTAAAATGGAGCACTTAATTTCTCAGTCACTCTGGCCAACTTTGAGGGTTCAAGCAGCCACCACTAGACTCCTGAAGAGTGCTTCTGTCACTAAGACAAGGCGTATGGGACAGCTGTCCTCGACTAGGATGAGGGAGTTCTTGGGCAGTATGGCTTTCTCAGTATCTCCTGCACAGAGGGTAAGTGAGACCCAGGGGAGCAAGGTAACTCAGCTAAACTCCTGCATACATCAAGTCTGTGGTAGTGAGAAGCATAATCCACAGTTTTGGGAAATTCTATGAAGTTCCTTTCATATGAGGTTGTTTTTTGGTTTGGTTTGGTTTTTGTTTTTCAAGACTACATACACACTTCTTTATGTAGTCCTGGCTGTCCTGAAACTCTCTCTGTAGATCGTGCATGCTTACCTCAAACTCAGAGATCTGCCTGCCTCTGCCCCCCCGAGTGCTGAGATTAAAGGGGTGTGTGTGTGTTTCATATGGGTGTTTAAGAGCCTCAAATAGCCTACTGTGGTAGTAAGACAAACAGAAACAGACCTGAGCACAGCTCTCTCTTCAGAGGAGTTCAAGAATCAATCTACGGGCCAGAGGACTCGGGGGATGAGACAATCAGAACCCCAGGGCGTGGACTCAGACAGCCCTGCTCAGGGCCAGGGGGGGGGGGGGGATGGAACTCACACACTGTCTCCCTGGATGAACAGCTCTGGTCGCTCTTTTAGCAAATTCTTCTTGATCCAGACAAGGAGGTTCCGTATATCCCCTAGAAAGGGAGGCACAGAACAAACTGTCAAAGGAACATGGGGCCCAGAAACCTGATTAGGAGAGGCTGGTGATCTGTCAGAGACCTTAGTTCCCAGCACCCAAACTGGGGGGCCCAAGCCCACATATGCTTCCAATCTAGGGATCCGCTCTCCCCCTCTAGACCGGCATGCACATGCACTCAGGCACACATACCCACGTGTACACCCACATAATTAAAAAGGATTAGAAAAGGAACTCAGGCCCAGAGCAGGAACGATGCCACCCCAAGGAGACTGCGTAGAGGGCATCTAAGCCTGCCACCTTCATCTCTCTCTCCCGTCCAGCTGGGGAGGCCTCAGCTTTGCTCACCACAAGCAGGGTCTGCATATCTTTCCCTTTGTAAGGGGAGAAAAACAATCGCTGAGCTGATAACATCAGTTAATTTCCTCTAGCAGAGGAAGAGAAGGCTTCTCACCAGCCAGACCCTGACAAATCACTTTTGCAGAGCCCTGGGGGGTGGCCACCCTGATGAGGCAAGAGGTTCTGGGCTTCGAGAGACTCTCCTGATCTGCTACCACCCCGAGCTGCCGCTTGTGGGACTTGGAGGCCGTGGTCTCCGGGGTTACCTGTCCTTTCCTAGGAGCAGGAGGACCAGCCTGTAAGGAACTGGGATTGCCTCCCCCCTTCTTTACTTAGGCTGCTCCTGGGGCTCTGGGGGTCCTGTTCTCAGGGGTGACTTGACAGAAAGATCCCAGAGAAACAAATGGCACTTAGGAAGCCTGGGGGGCTGTCCTCAGTCTGCTGCCTGTGTCAAAGCTCTGAGGCTAAGCTGAAGCAAGGTGAGTGTGGCCTAAGAAGTCCTTCCTAGAGCCCAAATAAAGGGCTCCTGTAACAAAGGACAGCTAGTACATGGGAAGTTTCTCCGCTCCCAGTGTGAGGTTCACACTGCAGTGCATATGTGGGTCTAGTCTTGGGTAGACTTCCCAGGAAGTGGGAAGGTGCAGTTTTGTTTTGTTTTTTCCAAGATAGGGTTTCTCTGTGTACCCCTGGCTGTCCTGGAACTCACTTTGTACACCAGGCTGTCCTCGAACTCAGAAATCCGCCTGCCTCTGCCTCCCGAGTGCTGGGATTGGAAGGTGCAGTTTTTGCTGGACACAAACATCCCACGGGGCAACAGACAGTGTTCATGGACTAAAACTGTCACCACACAATTTAAAATCCCCTTTAAACAGAGCAAATATGTGGTCTCCTAGGCAAGGAAGAAGGGTGCTGCCTCCCTCAAGCTGCACTTGGACGCCTGGGCTCTGTCTAAAGGCTCAGGTTGCAGAGGCTTTTCCTTGGCCCTGAATCCCCTTGGCCTCCATCTTGGCACTGTCTAGTGAGCCGCCAGCCCATACATCTTACGGCTGTTCGATAGAACCACTGGAGTCTGACACATCCATCAGCCAGCCTCAGCAGCCTCAGCCAGCCTCAGCAGCCAGTTTGTGTGTTGAAGGACCGGGAAGAGGTTTGCCCAATGACCACAGGCTATATCTGACAATCCAGGACTCTTTTGGGGACAAGCCCTAGTTTCCTCCAAAGAGAGGGTGCTTCTGATCCACTCTAGATAGTTCGGAAATAGGGGAAGGCTAGTGGTCATGTCGGGGTCATCCACTTGATGACACTGTCATGGACTCCCAGGGGGGTGGGCTGGGGGATGAGTCTGCTGCCCAGTGCTGGCTCATTTATCATGATGCTCCTATTTGCTGAGGTCACTCCCTCCCTCTTTTGCCTGCCCCCCTCCAAGCCCGCCCACATTTTTGATAGCTTGTTACCATGGTGAGGCTGCTGTATCACAGCAGCCGGTATTGTCCCTGTGCCTGGATTTGGGGGTGGGGAGAGGTGGAACTCATGGCTCCCTTCTCAGGCTGCAAGGACCACTCAGACTGGCCTAAAAACGCACCCCCCCACCCCACCCCCGGGACCTCTTGCTTGGCTTGCTGAGGCCCAGACAAAATGCAAATAGGCTCCGAGCCAGATGGTCGCTTCCAAAGGCGCCCAAGGGAGGGGAAGGGTTAAGCTGTCAGGGGCTGGTGGCAGGGTGGCTTTGGAATAGACAGGGTAGAGAACCTTACTTCCACCTTCCGCCTGCCCGCCTGCCTTCTAGCTCCTCCTGAGCACCGTCTCCCTCCTGGGGCTGCCATTTACAAGACAAACATTTATTGAGCAACTATCCTAGGCCAGGCACTAGGGTGATGGGGCCAGCAAGATGGATGCAGAGCTGTCCTCGTCAAAGAGGGCAGCAGACATGACTTAATTAGGGGTGCTGTGCACTGCCTCCTTTGGGACCAGGAAAGGCCTTTCCAAGAACGCTAACAGTGAAGCTTAGGCCTGAAGGATGAATGGGCTTGGGTGGGGATAGCTTTCTGGACAGAAGGATGGACATATGGAAAGAGCCGAGGTGCCATGCAACTGGCAGGTCCAAGGCAGCAGGATGGAGGAGGCAGCATGGAGGAGGCAGGACGAGTAGCATTAGAGGCCCTGGGAAGAAGGCCTGCTCTGGATGAGGCTGCTCCCTCCTCCTGAACCCTAGAAGTTCTGGTGAGCTGGGCACCCTTTGGCCCCATGTCTCCATGCTTCTCTGTCCCAGGCTCAAGGATGCTGCCATCACAACTCTACCCCACGGTGCCAGTGGAATGCCAATGGGAGGGGAAGAGGTGAAGAGCACAGAAGTTGGAATTGGACAGTCTTAACTGTCTACCGTCGACAAGAGTCTCATGTAGCCAAGCTGGCCTTGAACTCTCAATCCTGGGCTCCCACCTCCTAAATCCTGGAATTACAGGCATGCATCACCATGCCTGCCTCTTTAGTTTGGAGTTGGACTCTGTTCATTCCTACTTATACAACCTCAGGAAAGGAATTCAAGAGCCTCACTTTTCCTCTAAAAAAAAAAAAGAAAAGAATAGAAAAGAAAGAAAAAAAAATGTCAACTGCACTGTTGCTTGGCTGAAGGGACGGACAGCTCAGTGGTTACGAGAGCTTGCTGCTCTTTCAGAGGACCAACATTAGTTCCCAGCACCCATGCTAGGCAGCTCATAACCACCTTCAGTGCACTCACTACAGCCCGAGGATCTAATGCTCATTCCCAGTCTTCTTAGGCAGGCACACACTCTCTCCTCTCATGAATATAAATATACAAAAATAAAACTGTAAAAAAAAATTGAAAAAAAAAATGTGGATCTGGAAAGATGGTCCAATGGTTAAGAGCACTAGCTGCTCTTGCGAAGACGCAGGTCTGACTCTCAGCACCCACATGGCAGTTCACAGTCACTTGCAACTCCAGTCCCTGGGGATCTGATGCCCTGTTCCGTTCTCTGTAGGTACTGGATATGCACATGATACACAAGTATGTAACCAGGCAAAACACCCACACACATAAAACTAAAAAGAACTTTTTGAGGAAAGAATGTGTTGTAAGGATCAAATAAGATAATCTATAACATGATTCTTTTTTTTTGGTTTTTCCAGACAGGGTTTCTCTGTGTAGCCCTGGCTGTCCTGGAACTCACTTTGTAGACCAGGCTGGCCTCGAACTCAGAAATCCNCCTGCCTCTGCCTCCTGAGTGCTGGGATTAAAGGTGTGCGCCACAACGCCCAACTATAACATGATTCTTGGAGCTGTGCCTAGACTATCAATTATTCCTGAATCCAGGGAAAGAAACTATCTCCTCTGGACTCTCTAGTATGTTTGTTATATGTTACATGCTCTGCTCATCGCCTGGCCTTAGAGAGAGGAGTACTACTGCTCAGATAGCCCTGGGATTTCCACAGGATATGCTGTATTCACTGGAAGCAAGATGTCAGCAACAGAAATAAGAGAGGGTACAGCCATGCAGTAGTGTGCACTCCTTTAATCTCAGCACTCAGAAGCAAAGGTAGGCAGATCTTTGTGAGCTCAAGACCAGCCTGGTCTATAGAGTGACTTGCAGGACAGTCAGGGCTACACAGAAAAACCTTGTCTCAAAAACAAACAAACAAAAACAAAGCAAACCCCTCAAACCAATCAAACAACAGAAAGAAGGTGTGGGACCCACACACTGGTCTTACTTCCCAGGCTGCCTAGGCTGTCCTGAGTTCTGCCTCAGACATCCTCCTGCCTCAGCCTCCCATGTAAGGTTGAGGCTACAGGCACATGGCGCCACTCCCACCGTCTTCCTCCCATTTTAGGGTCCAGAACAGTAAGATGCCAGTGGCTGGTTGAGCTTTTGGGGCAGGCTGTGTGGGAAGACTCACATTTCAGGGTTGTGCGTGCTACAGCCGCGACGCGCTCAGTACTGAAAAGGAAGGGGGCACTCCAATGCAAGGCTCCCAGTGCAATCCCTCTGGAGACAGTGGGAGAGAGGCTGCTGCTTCAGTTTTTTTTGTTTTTTTTTTTTTTGGTTTTTCGAGACAGGGTTTCTCTGTGTAGCCCTGGCTATCCTGGAACTCACTTCATAGACCAGGCTGGCCTCGAACTCAGAAATCCACCTGCCTCTGCCTCCCAAGTGCTGGAATTAAAGGCGTGCACCACCACGGCCAGCTACTGCTTAGTAATGGATCAGTTAAAGGCCAAATAGAGAAGGCTTGCACTGAAGGCTAGATAATCTCGGGCAAAAGATCCCTTCACTTGAACATATTGGTGTCATTTATCCTGGCAAATGTGGCTCATAATCAACATTCAAGAGTGTTGCTGTGAGGATTAAGGCAAAATGCTAGCAGCAGGACATCAGCAGCAAACACAGACAACACTTCACAGATGGGCGCTCTAAGCTGTGTACTCAAGTGACTTGATTCCTCATCCTCAGCACTGCCAGAGCCCTGACCAAAGGTGGCAAAGGCAAAGAAACCATGCTGTGCCCACCTAAGTGAGCAAGTACAAAAGCTCTCACTAGGCCAGATGTGGTGGTGAAAGTCAGTCACCCCAGTCCTTGGGAGGATAAAGCAGGAGGATCAGGTCACCCCTAGTTAAACAGCAGGTCTATGGGCCAGCCTAGGCTCCACCAGACCCTACCTCAAAAGACTCAGTGGGGGGTCACAAAGGAGAAGGAACACACTGAAAGTCTGTTATACACTTGTATGAGATGGTCTTGGGTAACCTTGTATGATAAAATAAGGAAAGAACCCAGCACTCGGGAGGCAGAGGCTGGTGGATTTCTGAGTTCGAGGCCAGCCTGGTCTATGAAGTGAGTTCCAGGACAGTCAGGGATACACAGAGAAACCCTGTCTTGTAAAAAACCAAAAAAAAAAAAAAAAAAAAAAAAAAAAAGAAAGAAAAAAGAAAAGAAACAAGGAACCCCTGCCAGAACCCCAGAATCCCTTGCCCCCCCCCCCATCACCTTACTTAGGAGATACTGACAACCCACACTGGCGGGCTCCTTAGAGCAGTGGCTCTCAATCTGTGGGTCATGGTAGCATAGCAGATATCCTGCATAGCAGACATCTATATTACAATTCATAACTAGCAAAATTACAGTTATCAAGTATGGATGGGGTCACCACATTAAGAAGTGTCACAACGTTAGGAAGAAACCACTACCTTAGAGTGTCAATACCAGTCCCTCAGAGCTGGAGAGATTCATCCCTGACAGCAAATCCTGGCTGCAGCAGAACCTTATCCAGCCTCGGTGAACACACAGGAACAGGGTTTGCTCTCTCCCAAGTACAAGTCTGTCCTCTGCCACTCCTGTCCACTGGGCCTGCTGGAGCACAGGCCCCATGCCAACAAAAGAGTTTTCTCACCTCCACCTGGGCCCCTAAGTCCCGCCCATAAGTTAAAGTGTTCCTCCCTACCAAGTATAAGGCTCCAAGGCAGGACTCTTCTAGGAGTCCCACCCCAGGCCTGAGCTAAAGGAGAAGAAAGAGCTGGCATGGGAGGAATGAAAGAGAAGAGGGGTGGAGGGAACCTCAGAGGCTCCATTTACAAGTGAATGGGGTTAAGAATGGAGCAGTTTGTGGGCTAAACTGGCCTCAGAAGGAGGTTTACAGATGTGTGCGGGACGCTCCTCATTGTTTAATTAAGCAGAAAGTGGATCTTTTCAAAAGCAATTTTGCACAGGACTGGGAAGGGAGGGTAGAGGAGGGAGGTAGGAAAGGGATCAGCAAACAGGCCTGGAGAGCAGAGAAAGGAACAGCTGGCCCGGCGAGGCTGTGAAATGCATGCTAAGCAGTTTAAAACGCCCAGGAACTGCTGCTCGGCTCCTGCCCTCCCTTGCTAGCTACCGTTTAACAGGACTGGAGCAGGAGTGGATGATGTCTGTGACGGTGCAGCAGAGGAAAGGGTCACCCTGGGCTACATAGAGCGCTCTCCTGTGTCAATCAGTCAATGAGTCAACTAATGAACCAGCAGAAATGGCAGGTACCTCCCAGATCAGCTATGAGCAGGAGCCAGAGCAAAGAAGGCACCAAAGACTCCAGCATCGTGCAGAGGGGTGTGATGACTACACCACTTGCTGAGGATTCAGTGAGTGACAGGGGGAGGGAACTGTGAAAACGTGGGTGTTTTTGTGTCAAGCAAACCTAGGGGGAAATAAACCCTAACTCGTGTTATTTTATTTTGGATATAGACTCTTATGTGTCCCAAGGCTGGCTTCAAGATCACTCGAACTTTCAACTTCTGGCTGTCCTGCTCCCCCCTCCTCCCCACATCCAGTTGTAGCCCAGATTTACTCAGTGCTCGATTGGAACAAAGGGCGTTGTGCATGCTAGGCAAACCTCAACTAAGTTACACCTGCACCCAAACTGGTATTTTAATAGGTGCCTTTTTAAGCTAGACACAGCATGCCTTTAACCCCAGCACTTGATGGCAGAGGCAGGTAAATCTCTGAGTTTAGTGACTTCCAAGATAGCCAGGACAACCCAGAGAAATCTACTACTAACAAAACCTCCTTATTGTTTTGTTTTTGAGACAGGGTCTCACTATGTAGCCCTTGCTGTTCTGGAACTCACTGTGTAGACCAGGCTGGCCTCGAGCTCAAATCCAGCTGCCCGTTTCCCGAGGGCTGGGATAAAGATGAGTACCACCATGCATAGCCCGGGGTTTTAATAAACTTCTAACCAGGCTTTGGGATAGAATCTTTGAGAAGCTTCATCTGAGAAATCCTTGTTCTTCTCAAGGCCACCAAAGCTATGTGACTGTCAAACTATAGCTCCCTTTATTTATTATATATGGATCGTCCCCTAACAGTGACACACAATCCTGCTACCCTGACATTTAACTTTGGCAGCTTTCTGTCCCAGCTCAACACAGTCATGTGTTCTTCAGGTCATAGTGAGAGCAGGCAGACCCGTGAAAATTAACTACCAACAACTACCAATTTGAAACCAAGGACCAACAAACATAATGAAGACAGGGACAGGTCCTCGTGGTTCCGGCTGTTTGAGGTGGACTTGACTGCCAGTAAAGAGGTGCTCAGCATGCAGCTATTCAACAAAGGTTACTAAGTATTTTAAATGAGCCAACTAAAAACCTCCTCCCTTATTTAGGCGCTCCCCTACCCCACCCCCACCCGGTCCCTCTGGGCTGGGTATTTCTGGTGGTGGCAGGGACTGATGGAGGGCTTCATGTGCGGTAGACACCAAGCCACATTCCCAGCTCCCGAGCTTAATTTTAACTTACACCTTTTTACCGAGTCCTTTTTTTTTTTTTTTTGGTTTTCCTTTTTTTCTTTTTTTTTGTGACAGGATTTTTCTCTGGCTGTCCTGAAGCCTGCTGGGTAGACAAAACTATCCTCGAACTAATAGAGATCCTCCTGCCTCTGCTACTGACTGCTGAAATGAAAAGTGCATGTTGCCGGGCGGTGGTGGCGCACGCCTTTAATCCCAGCACTTGGGAGGCAGAGGCAGCGGATTTCTGAGCTCGAGGACAGTCTGGTCTACAAAGTGAGTTCCAGGACAGCCAGGGCTACACAGAGAAACCCTGTCTCGGAAAAAAACAAAAACAAAAACAAAAACAAGAAAAGTGTATGTTACCATGGCCCCCCCTTTTTTTTTTAAAGATTCATTTATTTTATAAATACCAGTGGGTTTTTTGTTTGTTTGTTTTGATTTGTTTTTTTGAAGACAAGGTTTCAAGCTGGGAAGTGGTGGCACACACCTTTCATTTCAGCAGTTGGGAGGCAAAGGCAGGTAGACCTCTGTGAGTTTAAGACTAGCCTGGTTAGAGGCAGAGACAGGCGGATTTCTGAGTTCGAGGCCAGCTTGGTCTACAAAGTGAGTTCCAGGACAGCCAGGACTACACAGAGAAACCCTGTCTTGAAAAAACAAAAACAAAACAAAACAAAGTGCCTGGTCTACACCGCGAGCTCCAGGACAGCGAGTTCTGGGATAGAGAAACCCTGTCTCAACCCCCACAAAAAGGACAAGGTCTCACTTATACTCTGGCAGCCTTGAACTCTTTAATGTAGATGAGGTTAGCTTCAGACTCAGAATCCGCCTGCTTCCCTGCCTTCTTCCCAGTGGTGAGATTTAAGGAATGTATCACCTTATTAGCCTGTCAGAGGGTTTGGTCTGACTCTGTCAGTACACCTCCTGTATGCCCAATGCCCTAGGGATCAGAAGAGGGACTTGAACCCTAAGACTAGAGTTATAGATGTATGGGTGCTGGGAAATACATTTGAGTTGTTCAAGAGTAGCCAGTGCTGCCGGGCCTGGTGGCGCAGGCCTTTAATCCCAGCACTCGGGAGGCAGAGGCAGGCGGATTTCTGAGTTCGAGGCCAGCCTGGTCTACAAAGTGAGTTCCAGGACAGCCAGGGCTACACAGAGAAACCCTGTCTCAAAAAACCAACCAAACAAACAAACAAAAAAAAGAGTAGCCAGTGCTCCTAACAGATAAGCCGTCAGTCCAGCCATTCTCCAGTGAAGCCCAGCCTCCCACCCCTTCCTGCAGAGGTGGCCAACCCCAGCAAGAAAGGCAAGCATACCCTACGGTCTCATTTTGCCTTGCTACCAGCCACAACAACCCAAGCTATCTCCACTTAGACCATAGACGACCCACTCGTGCCCAGTGGCCCCAGAGAGCAGCCAGGAAATCCAATACTCACAGGGTTCCTCCTGCCCAGGCAAGGTGACTTGATGCTTTTTTACTCCATCAAACAGGAGCTCCGCACCACCTCTACAAAGGAAGACCAAAGAAAGACAGCTAAGTTACTGCTGATAGGACTGAGAGGGGTCTTGTACCTGGGAACAAGGATGGTGGTAAAAGCTGAAGAGACGCAAAAACCAAGGGTTAGGAACAGCTGAGTAACTAGTGGCTGCCTCTCAAGATGCCTTCTTACCATGGTAAAGCAGATGGGGAGAAACTATTTCACTACTGGACCCCCAAGATTGCAACCTCCTTTACTTCTCAGCTTTTTTTTTTTTTTTTTTAAGATTTATTTGTTTGTTTGTTTGTTTATTTATTTTATCTAAGTACACTGTAGCTATCTTCAGACACTCCAGAAGAGGTGCCAGATCTCGTTACGGATGGTTGTGAGCCACCATGTGGTTGCTGGGATTTGAACTCAGGACCTTCAGAAGACCAGTCAGTGCTCTTAATCGCTGAGCCACCTCTCCAGCCCACTTCTCAGCTTTCTGAGAGACAGTTTAGTACACAGCAGTAGAATAAAGGCTTTGGAATTGCCAGCCCAAGAAGTAAACTAGGCTCTACCTACCCCTGACTGCCAGTCAGACTCTGGCCACGCACCCACCTTTAAAAGCCTTGATCTTATTGCAAATGTTGCCGAGGCACCTTCTGGGGTGCTCTGGAGACCCTGTGCATTTCTGGCTAGAAATAACCCTGTTCCTGCTCACTGTCACGGCACGACTGAGCACACAGCAATAGGGGCAGAGAGCCACTGGGGCTCGCACTGACTAACAGCAACCATTCATAGCACCTTGTCAGTTATAGGGTGTTCCTCATTTCATCTCCTCCTCTAGCCACCCCAGGGAAGAAGGAAGGAGGCAGCCATTGTTAATCCCATTTGGCAGAGTGGAAAACCCCCTAAAGCCCAGTTCTCTGGGCTGGGAAGGGTGATAAGCTGGGTTAAGTAACCCCAGAGGTTTTCTGAAAGCCCCCAAGGACACAATTCCTTTCATTTCTGTGTCCTAACACCTAGCCAAGGACCAGTCAAGACAGCAGAGATGCTCAAAGCTAAGGTTAGAAGCCAGGACTTCAGTGTAGGCAGCAGGGCCTTCTGCGCCCCATACTACTTCTTCTTGTGGGTTTCCCAATTCCCATCTCAGACTTCACGTGGGGTTGAACTGAGAAGGCCTTAACAGACTTTTGATGGATGTGATGTTTCCTATCCCACCACCCTTTTCCAGTCTCAGGCAACAGAGATGTCCTGAGGCAGCCCACTAGGAGGCAAAAGCAAGGCAAACATTGTCATGGGGGAGACATGGGGCGACTGTCATCTAAACAAGGTCACGCTTTGTTGATGCAGAAATGTGGAGGGGGAGCAGAGGCCCATCTGTGGCTGTGTGCAGGGCCATTTCAGCTGCAAGCCCACACAGAACCTCCATTGATCCCCTTCCAAGAGCTTCCTTTTCTGCTGGGTAGGGGCTGGCACATGCGGCAGCTGGGCTGGGGAGGGATAAGCAGGGTTTCAGGACTTGAGGGCAAGAGAAGAGGGGTGGGGACAAGGGAAATAATCAAGAGTGGCCAAACCTGGTGGTGCCAGGCTCCGAAGCTGAGCGGGTTTTTCTCTTACAAACACCAAGAGCAAAGCAGTGTGGCTCTGAGTGACCTGTTACTGTGGGCTCTGAGTGACCTGTTACCGTGGGCGTGTCGAGGCCCTGAGGAGAGCCTTGTACTTCCCTCAGCACAGCTGGAGAGGGGGGCACACTTAACCTCAGGGCTGATTTAAGGAGACAGACATGGGGCTATTGGGCCCCAGAGACCTAAGGCCAGAGTGTCTTATGTTTTATAGGATTTACCATTCAAACTTAGTCAAGATGCTTCCATCTTCTCTCAGTACCTCAAGTCCTGGTGTGATCTGCTAATACCAGTGATAGATATAGATATAGATCTTAGTTACTGTCTCTAGTTGCTTTAAAAATGTATCCATCTGTGGGGCATGTTGGCACACATCTTTAAGCCCCGAATTTGGGAGGCAGAGGCAGATGGATTTCTGAGTTCGAGGCCAGCCTGGTCGACAGAGTGAGTTCCAAGACAACCAGCACTACACAGAGAAACCCTGTCTTGGAAAAAAAAAAAAAAAAAAGTATCCATCTATCTAAAAGCCACTCATGGTGCCACATGCCTATAAATCTACCTCTTGGGGAATAGAAGCAGAAAACACAAGAATTCAAGGACATCTTCAGCTACATTAAGTTTATGGCTATGGGTAGCTTGTGTTACATGAGATCCTGCTTCAACAACCAATGAACTAACCAACTAACTAATCACCACCACCAACAACAAATCACAATCTACCCATCTATGTTTATTCTCTGTTCACCTCATGAAACACAAATAGCCTCTAAATGAAATAAAGCCTGTCATACAGCAGGAATTAAAAAAAAAATATTTGCCACATCAATGAATATGACTACTTCTCCTAATTCTCTGATCTCAATAGTGTGTCCAGCCTCCCTCCCCACACGCCCAGGACGGGAACTTCACATCTAAGTCAGTACAATCTTGAAATGATGAACCCCAAACATGCCTGTACTACACTTCCAGTTCTGTATGTCCTCAAAATATGCCCTGGTAGAGCTGGGAAGTGTAGCTCAGTAGAGTATTTGCTGAGGAAATACTCAGGAAATCTTGGATTCCATCGCCAGCACTGAAGACTGGGCATGACAGTACATGCCTGTAATCCCAGCACTGGAGAGATGGAGAGATCCTCTGCTACCTACTGAATTTGAGATATTGGCCATCTTGGATACCATGTCTCAAAAAAACAAAAGAAGCCTGATGGTGGTGGGGCACGCCTTTAATCCCAGCGCTAGGGAGGCTGAGGCAGGCGGATCTCTGAGTTCCAAGACAGCCAGGGAAACCCTGTCTCGAAAAACAAACAAAACAAAACCACTTCTGATAACAGCAGTTCAGGAGGCATGTCAAAAGATGACAGAATTAGTCCTAACAAGGAAAAGATGAGAAGCCTTGTAAAGGACCTAACAGAACTGATGGCATCAAGAGGATCCCACCCATCTACCCAGGGCTTAGAGACAACAGTTTCTAGACTCCTAGGACCAGTGAAGAGAGAATGATGGCATTACAGATCTTTTGAAATCCTCTCAGCTTCATAGTAAAATGTAAAGCCTCTCTGTCAAATGACACAATTAATCAAAGGTAAGAGGTAAAAACATGTAAGATGACTGGCAGGGTGGCACACACCTGTAATCTCAGTACTCAGGTAGCAGGAGGACCAAGAGTTCAAGGCCAGCTTCAGCTAACATAGAAAGCTTGAGGCGAGCCTGAGCTATATCATGAGCTCCTGTCTCCAACAACATCAAAAGAGGAGGCCAGAGGGAAGGCTTCTGGGTTTGGTAAGCATATTTATTTATGGAAAGGTCTTACTGTGTACCCACCCTAGCCTCAAAATTACAAAGATCCGACTGCTCCTGAATTCCAAATGCTGGGGTAACAGACATGAGCCACCATGCCCTGTGAAGCTGAAATTCTGAGGGGTCACTTATCTGGGGAGGTGTGGAAGGAGATGAACAGGTAGGTAAAGAATGCTGTCCTGTCTTGCTGCTCTTAGAGGCAAAGAAGGTAGAGGCCAGAAAATAAGTAATTGTATAGGTCTGTAAACTCTGAGGGCAAGGGTCTGATTTACTTTATGACTTCCTGACTGTTGCCAGCACAGTATCTGCCAGAAAGAACACATCTCTGCTGAGTAAGTACCATGTCCGACTGAGAATGAAAGGCAAGTTGGCTACCAACTGACATTAACACTGAGAGCCTGCAGCTTCTTCCTTCTCAGTTCTGCTGAAGCTGGTCAAGGCATCAGGAAGTCCCCTCTTAGCCCAGTCTGGGAGATGGGAGGATACCATGTTAGCTGGGCTAAGGTTCGAAGAGGCAAAGCAGTCAGGAAGCCAGACCAACCTAATAGGATCCAAGCAGCAAGACAATATAATCAATTAAACCGCACTTAACATTCATGAGACTACTCCCTTCCGAAGGACAAAAATGCTCAACACTGTAGGGACTAGACAGAGTGCTATTTATCTTTGTATCCTTGGTGTCTGGCTCACTGCCGGGCACATGGTAGGCACTCAATAAATGACTGGTGAATGAACTGCCCAGTGAAGGGACAACATGAAAGGAATGGGGGGCATCCAAAGCGAAGAAAGGCATTTGGAAGGAATTTTACATCTCTACCCTTGAGTTTTTCCCTTCACTTCAACCTTGGCTTGTTCATCTACACACACACACACACACACACACACACACACACACACCCCTAGCTTTTCCATATGATTCTAGAACCCAACCACCCATCTCTAGAAGCCTCGGGTCTTTGTTCTCAGCTTCCAAAGTCTGTCTTCTGCAGGTTTTGAAACTATGACAGGCATCAGATCTGTGTGCTGGAGAACACAATGGTGATTTGAGACAATCTTGACTTTTCCCTGTGTTCCTTCAAGTAATGATGTGTACCCAAATTCTGGACCTTTTCACAGTAAGGATAATCTACTGCCAACGTTGATCACTCCCTCCGTGGCATCTTATTTACCCCTGTGTAGCTCCTCTGGACTCTGCAGAAGACAATCACTAAACTACTTTGCAAAAGATTAAAGTCTAATTAAAACTCTAAGGTTTAGCCGGGCGTGGTGGCGCACGCCTTTAATCCCAGCACTCGGGAGGCAGAGGCAGGCGGATTTCTGAGTTCGAGGCCAGCCTGATCTATAAAGTGAGTTCCAGGCCAGGGCTATACAGAGAAACCCTGTCTCGAAAACACACACACACACACACACACACACACACACACACACAAGGTTTAGAGGAAGGTCCAGTCTTAGCCAAATTTTCCCCTAGACGGGAACTAGGCGGGAAGACAGAACTGAGATTATTCAGCAGGGTTCGTCTCTACTGGTGCTCCCCTTAGAAGCTCAAAACCCAGACACGGCGAGTCGGGCTCGAAATGGCACTGGTGAAGCATGCTGGAAGACGGCCTGCTCACTGTCAACGCCTCCCAGTCCCACACGACACAGACCAAGGCGAGGGACTCCAAACGCATCTCCCTACCCGTGTGTGCGCCTCGACTCTCGGACTCACGGCCCCGTCGCCCACGGAGACCGCGCCAGTCACACGCCAGGAGATTATCCCGGCTCTCGGAGGGCGACACAGCCTCGGCAGGCCTAGAGAGGTCCGGAATCCCAAGCCCTATGGCTTCGGTCCATCCCCACGGCGCCCCAGAACTCACTCACCCGAACTCCACCTCCACACATAAGGGCGCCGCCATGTTTAGGAACCCAAACTAGCAGAACACGCCCTTTAACTTCCGGAGCGCCCGCTTATTTCCGGTCGCCACCAGGTAGCGTAGCCGGAAGAGGCGGTACGGGGAGGGGCGAAATCCGTTACAGCTCTGCTATTGGAAGGAAGGGGCCGTCGCGCGCGGTGGAATTGAAAAAACCCGAGCAGGAAGGGACTTCCTGAAGAAAGACGTCTAAGGGGAAGAAATTCATTAGCGTCCGATGGCACGATTGTGAGCCACGTACGGTTGATCTTTCGTTGCTTACAAATCTGTTTTTAAGCCACGCGTGGTGGCACACGCCGTTAATCCTAGCCCTCAGAAAGGCAGAGACGGTGAATTACGTGGGTGCACGGCCAGCCTGATCTAAGTTGAGAATTCCAGGACACCCAGGGTTCAAAAACAAAACTAAACCAAGAACCCACAAACAAGAACCCTGTCAACCCTGCCTTAGGCGAACACATGGCTTAAGGGAGCAAAACGTGGTATCTCCACATTCTTGTTTCTGATCCAGTTGTCTCTCTCCATCTTACTATCTTACTATCCAGACGTCTGTGTCAGGTGATGAGTTGTAGGTCTTCTACTCCGCGGTGATTGAGTTAACAGTGTGTCTGGCAGATTGGTCCTGTGGAGAGTCAGTAATAAAGGGTGTAACTGAAGTCTCTAGGTCTCTCCGTGTAGCAGGGAGACGGGGAGACAGCTGTAATCAAATGTACGAACCACGATAATAAATGTGAAATCTTAAACTGAAATAAGTTTTCTGACGTTATAGAATCAGAATTATAGAGATTTGTGAAAAAAAAAAGTTAGGTTTGTGGAGATGGCTCATCTGGTAAAGTACTTGCTGGGCAAGTGTAAGGCTCCCTAACACCCATGTGAAATGGGTAGTATAGCAATACCAGAGCTGAGGAGGTGACAATGGCTTCCTCAGGGCAAGCTGGCAAGCTACACTAGCCAGCGAGCAAGCTCTGAGTTCAAGACAGACCCTGCCTCAATACATAAAATGGCCCAGAGGTTAATAGCACTAGCTACTACCCTAGAGAACCCAGGCAGAGTTGGTGCCCAGCACCCACATGGCAGCCCTCAACTGTAATTGTAATTCCAGTTCCAGTTACATATATTCAGGCAAAAACCAGTACACTGAAAAATATAAATTATATATATATATATATATATATATATATATAATATATTATATATATATAGTGGAGAATGATGATTGATTTAGGAAGACACCCACATTCACACACATGAAGAAAAAAAAAAGATAAAAAAAAAAATGTCATCCGGAGATGTAGCCCAATGGTACAGTGCTTGTCCCTGCTCAAGGGTCTGGGTTTGGTCACAGTACCAGGTGATATATATATATATGAGACATACCAAAGTGGACTTTCTGGGCTCGAAGCTTTTATTAGAGTTAGCCAGGTAGTTATTAGGAGAACATAAGTTGCTAACTAACTGGAATATCGAGGGAGCAGATTGGAGAGCAGGGAGCTTGGCCAATGGTGAGGCTAAAAATGGAGGCAGGAGGTTGGGCCGTGATGGTGCACGCCTTTAATCCCAGCTCAGGAGGCAGAGGCAGGCAGGGCTCTAAGTTCCAAGACAGCCAGGGCTACACAGAGAAACCCTGTTTTGAAAAAGCAAAACAAAACAAAAAAGTAGGCAGAGAAAGCCAGGCTATGTCTTGTAAAGTCTAGGCGAGAAGGGAGGCTATTGAAGCCATGAGGAGAAGGGATGGGACTGTTCTAAATATTATTTAAAATACATTATTTTGGAAGGTGGGGGAGGTATAGGAGTTGGCAAATTACCTGCCTACAATACACAAAGCCCTGGGATTGGACTCCAGCAATGCAGAAATCAGTGGCTCTGCTGTTGTCTACCTGTGATGCAAGCACACAGAAGTAGACGTGCACGGAAACCCCAGTTAGTGGGGAGACACTGCCTAGAAAGGGAAGGAAGGCATGATGGCAAAGGCCAGCACTCAGCAAGCAGCAGACTTGTCTCTGTGTTGAAGGCCAGGGCTATGTAGAGAAACCTTTTTTAAAAAAATAACGTGTCGCTGGGCATGGTGGCGCATGCCTTTAATCCCAGCACTCGGGAGGCAGAGGCAGGCAGATTTCTGAGTTCAAGGCCAGCCTGGTCTACAAAGTGAGTTCCAGG
>NC_034592.1:17089396-17090960 GCF_900095145.1 Mus pahari | reverse complement strand
ATTTATTTATTTATTTATTTATTTATGTAATTACACTGTAGCTGTCTTCAGACAGTCCAGAAGGGGCGTCAGATCTTGTTATGGGTGGTTGTGAGCCACCATGTGGTTGCTGGGATTTGAACTCAGGACCTTTGGAAGAACAGTCGGGTGCTTTTACCCGCTGAGCTATCTCACCAGCCCTATACATTTTTTTAAAAAATTTATTTATTATTATATGTAAGTACAGTATAGCTGTCTTCAGACACACCAGAATAAGGCGTCAGATCTCATTACAGATGGTTGTCAGCCACCATGTGGGTGCTGGGATTTGAACTCAGAACCTCCAGAAGAGCAGTTGGTGCTCTTAACCACTGAGCCATCTCTCCAGCCCCAAGGTTATACATTTTTAAGTGTCATTCTCTGAACTTTTTTTTTCCCCCGCCTCCCCCCTTCTCTGAACTTTTATGTTTCAAATTATATTAAAGTTTGTGTGGATTTTTTTCCTTAAAGATTTATCTATCTATCTATCTATCTATCTATCTATCTATCTATCTATCTATCTATCTATTTATGTACACTGTAGCTGTCTTCAGACACCCCCAAAGTGGGCATCAGATCTCATAGATGATTGTGAGCCACCATGTGGTTGCTGGGATTTGAACCTATGACCTTTGGAAGAACAGTCAGCGCTCTTAACCGCTGAGCCACCTCTCCAGTCCCTGTGTGGATTTTTATATTTTACTTTTCATTATTACATTTTTATTCATTTATTTGTGTGTGTACATGTGGTCCTGTGCATGCTGTAGCCTGTGTGAAGTCAGTGGACAATTTGTAGGAACTGCTCCTCTCCTGCTGCCTTGTGCACCTGGAACTGAACTCCAGGAGGAAACCTCCTTCTTCTCTTTTAAATGATTCTTATTTATTTGTTATTTATTATACATTGATGCTTTCCTTGAATATATGTGTGTGTGTGGGGGGGGGTGTTGGATTCCTAGAACATGGGATTACAGACAGTTGTGAGCTGCCTTGTGGGTGCTCAGAACTGGAGTCTCCTAGAGGCGCAGCCAGTCTCTCCAGCCGTGTTTCTTTCTTCTTTTTGGAATAATTTTCTCTTCTGGGATTATAGGTGTCTGCACCATCATGCTAAGCCTAACTGCTCTGCTACTTCTGCACCATCATGCTAAGCCTAACTGCCCTGCTACTTTTTCATGCCAGTGCTTGGGAGTGGCACAGGGTCTCCTGCACACTAGATAAGAGTTCTAATACGGAAACACCTCCCCACTCCTTTCTGGTTTGGGGGGGGGTTAGCCTGTGTCACTCCTCAGGAGCTATCCATTTTAATTACTTTTGGGACAGGGTCTCACCATGTAGCCCTGGTTGGCCTTGACATACATGCACATATACACACATACATTCACATATATACATATATGTCCCAGGTTGGTTCAAACTCACAGAGATGTCTGTCTGCCTATGGGATTAAAGACTTGGACTAGCGACTCTCTCTCTCTCTCTCTCTCTCTCTCCCTCTTCCCCCTCTCTCTCTCTCTCTCTCTCCCTCCCTCCCCCTCTCCCTCCCTCCCTC
>NC_034592.1:17078146-17088655 GCF_900095145.1 Mus pahari | reverse complement strand
CTGGAACTCACTCTGTAGACCAGGCTGGCCTCGAACTCAGAAATCCGCCTGCTTCTGCCTTCCAAGTGCTGGGATTAAAGGCGTGCGGCACCACTGCCCCCCCCCCCCCGCAGTTCTGACGGGAGTCTCTTTCAGGCACATGATGAGTCCGAGTTCAGGCTTCATCTGAACAGAAGTCTGCAAACAACTCATGCTGGCAGCACTGAGCCTGATGCTACTGCCACTTCGAGTCTAGAACCAAGCTTAACCTATCAGTTAGAAACAGTACAGGCTGGGTATTGTGTTCCCTCAAAGAACGTTTGTTTACTGAGCTCTGTGGTGCCAAACAGTAAAGTCGCTGGACTACACCTTGTATATTCCTCCCATTTTTCAGATGACAAAACTGAGTCTCCGAAGGCCGTGCCTTCGGGATTCTGGTCCTCCCCACTACTTCTCACTTAAGGCCAGAGTCTCACAAATAACTTTCCCCTAGTATCCCTTGCAGTAGAGGGTCCGGGGCCCCAGCCAGAGAGCCAGGGCGTAGTCCTCCATCCTCTCTGAAGCTCCAAGAGAGACAATGGCGAGGTCGCGGCGGATTCGAGGGCGCAAGTGCCCCCCTGCCCGCCGCCCTTTGTTTTCCCGCCAGCCCCCTCGCGCGCCCCGGGAGGCTGGGAGGCGCCTCTCGCAGGCTTCCTCCTCCCATTCTTGTGCTAATTGGGTGTCAAGCTGAGATCAGTGAGAAAGAAATCCGCCCGGGCTCGGGTTAAACTGCCGCCAAAGACTAGGGCTGAGCCCAGAATTTGATTAGGCCAGGAGGAAGCCGCGGCCCGGGGGAGGGGAGGCTATGCTTTCAGGGCCCCTTTGAAAGTCACTGGGTCGCCCCCCCGCCCTCTCCACAACCGCCTCTTTGGGCCTCTGGAAGGTATTTAACCTTCTTCCTAGGAATTGAAAGCGATAGCCACACACTGGCCTGCAGCCACTTGCCTGTCCGAGCACTGCTGGACCTCCAAGGATGCAGGAGGCTGGCTGGCCTCTTCCAGCAGCGCCCTGTTCAGCAAGGAGGCGGAGCGGGGTGGGGGTGGGGGCGTTTACCTCCAGACTCTGATGTTGGGAGAGGCTTTAGTCCTCCTCTGGTTCCTCATCAGCGGGAGGAGGATAAAGTCCTACCTGTTCCGTGCTAGGTGGCCATTAAGAGTCTATAACGGAGTAGTTGACCTTCAAGGGGACGCCTTCGGGAATGGTTCCCTGCTCACACCTTCCGGCAATGACTCTTTCCCCACCATACAGCTCCATCGCCTTACGGGTTTTTACTAGTTATTTACTCTTTTAAATATATATATAGTCATGTTACTGCAGTGTTTGCACAGTCCAGAAGAAGGCATCGAATGGACTCACTAGAACTGAAGTCAAAGGTCACAGATTCGTGTCACTCGATGCTGGTGCTGGAGTCTCTTGTCCTCTACAAGAGCAATATGAATTTTTTTTTTTTTTTTTTTTTTTTTTTTTGGTTTTTTGAGACAGGGTTTCTCTGTGTAGCCCTGGCTGTCCTGGAACTCACTTTGTAGACCAGGCTGGCCTCGAACTCAGAAATCCGCCTGCCTCTGCCTCCGGAGTGCTGGGATCAAAGGTGTGCGCCACCACGCCCGGCATCAATATGAATTCTTAATGGCTGAGCTGTCTCTCTGGCCCATTATATTTCAAATTTATATTTCAGCCCCTCTGATAGCATCTTCCTCTGAAGTATAGTCTTACTCTAAAACAAAATTTATTTTTATCTTATGTCTATGTATGCTTTGCCCGCATGTATGTGTGCTGTGCGTGGGTGCTGAGAACCCCACAGCAAGTTAGCTACTGAGCCATCCTTCCAGTTGGCCCCACCCCTCCCCATATGCTCCCTGGCTGGCCTGAAACTATGAAGACTAGGTTGGCTTGAAAGCAGAGATCTCTGCCTCTGCTTCCCAAGGGTTGGGACCAAAGGTGTGAAGACCCATGCCCATCTGGTCTACTGTTTCTTTTGTGGGCCTTGACCTAGTCTGCCTGGCATGCTTTCATGAAAGGCTTCCTGGTGCAGGGAACTCATATCCCCAGCGAGCGCTTGGGACGAGGAAGGATGGTTCCTGCAAGTTGTGGAACAGATGGAGAGAACATTTCAAAGCCAACAGAGCAGTGTTCCTGTGTCCCAGGGCACATCTCATTGGGTCCATCTGCTAGCAGCTGCCACTGCTGCCCCCATGGCAGGCAGCTTTTTCTATCTGCTTAGGTGAACCCATAGGTGCTCTGCAACTGTCAAGTACTTAATGAATGTGAGGAACTGCCCAATAGCAGTAGCTATGTAAGTCAACTTTATAAGCATGTATTGGTCAATTACTGTGTGTACTCAAGAGGGCTTGGCATGGTCTGGGGACAATCAGATGCAGGTCCAAGAGCTGTCAGCCCCTCAAGGAGGGGTTAGAAGGAGTCCCAGTGTAAAAGTGGGAACAGCCTTGTTTGGAATGTTTTGATTACACTATTAACTACTGTGTGTGTGTGTGTACACGTGCGCGTGGGTGTTTGGGATGGACAACATACAGTCAGCTCTTTCTTTCCACCATGTAGGCTCTGTAGATCCATGAGACTGTCAAGCTTAGCAGCAGGCACTTTCACCATCCAGTTTGTTGAGATGGAGTCTCACTATGTAGCCCTGGTTGACCTAGAACTCTTTTTTGTAGACTAGGCTGGCCTTGGAATCACAGAGATCTCACCTGAGTGCTAGGATTAAAGGTATGCATCACCAGACTTATCTATCTATCTATCTATCTATCTATCTATAGATTTCTTGAGAAAGGATTTCTCTGTGTAGCCCTGGCTGTCCTGGAACTAACTCTGTAGACCAGGCTGGCCTCAAACTCAGATATCTGCCTGTCTCTGCCTCCCAAGTGTTGGGATTAAAGGCGTGCACCATCACTGCCTTCAAGATCTTTTAAGAAACAAATTTTATTTTTAATTTAATTTTTTCTTTGAAGATAGGGCTTCCCTGGGTAGCCTTCGCTGTCTTGGAACTCACTCTGTAGACCAGACTGGCCTTGAACTCAGAGATCTGCCTGTCTCTGCCTCCCAAGTGCTAGGCTAGGATTAAAGGGTGCACCACCATCTCCCGGTTCATTTTTTATTTTATGAGTCTAGGTGTTTTGCCTGCACGTATATCTGTGTAGTGTGTGTGTGCATTGCCCATGGAAGCCAGAAGAGGGCATCAGCATCCCAGGAACTGGAGTTACAGATGGACTGCTATATTCCTCAGATCCTAAGAGCTCTTAACATCTGAAACGTTTCTTTTTTTTCCATCGAGCCTAAATCTTTGGAAACATAAGCAAAAGTCCTCAGAGACCCATCTTGGGAATCACCCTAGCTCAAATGGTGAGGCAAAAAACCACATCCCTTCATCCTGCTTCCTTGGCTGGGCATTGTAGGCCAGGAATGCAAATCTGAGCCCCTTGCTCCCCCTGCTGGCCATATTTGAAATGACACCCAGCCATGTTCCACACCATCTCTGGGCTCCTTTACTTGGTCTGCTCTTAGACATACCCCAATTCAAAAGC
This sequence comes from Mus pahari, assembly GCF_900095145.1. Taxonomy (NCBI): domain Eukaryota; kingdom Metazoa; phylum Chordata; class Mammalia; order Rodentia; family Muridae; genus Mus; species Mus pahari. The sequence goes on along the minus strand of NC_034592.1, from coordinate 17,085,101 downwards.
CTTTCCCCCTGAAGGCACCTGGATCTCTTTCTTAGTCTGGCCAACCCCGCCTCTGGACTGTCAGCTGCTGGCCCAGGGTGTGGCCCAGAGCAGGTTCCACAGGTTTGTGAAGAATAGCAATTTCTGGCTTCCTGCTGCCTTCTGTACCACGTGGCAGGGTGGTGCATCATCAAGAACATGACCTTTTGCATTCCAGCCTCCACACTACCTGTGTGACACTGCCCACTGAGTTAGTCATAATATCCTCACTCTGGGTCAATTCTTGAATAGTCCATCTATAAAACCTGCTTCAATCCAGGGTGGTGGTGGTACACACATTTAATCTCAGCACTCTGGAGGCAGAGGCAGGTGGGTCTTTGTAAATTGGAGGTCAGTCCAGAGCTGTTACATAGAGAAACTGTCTTGAACACCAATCAACAGCCCCCCCTCAAAAAAAAAAAAAAAGTGCTTCGAGACCCAGTTTGGCTCCTAGAAATCCCCCTCCTTTAATTCCAGTTCCAGAGGATTCTGAGGCCTGTGGTCTCATGTTTGCAGAAACCTGAGTCATGCACACATAACCACAACAAAAACACTCAAGCCAGATGTCTTTCATCCCAGCACCTGGGGGGAAGCAGGAGGATCTTGAGGTCAAGGCCATTCTCAACAACACACCAAGTACAATGCCAATCAGAACCACACAAAACCATCTCAGAACCCAAGAAATTGACCTCTTAGATACTGGAGAAGGTCCAACAGTGGAGACAGGGACCCTGTGCAGTTCATCCTGGGCTGTTAGGATCCCCAGGCTGGAGGAATCTGGACCAAAGTGCTGGTGACTGCCCAGGGTTGCCAGGCAGCCTGTCTGGATTAGACAGGCCATCCTAAAGGTGCCTGTCAGTCTCAACCCGGGTGCAGAGGCCTCCTGCCCAAGAAGACAGAGCTCAGACATGAAAGCCTCAGAGGGCTGGGGAGGTGCCAATGGGTCATTTGGCAGAAGATGGAGCAACAGTGCATGGGCCCATGGACAGTTCTGTGCAGGGGGGAGCAGGCTTTCCCTCAATGATGCCAAGTATCCTCCCACTCCTAATGGCTTCGTGTAGTTTCTGAATCCCTTAATTACCCCCATAATTCAGGAGACACTTGCCCAAAGCCACATGCTTATTCTAAAGGTTAAGTTCCAAAGTTTAACATCCTGTCAGATCTGGTGGGAGCTTCTAAGGAGTTATAGGAGGGCAGATCTTTGGAAAAGCGGACTGGCTAAGGGCTTATCCCAAGGCCTAAGTGAAAGGGGCTAGAGGGGAAGGAGGTAGGCAAGGAAGCAGGCTGTCAGGCTAAGAGGAGTCAAGGCAGAGTTTATTGGCCCCTCAGCCTCTCCTCACGCCTGTTCCACCCACACTCAGGCTAGGACAGATGGAGAAGCAACACAGACTCACAGACAGGCAGGAAGGCTGCATCTGAGACAGGCAGGACACTCGTCCCTCCCTCCCCAAGACAAGAACAAGGGAATCTGGAGAAACAAGGACTGAGTGTGTGATCCTGACTTCTTGAGACAGGGGCCCAGTGGCCACATGCTGTCCTCTTTTCCCCAGAGGTGCAGGCGGGGTGAGGTGACACTTTGGCAGCTCTGGACCAAGATCCTCTGTGGACACGGGATGGCGGGCCACTATAGTCTCTGGCCACTCAGCTTCCTGAGTCTGGAGGCTTTGCCTTGGTTCCTTTGTAAGCTCCCTTCTGTTTGGAGGGATCTTAGTGACTCCTCTCCCACACCCTGGCCCTCTGGACCCGAGATACCATCCTAAAGGAGCTCATCAGTAACCCTGGAGCCCAGGGGCCACGCCTGGCCCAGAAGACACAGCTTGGATGAGACTTTCACAGAAAGCCTCTGGAGGGTCGGGGAAGCGGCAGTGAGTCACTTGGCAGTTTGGGAGAGGGGAGATCAGCACCTAGGGGCGGAGGTGCGGGCCCTGCTAGCTTTGGTCTGGCAATGCCCAGAACCCCTCTGGGGTGGACGCTAGGGCTCTGAATCCAGCATCTTCTGGCCCTCAGAGGGATGTAGGGGGGAATCACAGCTTCTCCTCGCCTGCCTGGATGCGGGTGTAGGCCTCTCGGTCCAGTGCAACATAGCAGCCCTTCCGAGCATCCAGATAGAACAGTGGATCTTTCACAACAGATGGGTCAAAGCCCTCCTTCCTCAACTCTGTCTTCTGGAACTTGAAGGTCCCTAGAGAGTGGGGAAGAAAAGTCAGGAAATGCAAGGCAGGGGCTGGAGCACCTGTGACAAATCTGTGACAAGGGCTGAGAAGGGAGAGCTAGGGAGGGGAGAAACGACACGGACACTGTGTATGTCCAACGACATCTCCGATGGGCAGCAGAGAGGAGGCCAGAATCTGGGTCCCTTTTACTTGAGTACTGACCGGATACAGAGGCCTCAACATATTGAGCCAGATGCTTAATCATATTCTAAGATGCATATATTTTCTCCATTTCCCCCTTTTTATGGACAGGGTCTCACTAGATAGACCTGGCTGTCCTTCAAACTCTTAGCGATCCACTGGTCTCTAGATCTACAGTGCTGGGATTAAAGGGGTACATCACCATGCCATTTTTTGGGGAGGGAGCAAAGTTGCACAGGAAATAAGTGGTAACCAGGATTTAAACACAGGAATGACAGACCCTCTCCCTAGACCTGCTAGCCTCTGAAATGCCAGCTATTGCTCCCAACAGAAACTGCAATTCCATAAACTCCAAACCAGACTGGCCTTCTAGTTTGCTCTGAAATTCCTGTGAATCTAGGCCGCCAAGGACCCCATGCTCCTGGCGGGAAGAGAACCCTGAGCCCAGCCCAGCCTTGGAAGATTGAGCAGCATATGAAAGAAACCAACCAACCCAGACAAGCCCCCTAGACCAGCTCCTCAGGCCCACCAACTCTGTCTCAAACGCCCAATCCCTCCATGGTGCTAGCTGCCACCATAGTGGGCAGTAGAGATGCCAAACACTCCTACCAGCACATGAAGTTTTGCTGGATGGGGCTGCAGAAGACAGCAACCATGGCCTCTGCAGCTCCACTAACACCTTAGAGTTGAATTTAAACTCCACATCACTAACCTACAGCACTGTGACCCTCAGACATCCTTGCATGTCGTTCACTCTGCAGAAGAGCCATCTTGCTTGTCCTGGACAGACTCACACGTCCAGTCCTCAGGAAGTTCAGTCTCAGTTGTGAGACTGGCCCCTGTGTCCCTCCCTATGTCACACTGCAGCCTAGGCCCCTCCCACCGACTCATATGTTGCATGGGGTACGGATGTCCACAAGCTGACAAACCTCAGCAGCCAGAGAAGGCTTGGAACTGACAATGCATGGGAGGGGGTCAGCCACATGGACCCCTGGGTGAGCAGCTAGGGATGTGACTGAGCAATGGAGAGAGCCGGGAAGGACCCTAAGGACAGTATGGTGGGCCTAGACAGGAGATTCCACATCCCCTTCCTGACTCAGGGAACTCCTGAGAGCCATCAGTAGACCAATACATAGAAGGATGTCACTGTGCTACTATGTGTCCTGGCTGGTTCTGTGTCAACTTGACACAGCTGGAGTTGTCACAGAGAAAGCTTCAGGTGAGGAAACGCCTCCGTGAGATCCAGCTGCTGGGAGGGCCCCTTGTGGGTGGTGCCATCTCTTGGCTGGTAGTCTTGGGTTCTATATAGAGAGCAGGCTGAGCAAGCCAGGGGAAGCAAGCCAGTAAGAAACATCCCTCCATGGCCTCTGCATCACCTCCTGCTTCCTGACCTGCCTGAGTTCCAGTACTGACTTCTGTTGTTGATGAACAGCAGTGTGGAAGTATAAGCTGAATAAACCCTTTCCTCCCCAACTTGCTTCTTGGTCATGATGTTTGTGCAGGAATAGAAACNCTGACTAAGACACCATGTGACCATAGACCCACCCACAGCTCACTCTTAGATACCAACTCCTCCTGAGACATCTATAGTTCTCTGCCACTCTCCACAGCTGGAGATCATTTAGATACCTTCCTACTGTTTCTAGGCCTATAAGGGTCCTGATGGCCTCTGCTGATGGCCCACAGCACACTACTGTTGAAGCATCCAGGTTTGGGTATCTCTTTTCCTTTTAATTTATTGGTCTAATACTATTTGCCTATATGCCTTATTATTTATTTATTTACTTACTTATTACTACTTTTCTGTGGTACTGGGAATCGAACCTAAGGATTCATATATGTTAGACAAGCTCTTCCACTGAGTTCTGTCCCCAGTCTATTGTGCCATGATCTGAAGTCCATTTTCTGTTTTGCTGCTTTGTTGTTGCTGAGACAGGGTCTTGTGTATTGTAAAGCCAAGGCTGGCCTCCTTCCTCCATTCTGAAGCATCAGGATTACAGGGGTATACAACGCCTAGTCCATTCCATACCTCTGGACTTTTTTCTCCTCTGGGTCTAAACCATGGTATGGCAGCCATAGAATAGTCCCCATTCTTTTTTCTTTTTTCGAGACAGGGTTTCTCTGTGTAGCCCTGGCTGTCCTGGAACTCACTCTGTAGACCAGGCTGGCCTCGAACTCAGAAATCCGCCTGCTTCTGCCTCCCGAGTGCTGGGATTAAAGGCGTGCGCCACCACGCCCGGCTAATAGTCCCCATCCTAAGGGATGGTGCGCCTCCTCTGAAGGCTGGGTTTGCACATTTCCATGGGAGGGGGGGAGCGGTATCTCAGCCCAGGGGCAAGGCTGTTTGTCAAGGGAAGAGATTAGCCAGGGAGTTTACATTACAGAAAGACCCAGCCCCGAAAGCCAGGAGCTGGACCCAGAGACAGACCTGTTTTGTGCAGCTCAGGCAAGAAGCGCAGGAAGATGGGGCGGGCATACAGAGGCAGCTCCTTTTTCAAGGTCTGTGCAAAGCTCTCCAGGTCACAGTTGCTGATGGGGCTTGCAACAGCAGCCATTCCTGCTCGGCCCTCAGTTCCTGGGAGCAGGAGGGAACACAGTCAGTGGCAGGCAGTGTTCTGATACGCCCACCATCCTCCCCTCACATACCTGGCACCTCAACACCATAAACTGCCACATCCACCATATGAAGCAGGCGACTGAGCGTGCCCTCCACCTCAGTGGTAGACACATTCTCCCCTTTCCAGCGGAACGTGTCCCCGGTGCGGTCTCGGAAGTACAGGTAACCCAGCTCATCCATCACCAGCACGTCACCTAGGGAGGGGACAGTTAGTCATGACTGGGCCAGCCTAGCTCCTGACCCAGGTTGAGTCAGGCAGTCATCACAGGGGATGTGTTCTCTGAGACCGGAAGCTTTCATTTCTCCCTGTCCCTTCTGGAAGGACAAACAGCAAACTGCAGGGGACTCACCAGTGAGGTAGGCTTGGTCCCCCTTCTTGAAGACATCATTAGCAATCTTCTTGTTGTTGGCACCCTGGTTGAGGTACCCATCGAAACGGCGCAGAGGGTCCTTCTGGATGATGCGACCCACCAGCTGGCCTGGCTGGCCTAGGAGCGAGAAAGCCAGTCAGGTGTGGCCTCGTCTATCTGTCTCCATCCACAAAGGCACCTTGTAGCTTACGCTGACTTAATGCTGTCACAGAAATGCCCCATTTGTCTCCTGGACAGAAGGTGGCCGAGAACAGGGAGCACATCTGGGAAGTTTTGGAGCACAGAATGGCCATCAACGGTGAGGACCCAATGAATCAATCCAGGAAAGACCAGTCAACATACACAGGCCTGACTAGACAGCCGAGCAACCTGGTACCATGGAGCCCTACACCTGTCCAGGCTCTCCTCAGGGAATGCCCCACACTTTACCACCCACAACCTGAATCAGGCACTGCCGTCAGCCCTGCATGAAGATTCGGGGCTCGTGTATGAGGCCAGGATGGGGCCTTCTCAGGTAGGTGTGCAGATGACACGGCGAGCGAGCGAGGGCTGGTGATTACAGTAGGGTGAGCAGTGGGTAATGCAGAACCCACACTCAGAATGGTTTATCCACACTGACTACCCTCCAAGACAACACCTTCCCCCTCAAATGTCCATTCCCTCCTGGGCAGACCTGGTTGACAGGGAATGCAGACGCCATCAGGTCCCCGGATCAGTTCCATGGTATCCTCATTGACTCGTACCAAACGGATAGGATACACAAAGGACAGGATGCGGCTATTGAAGCCACAGGCCCCCACCTGCAAAGGCCAAGATTTAGGCCAGGGCTCCATGGCCTCCCCAGCAAACAGAGGGGCTGGAGAGACTCTGGTATCCACTCCCATGCTGGTACTGTTTACCCCTCTGCAAGCCGAGGGCCTATTGTGATCCATCCCCACAGCGGCCCTACCAGCCCCAATCTGGACCTTACCTGGCTGTCAAAGTTGCCCAGGCTACAGTTGCACTCAGTGGCCCCATAGAACTCGGCCACCTGGGGGATGTGGAAACGTCTGGAGAAGTCGGTCCAGATGGACTGCCGGAGACCATTGCCCAGTGCCATGCGCACCTTGTGCTGAGACTCAGCCTCACGGGGTGGCTGGTTCAGGAGGTAGCGGCAGAGCTCGCCAATGTACTGTACAATCTGGGATGGGTGTGGAGTCAGTCCAGACTCTAGGGATGCCCCACTTCATCACCGCCCCGCAGAGGCCCAACAGTCCCTTCCCTCTCATCCGAGCAACGGAGACGCTGCCTGAGGGAGCGTTCTGAAGTCTCAGCTGTTCAGATGCCCCAGTGTGTGGGTGGCAGGGGGACGTGGGGATAGGGCTGCTCATGCCTGTCCCTTCTCACTCACTGTGCAGTTGTACTTGATACAATCGTCCCAGAACCTGGAGGCCGAGAACTTCTTCCGGATCACCACAGTCATGCCGTGGAGTAAGCACTGGCCAACCCCCACAATGTTTCCTGAAGTCAGAGGGGCCTGGGAGTCAGGACAAAGACCCTACCCCAGAGCCTCCTCTCATTCAGACCTGCCTCTTTTTTTTTTTTTTTTTTTTTAA
>NC_034592.1:17076166-17077486 GCF_900095145.1 Mus pahari | reverse complement strand
CTTCCCTACCTACAATGTTTCCAGTGCCTGTGGGATCAAACACACGTTTCTTGTCTACACAGTCGCCACTCAGGACTGCTCTCTAGATCCTCTCACCATGGGTCACCTCACTGTGCCCTTCCTACCTTCTCTTCCTGAGTGTCAGGTAGGTCCCCAACATGGACCAGCTCTGTGGTGTGGAGCGGCCATAACCCTGCCCCAGAGGTCAGGCTGATACTCAAGCTATCCTCCCTTATGCTCCTATAACGGAGCAGTGATGCTGCACATCTGCAGAAACCATCCTCACTACACAGCGGGCAAGATGCCCCGAGACATTGACCCACACCAGGAACCTCATGTCATCATCAGTGGACAAGAGGACTGTGGTGGAGTCGACGGCCCTGTCCCATGTTTCTACTGTAAGTGGCTAGGAAAGTAGGGCTTCCAAAGGCACAGGGTGCTGGCAGCTAAGGGCAGGCCCAGGGTTACCTGCTGAGTGGTAGAGGGGAAGGCAGTCATAGACAATGTCATCAGGCCGCATGCGGAATCCATAGTACACCAGGGAAGCCATACGGTAATACCTGCGAGGGTACAGGGCAAAGAGGTGAGTGGGACCCTGGGATGGCAAGAGGATACTTCCCAGTCCCACACAGGCCACGTCCAGCCCTTGGTCCTTGTCTATTACCTGCTGTGCACCACAATGGCAGCTTTGGGTAGCCCTGTGGTGCCCGATGTGTAGACGTAGAAGAGCTTATCTGAAGGAAACAGATATGTGATGCAGGTCATTAGGAGAGTGGCCGAAGGCCGTGTGGGGAGATGGAAGGCACATGCCCATTTTCCGGGAGGCATACCGATGACCTCAACAGCACCTCCCTCCCAGGCTCGCCCAGGGTCAGGCTGAGTGAAAGAGTAGTGGCTGAGATGTATACAGAGCTGGTCCCCTCTGAGGTCCCAACTGAGTGGGACAATCAGACGAAGACAAAACACTTCAATACCAAGCCTCATTGTGGGAACATAGGACTGGTGACAGCTAAGCACCAGCTGGATCAGCTGACAGGCACAAAGGTGGAATCAGGAGGGTTTCTAGGAGCGGATACCTCCTTCAAGGCTTAGGTCCAAGGGGTGTATAACTTTAATCTAGTGCTCGGGAGGCAGAGACAGGAAGATCTCTGTGAGTTTGAGACATACCGAGCTAAAGGACAGTGAGAGCTACATAGAAGGACACCATCTCAAAAGATAAAAAAACGCTGGGCGTGGTGGCACATGCCTTTAATTCCACTTGGGAGCTATTGGGAGGCAGAGGCAGGCGGATTTCTGAGTTCAAGGCCAGCCTGGTCTACA
>NC_034592.1:17065544-17075816 GCF_900095145.1 Mus pahari | reverse complement strand
GGATTTCTGAGTTCAAGGCCAGCCTGGTCTACAAAGTGAGTTCCAGGACAGCCAGGGCTACACAGAGAAACCCTGTCTCGAAAAAAACAAACCAAACCAAACCAAAGCAGGAAAAAGAATAAAAGAAGCTGGCACCATGGCCACTCCATACCATTGATGTCCATTTGCCCACCCAAATGGGCAATGTCACCAAGTACCCTGTCACACCCTGTGACAGGCGTGAGTTTCTCAGGAGTTCAAGAACCCCGCCGGACGGCACTGCCAGCAGCCACCTCAGGCACTGTGGCACCTGCTGTGTGCCAGTCCTCGGTAGTTGAGGGTAAGAGGTGGAACCAGCCATGGTCCCTGCCTTCTGGAAGCATCTAAGAAATGAGGGAAAGGAGAGTCTCAATTCTGGCAATGACAAGTCCCAGCCCTTCCTGCTGATACCCTAGCCTCGGGGTTGACCTTTACAATAAGCCCATAAAGTAGATTGCTACTATCCCCAACTTTATTGCAGCAGGACCCGAGGCTCAGAGGGCAGGTCAGAGGCAGGGAAGTAGCAGAGCCAGAATAGAACACAGATGGGGCTCAGCAGCCAGCAGGCAACAAAGCAGGTGGTGAGACATCAGTAGAAAGAGCAGCAGCTGAAGGGCTGTTGGCTCCAGTGTAGAGAAGACTCTAGGGAAGCTTCCTGGAGGAGAGGGCAAAGGCTGGGGCCTGGCAGAGCCTACGCTCAATAAGCTGGAAGGCTACACTGAAGATCTCACACTTACCCTCCTCTCCACCTGGCAAGCTGCAGGGTACACACAGTCCTGCACACAAGGCGGGACCATGGGCTGCTCCACAAATCCACAATTTCACCTTACTAGTAACCCCGCCCCATTTTCCAGATGGAAAAGGGGAGGTGCCTCACCTGTTCAAGGCACATGGCAAGTCTGCAGCCCTGAGGCCACTGTCTTCTAGAACATTTTGGAGCCCTGCAGTGTACTGTAAGGCCCACCTGTAAAGCCCTTGTCTGGGTGGCTGGGCAGGTGCTTCGGGGCATCCTCCAGAAGAGGGTCCAGATGTTCTGTGCTGATGGGCACTGTGCTGGGATCCCAGGATCCAGAGCAGAAGAGGCTGAGTGTGGGGTCCAGGCTAGCGTGGATCTCACAGATAGCTGAAGAGGAGACACTTCAGGTCAGCAGGCAGTCTAGCAAGTCTGTGTTCCCTGGACCTTTGTCATGCACGGCTGACAGTCAGGGAAGACTGAATGGTGTGGGGAAGCGGGTGAGGCTCATTTACTATTGTCAGGAGATGCATTTCTCAGGGACTTTCAGGAATCGTGATGCCTTACTCATAGGCTCCTGCTCAGAGTTGGGAGGTAGCTACAAAAACCAATTCTCTACCTCCCTGCCCTCTGCCCCTGCTGAAAAAAAAGGGAAAGAATAGGAGGAAGAAGAGGAAGAAGAGGGGGAGGAGGAGGAGGAGGATGAAAGTAGCTGTGTATATGGTTGGATAATGCAATGCAATCCAATCCTCCTGCCCCCTAGTGCTAGGGTTTTTGGTATATAACATCATATGCTAGCTACCATCAGCCCATTTTACAGCTGGAGAAAGTAATGCTAAAGATGGAAGAGATGTTGCAATCTCACACTGAGCTTTTTTTTTTTTAGCCTGCTCTAGTAGGCTTTCTGTCAGAGACAATTAGAGGACAAGAGGACAGAGGCTCCCATTCACAGAAAACCTTTTCTCAGGCCTCTTGGAGCGGCAGAGACTCTATTCACTCTGGGCATGGATCCTGGCCTGCTGGTTCTGCTTTCCCTAGCTTTAAATTCCTTCTTCAGTACTATGAATGAAAGAGCTACGTCTTCAGTCTTTCTGGCTTCCTTCTGACTCACCGAAAGGGCTTCTCTCACTGCTATATTCTTTCTCTCCACTTGGAGCATCTTACTACCTCTTCTACTACCTCATGACCACAGCACCATAGGGAGAAAGACCAGGAAGACTGTGGTCCAGCCTGAGATCAACTCTTAAGCATGCTGTCTGTGTCTGTGTGACGCTGGATGAACACCTCACTTCCCTCTGAACCTGACTCGAAGTCCAAAAACCAAGATGACAACGGCTGTCCCCTCAGTCTTAGAGAAGATCAGAGCTTCGGAAAGAACCACACTCAGCATTTTCGGTCCCTGACTCAGCAATAAATAAAACCCAGGTCTGAGAGGAAGGAAGGGACCTAAGTTCTGCTCCCCTTGTACAGAGAAAGCAGACGAGGCCAATCTACCCAAGGACCGGACAGCACTGGCCACACTGTGGGTGCTTAAGGGCAAGACCTTCTTGAGATTTGTGGTGCTGAGGCCAGGGAAACCAAGGCTCAGGGGACCTGTGGATCATAAAGGCTCTGCAGCATCCCTGGCAGGTCCAGAAGCTCTGGTGCTGAGACTCATACAGCCTCCCTCAGGGACAGAATGGACCTGTCACCTGTGCAAGGTCCCATGGGTCTCTCACATGCAGCTCACCTGAGGCCATCTCGGTGCCAAAGATGAGAGCTCGTGCCTTTGAGGTGTCAAGACAGTGGCGCAGGGCATCCCGTCTAAGGTTGGTGTTGATGAGAGCCGCCTCCACGCCCAGCTTGGCCATGCCTAGCCACAGACCCACAAACTCATTGCGGTTTTCCATAAAGAGGGCAACTACATTGCCTGAGGCCAGGCCCCGGGCCTGCAGGAAGTTGGCCACACTACTGGAGTATTCATCCAGCTGGCGGAAGGTCCAGTGAGTGTCTGTGCCCTCGAAAATCAGGGCTGTCTTGTCGGGGTGGCGCTGTACCGTTGAGGCAAACAGCAAGGGCACTGTCTTCCGCTCCTGAAGGTACCGTCGCACCTTGGTCTTTACCTTCAGGAGCACCATACCACCACTGTGTGGGAGCAAAGAAGCTGTAAGTGCTAAGCCAGGCTCCTGACACCTCAGCCCAGGCTGCTGGCCAAACAGCCTGAGGCTCAGGAACCAGCTAGCTAGCTTTTACTCTTTTTTGTTTTTTAGATTTATTTTTATTATTATATCTAAGTACACAGTGTTGCTGTCTTCAGACACACCAGAAGAGGGCGTCAGATCTCATTGTGGGTGGTTGTGAGCCACCATGTGGTTGCTGGGATTTGAACTCAGGACTTTCGGAAGAGCAGTCAGTGCTCTTAACCACTGAGCCATCTCACCAGCCCCGCTAGCTTTTACTCTTTTGGTGCTTTGAGACAGGATTTCTGTGTAGCCCCAGTTGACTTCAAACTCAGAGACCTGCCTGTTTCTGCCTCCCAAGTGCTGGGACTGAAGGCGTGTGCCACCATGCCCAGCCCCAGAGTTCTACTCTTATTCTCATCTCTTCTAAGTCTGCTGTTCTGCTAGAAGCCCTCTGGGGTGGGGCCCCAAGCCCATAGTCTCGACTCCCGATCTGGAGGTCTGGAGCTTCCCTTAGCCCTCACTCACTGCCATAGAAAATCAGGGATGAGCTTTCTCCCTGTAGGTGGAAGCAGGTACCTGTCACATTTACTACCTTGTCTCCTAGGCCTTCTCCATGCTGGGCACAGGGAAAACGTCCAGCTTGTGGAACCCGCCCCCCACCCCCACCCCACACTGCCAACTGCTACTTCTTTGTCAGTGCTGGGTCCTCTGGCTGTGCTCTGTCCCCCTCCCCAAACAGAGTCCTTTCCCTCCCGGAGACCTCTTGGATTTCTTGCCCAAGTTCCTCACCTGGGGCAGGATCCCTCTCTTTATCCCATGCTCCCACAGCTCCTGTGGGGCCACTAGACACCTGGTTATAGTCAGGCCAGACTGACAAACACTGAACTGTCCATTCTAGGCAAGGCTCCCTGTTCCGGGCACTAGAACTCAGGAGTGAGAAAGACCAGCAGGGTCTCTGCAGCAACAGCAGACAGTTTAGAGAGTTACTTCGTCCCTCTCTTACCTCCTGACAGTCTGGGCTTCTTCCTCTCTGACCCTCAGAACCAGCCTAGCACCTAGCATAGAGCAGCTGGGAGCAATTTCTCCCAGATGTCTAACTCAGGACTTGTGCTAGCATCCAGTGTCCCTCTGGGCTCTTTCAGGATGTGCCAACCTAAGGAAGGTCCTTTTCCACCTTGCCATGAACAGTGTCCTCATGACCCTTCTCAGACACATCTTATCAAAAATATCTGCTTTGATGTGTGCCCCAGGTCAGGGTTCGGGGATTCCTTGAGACTCTGACCTTGGAGATGAAAGTTCTAGGTATGACTGCCAGGGGAAGGGCATAGAGAGGACACTGCCCCTTCAATGACTCAGATGCCTTGTGCTGGCAGGGATAATGGCTGGTAAAGCCCAGCACAGTTGAGACCCCAAGGGAGGCTAGATATGGTACTCACAAGATATCTCTCCTGACCGTCTTGATGAAGACCCGGATGAAACGCCAGCCACCAGACCCCAAGTACAGGAGCAACAGGGAGAATCCCACCTGGGTCCAGGGCAGCTTCAGCACTATCTTGGAGAACAGTAGCGCCCCCACCAGAGATGCTCCAAGTAGCATTGTGACCTGCAGGTGCAAGGCGGTTAGGAAACTCAAACAATTCCTTCTTTAGGGGCCTCTACTTCTGCACCAGCAGCCACTTCACTATGAGCCCAAAGGGTCAGCCTATGGGGACTGCCTAGTCACCTCAAAAGGGGTGGCTTAGAAAAAGGTTCAAGGCAAAGCCAAGTTGGAGGGGCCTGGAGATCTACAGCTCTGGGGCTAAGAAACAAGAGGATGATCTAGCTTCTGGTTCTATCTTTGTCCACCTTGTCAAGTGACCTTGCTCTAGCCCCTTTCTGACTTCAGGCCATGGCACCTTACTCTATGCACTGGGTTAGTAAGACTTGCTCTTAGAGCCTTTCTAACGCAAACAGGACAATCCATTCACCGATATTCAAACACCCTAACCAGATGGCCGGGAGACAGACGCTGATAGACGTGTCTTTGGCTTGAGTCCTCTCCTAGGAACTCCAGGAGCTTCTGGAAATGACAACACCAAAAAGGGCAGCTTCCTGCACAGCCTGCCCACAGACTCAAGGTAGCGTTGTGCCTCTACCGGTCCATAGAGGGCGAGCCAGCAAATGGCTTAGAGGCAGGAGGGGCCTGAGAGGTGACAGCCCAGGGGTAGGGTGGAAAGAGGTGACTGTCGGACAGGAAAAGGATTTGGAAGTACTGCACTCACATATACCCACACATTCAGGTGAATCTTTGAGGACTAGCGCTGAGAAAGGGAAAGGCTGTGATGAAGCCCTGGGCAGAGATTAAGGCCCAAGCTCTATTCCCTCTTCTTTATGGATTTCGTCAAGAGGACTGCTAATGGACTGCTTTTCTTGGGAAGAGCGGAAGGTCAAAGATATGAAGTAGCCTGAATATCTCCAAGCCAGGCGGAGAACCCCACGGTCTGGACCACAGGGAATCCCTTTTGAGACTGCTTTCTGGAGAAAAGCATCAAGCTGTGGGTGGGAGGGCTACCGCGGGATCGCTAAGATCCTTCTTAGCTCTCTGACAGAGGCAGTCAAAAAGCCGGTCCGAGACAGCTGAGAGAGGAGACAGGACAGGAGGGGCGCCACGGACCGACCTGCCTCTAGACAGCCAGGACATCAGAGCGTTCGCGGGGCTGGGAGAAGGAGGGCGCGCCCCTCAGTCCGAGCCGTCCCCGCCGTCTCCCCCTGCTCGGCCTGGCACGTTTGCCCCGCTCAGAAAGCCGCCGTCCCCGCCTTAGCTCACCCGGCTGCGGCTGCGCGGCGCGGCGCCCCGTCAGGATGCGGCCCGGTTGCGGCAGCGGAGTGCGGTGCGCTGGGGGCATCGGCCGCCCCGGGGCACACACAGCCGAGCCTCGGTGCGTCTGGCCCACTCCTCGTCCTTGTAGGGTAGGTACCTCTGCCGCGCTCCACCCCCACCCGCCTCCCGCACCCGCACCGGCTGTGCCAGCCGGCAGCACCGCCTTCTGTGCTGTCCCCGCAGAGGGCGAGCTTCTGAGTCCGTGCACCTCAGCGCAACCCAGCCCCAGCGCGCCCGACACCGCCCAGCCCCTCCAGCTCTGCGCGCGCCACTGCCTCCGCAGCCGCCCGGCCCGCTGGGAGTGGTAGGCTGAGCTGCACGGCATGCTGGGAGTTGTAGTCCATGTGGGTCGTTCCTCTCTGCAATTCCCTGGACTAGGGGATCCAGGTAGCACATACCCGCCCACAGATCATTCGAGAATACATAGCCAGAAGCTGAGGCCCAAGTAGAATTTGTTTAACTTATTATTATTATTTACATTTGTTTGATTATTTGTGTATGTATAGATACATATGCCAAAGACCCTGTGTGGTCAGAGGACAACTCGTGGAAGTTGGTTCTGTTCTTACACCATGGGCTCCAGGGATCAACTTAAGGTTATTAGGCTTGGCCCTCAGTCTTGGGAACAATCACCTTTCCCTGATCCACCTTGCCAGTCCTGTTTGTTTTTGGAAACGGGGTGGTAACTTTGCCCTGGATCTTGCTGTAGTCAGTCTACTTCAGCCCCGAGCGCTGGCATTACAGGCATTAACTACCACACTTGTCTTGAAATAGAATTTAGTAAATGTTCAATACCACTTGCTGGGAAGAAAAAGCTGGATTCTGGCAGAGGTGAGCCTGCACAATGTGGAATTATGGATTCTGGCAGAACACACAGGGCATTGGGCTTCTAGACCATTCTGGAATGGTCATTCACCAGAGCTGAGAAAAGAACTGAAGAGCCAGGAGTAGTAGCTTCAGGGGATCTCCTCAAAGGTCAGGATTTAAAGCCTGTGTAACTAACTTTAACCCTGACTGATAACACTCCTGAACACTGGTACCTTTGTAAACCAAGAGCTTTGTCAGGCTGCGGGCAAGGGTCTAGACTCAGAGCCGTGGGACTGAGAACCTCTGAACAGTTCTGAGGTGACTACGCAACCAACGTGCCTATTACTGCCTCTGTTCTCAAATAGCCCCTTCAGTGACTCATCCTAGTCAAGTTCTTAAGGGGGAGGGGCAACCTTCAAGGTCTGTTTATAGGGATTACAGATGAAATTTTGGTATGAAGATGGTCTGGACCTGTTCAGGATTGCATCCATCGGAGAGGCTGGATAGTCAGCTGAAAGGATGTCTCTGGGGCTATAATAGCATGTGCCCCGTGTTCATAGGCATGTGCATTACAGACTAACAAGAGAATCATGTTCTCAGCAGAGAGTTCCAAATCTGTCCCTTCTTATGTATTAAAAATGGGTTTTAAGGGGTCGAGCACAGTGGTGCATACCTTTAACTCCAGCACTTGTGAGGTGGAGCATCTCTGTGAGTTTGTGCCCAGCCAAGGCTATACAGGGAGAATTGTGTCACAAACAAACAAACAACATCGCGTGGCTATGATTCATGGGCTCACCTCACAGCACTGGTGTGCAAATTCATGAACACATTTGAAATAGCGCTGACATATTTATTATTATAGTTTATAGGCTGCCTATAGAGAGCACATAAATTAAGCTCTAGGAGACATTATGGCTCCCTGTGTTTGACGTTATCCTGAGTGCACAGTGTGTCAGGATAAGGCTGGACACGAGCTTAGTAGAAGAGCCCTACCTAGCTTGCCCAAGGCCCTCTTTGATCCCAGAACCAAAACACCCAACCAATCAATTGAAAAAGCCAAGCAGGGCATTGTGACGCACACCTTCCCTGCCCACTCATGCATGTTCCCCCTGGGCACACACATACTTTTAGTCTCCACACGCGAGACCCAGAGACGCAAGCAGGTCTCTGTGAGCTGCACATCAGTATGTACTACATAATGAGTTCTGGGTGAGCCAGGGTTACAGCGAGACCCTGTCTCAAAGACAACCTGAGGAGTCAATTCAGCAGAAGGGAACATTGCTTGCTTCCCTAAGTATCCTTTCCAGTACCCACATCCAGTAGCTCACAATTGCCTATAACCCCAACTCCAGGGAATCTGAAGCCCTCTTTTAGCCTCTGCAAAATATGCATACACGTACATATATAAACAGAAAAAAATTTCAAATAAGGCGAGAAGGAGCAGGCCAGTCTAGGCCGTATGACATGTCAAGACTTTGTATCAGATAAAAACCCTGGGCAGAAAGACCTGGTGAGCACAAACATGCGCGTGCACTGGGATTAGTGAGTGGTAAAGCAAATGCTTGTTGGATGAGAGAGAAAGAGAGGGAGAGGATGGTGACCAGCGAGTGTGAACACTCACCCTAGATGGTTGAAGTCATCTGCAGGGGAGCAAGTGTGTTTGGGAGAGGCGACTGCTGTTCTTTTAATAAACTTGTCACAGTGGTCAAATGAGGGCAGTGCCCCACAGAATGCTGGGCTGGGCCTGAGGTCTAGAAACCAAACACAGACAAGCAAGACATCTTGCCCTCAAGCTGCTGGGCATGGACACGGAGAGGAGAGGGTGGGGAAAGGCTGTACCAGGCTGTTCCTCCCCACACTCTGGCTTCATCTGCTACTGCTCTCCTAGGGCTGTGTGCTTTCCTTGCTGGTCGGCCACAGCTAGGATGGAGTCCCGGACTTCAGTGGCTAGGCTTTGAGAAATCACTTTCCCAGAGCCCAGAATCTATCTGCACCTACTACATAGAAATCCCTCCTGGAGTGGTTCACACGACTCTCTGAGCTTTGCCATGCTGCCCAAAGACGACAAGAAGAAAAAGGATGCCAGAAAGTTGGCTAAAAAGGACAAAGACACAGTCAATAAGTCTGGAGGCAAGGCTAAGAAGAAGTGGTCCAAAGGCAAAGTTTGGGACAAGTTGAACAATCTTGTCCTGTTTGACAAAGCGACATACGACAAGCTCTGTAAGGAAGTTCCCAACTATAAGCATATTACTTCGGCTGTGGTCTCTGAGAGACTGAAGATTCGTGGTTCCTTGGCCAGAGTAGCTCTTCAGGAGCTCCTTAGTAAAGTACTTATCAAGCTGGTTTCAAAGCACAGAGCCCAAGTAATTTACACCAGAAACACAAAGGGTGGAGATGCCCCAGCTGCTGAAGATGCACGAACAGGTTTAATCAGCTGTATATTTGGGAAAATAAAACTTTATTGAATCAAAAAAAAAGAAAAAAGAAAGAAAGAAAGAAAGAAAGAAAGAAAAGAAAAAGAAAGAAAGAAAGAAATCCCTCCTGGGTCTGGCAAGAATTCAAGGTGACACACACAGAGCTGACCCACAGAAGACCCTCAGCTGGCCTCAACTCTAAGGCCAGAAATGGCACTGTTTCCATTATTGCTTGTGATGGTGTTGACAACTTGACAGTCTAGGATCACTTGGGAGGTTGGCCTTAGTTCATGTCTGTGGGGGAATCATTTTACATAAATAATGTGAGGGGATCCATCTTAATTGTGGATTGGAATATTCCCGGGACAGGGGTTCTAGGCTGTATAAAACAAAGAAAACTATTCAGGCATGATGGTGTATGCCTTTAACCCCAGCACTCAGGAGGCAGAGGCAGAAAGATTTCTATGATTTCAATCATCTACCTAGTGAACTTTAGGCTAGCCAAGGCTACATAGTGAGACCCTGTCTCAAAAATAACACCAACAATAAATTGATCTAGCTGAGTACTCTTAGTCCCAGTTTCCTAATGGTACATATGACCAGCTGCTTTTTAAGTTTTTGTTTAAACAAACAAAAAGTTGAAAACTGGGCAGAAGCAGTGTAAGGGAGAAGCCGTTGCTTTTACTGCTCAGTTTCAGACCATTGTAGCAGGCAGACCTCCGAGTTCAACGCCAGCCTGGTCTACAGAGCGAGTCCCAGGACAGCCCAGGACTACAGAGAAACCTTATCTCACAAAACAAAAATAAAAAAAAAATGTTTATATGTGCATGTATATGTGTATGTACATATGTATGGTGCACCAGTCCTAAAGGTCCTGAGTGGAGTGGATGTGACAAGCTCCCATTCCAACTTCTAGCTCCAAAATCCACGTACTATATGATCCTAGGATAGAGGACATGTCAGATATTAAACTGACAAGAACAGATACTAGACTTGATTGATAATAGTCAAAAGTTTCAGAAGCAATTAGATGTATTTCACTTCATATGGATGAATGTTTTGCTTGCATGTAGGTGCCTGTGGAGGTCAGGAGAGAGCACCAGGTTGTAAGAGGACATTGGATTTCCTAGAACTGGTGTTATGAATGGCTGTGAGCCACCACGCGAACGCTGGGAACCAGAGACCTTTGCAAGAGCAACAAGGACTCCTAAGCACTAAGCCCCAGTTTCCCCTTCCCTTCCCTTCCCTTCCCTTCCCTTCCCTTCCCTTCCCTTCCCT
>NC_034592.1:17059372-17065520 GCF_900095145.1 Mus pahari | reverse complement strand
CCTCCCTGTTTAAAACAACAGATTTATTTATGTATGTGAATACACCATCCCTGTCTTCAGGCAAACCAGAAGAGGATATCAGATCCCATTATAGATGGTTGTGAGCCTCCCTATAGTAAGAGGCTTACCAAGCCTCTTACAGGGGGGTGGGTGAGGGAGGGGGAGAGAAAGAGACAGAGGAGGGGGGATGAGATGGAGAAAGAGGAAGGGAAGGAGGTAGGGAGGGGGAGGGCAGGAGGAAGGAAGAAGTTTCCCTAAGAGAAACTAAGGGACTGGAGCTTTGTCTCCAGTCACCCCAACATTTCATTGTTCATTCTAGTTTTTAAAAGATTTATTTATGTAGATGAAGATTTTGTGGGCATGTATTTATATGCACCACCAGAGTGCCTGGGGTCCTGAGGTCAGAAGACAGCATTAGGTCCTAGAACTGGAGTTGTGGTGGGAGGTAAACCCGGGTCCTGTTTTCCAGTGCTTTGCTGCTGAGCCATCTCCCCAAACCATCACTTTAGATAGTTTTCACTTTACTTTGCACAGGTGTGAGTGCATGCACACCATGGCATGTTTGTGCTGGTCAGGACAACTTGTGGATGTTGTTTTTCACCTTCCACCTTGTGGGTCTTGGGGACGGAGGTCAGGTCTTCGGGCTTGGTGGCATGTGCTTTCACATTTGTAAGTCATCTAATAAGCCCTGTTTTATTTGTTTCGTTCCAGCTTTGAAGTTTCGTTTTGTGTGTTTATGTGTGTGGACATGTGCATGGTGCATGCAGACATTGGCAGACAACTTGTGAGAAACCATTGTCTTTCTACCTTGTGGGTGCTGGGACTGGAATCATGTCTGTAGACTTGATGGACTTTAACCCATAGGGATTGCTGCTGTCCCTCAGCTGATGTCAAAAGTCTGGCTTACAAATACAAGGGACTTGTTAGTTTTCTGCTGGTTGGGGACTTGATTACTAGATTGCTTGCCTTAAGACCCAATGACAGCGACAATCAACTAGAGTCCAACTGGGACAGAATTCCCCTCACCAGTACCTCAGGCAAAGGGAGCTAGGCCTAGGACAACCGACAGACTCTAGGCCTGATGGGAGCTTTATTCAGACAGCAGAGACGCCTTCTCCTCCCCACCACTCTGCTCAGGGCTTGGTAACACGATGTAGTAGTCAAGCTTTTGAAGACAGCTTGACAAAATGCCCTGTCAGAGTCACTGTCCAGAAGAGGGGCCTCAGACCTCAATGATCAGTATGATCCAACATGGCTGTTCCAGGGACACATACTGCTCTCTCCAGATGGCTCACAGCAGGCTGGGGCCCCACTGCTCCGCCTCTCTCTCCTGGGCTGGCCCTGAAGGTTTGGCAGCAATGACTATAAAAATTATAAGTGACACTCTGAGTTCAAGGTTCAAAGAGAAGAACAAAAGCAGCTGAGAGGCTCTTTTGTCCCAAGGAAGGCAGTGTGTGGAGAGGAAAGTTTAGTCCTCCCTGTGTGGCAGCTCAGGCTAGGACAGGCCCTGGATATGTTTTGGGGGAGGACTGATGCCCAGCTCCTCCCGCAGGGCTGTCAGGGGCTGGTCCCAACGCTGCTCATAGTAGATGTTGAGGACACATGGGGCCCTGCGCCCGTTCTGAATCGCCCAAGGGATCAGCTCTGAGAACAGCACTTGGAGGCTCCTGGAGGGCAGCAGAGAGAAGAAAAGCCATAAGGTCCCCAGACAGACCCTGTTCTCTGTCAACCCTCCCTCAAACCCATGCAGATCTCAGTGCAGGAAGTTCCCACACCTCATAGCACACACCCTGGACAACGAAGCTCAGAATTAAAGATAGGGCTGTTCAATTCCAGAATCTGCAGCTTCATGAGACCCTGTTCATGCTGATCTAGTCCCCGAGGTCTGGCTGGGGAGACCCTAGGGCTCACTGACTCAGTTTCCCTTTCTGCCTTATTCTCCCCATCCTTGTTTTTTGGAGAGGCATGAAGCACCTGTATGGTGCCATCCTTCTTTCCTGGAGCCCCAGCCCTTCTGAGGTCTCTTCCCACCACAGAAGACTTACTGCGTACGGAGGCGGATGGGTCCAAAGAGTGCTCCCAGGGTGCACATGGGTAGGCCAGTCTGCACAGCCTCAAACCACTTTACCACCACCTCTCCTAGAGATAAGGGAGGGCAGGAGGTGGGCAGGTGAGGGGAAGCAGTGATGTTGAAATGGCCCCCGAGAAGCACTGTACGGTTTGGTGGGGTCCAGTCTCATCCTATGTGGGCTTTGCGGCGGCATTCAGGTAGAAGTAAGAGAAGGCCGAAGAGGGGACTCGCAGGGACAGCATGCAGAGCATCTCAAAGGCCAGGCTGACAATGGTCTGTACAGGAGTTGCTATGGAGTTGCTATGGGTTTCAGAAGCAGGGATCCTTGGTGACTAGATGCTGAGACAAGGGCCGGGAGGCAGGGAAGGAATGAGGATGGCTGGCACGGATGCTGCGAGGGCATTCATACAATGCAGAAGGCAGGATGGAGCTAGCTGATAAAGAGAAGCATGAACTGGGACCCTGCCTGAAAGGCAGACCTAGGGGTGGGGGTGCCCCGCCGTCTCCCGCTTAGCAGGCTGTCCCACCACCGGCACTCACCGAGCATATTGGTGGGCATGCCCAGCAGGGTGTGGAGCATGTCATGCACCTCGCGGTATCTCTGGATCACGTAGGCTAGCTCTTCATCGTCCACGAAGCGCGTAGGTGCTCGTGTGTCTGGAGAGACCTTCTGGAGAACATAATCCCTCCTTGGACTCCTTCCCATCAGCCCCTAGGGTCTTGGCTGGCCCGCCACTAGCTGATGTTCAGCCATGTTTCCACCGAGCACATACCCTAACTGAGAATCCTGCTGTTGTCTCCACACCTGCTAACTGGGAGCCTCAGGTAGCGATCACCCCAACCCCCACTCCTGCTCACACCTTGCACAATGCTGCAGCCTGGTGAAATCTACAGCTTTAGTGAGGAAACAAGGGGGGGGGGGTTATGGACTTTCTGTTTTGTAAGACAGAAAGTTCTGAGATTAGTTGCATAAAAAAACAATTGCCACTTGGCATGGTGGCACACGCCTTTAATCCCAGCACTCGGGAGGCAGAGGCAGGCGGAGTTCTGAGTTTGAGGCCAGCCTGGTCTACAGAGTGAGTTCCAGGACAGCCAGGGCTACACAGAGAAACCCTGTCTTGAAAAACCAAAAAGAAAAAAAAAAAAGAAAAAAAGCACATAGTAGGGCTAAGGAGATGATTTGGTCAGGAAAGTATTCACTGTACAAGCGTGAAGAGCTGAGCCCATCCCCAACACCCATGCAATCAATCAATCGATCAATAGGTGGCTGCTCCTGTGCCTGTAATCCCGGCACATGGAAGGCAGAAACAAGAAGCAAAGAGGTGCCCCAGGGCGTGCAGGCCAGACATTTTAGACAGACTGATGAGCTCTAAATTCAGTGAGACTGAATTGAAACGAGGTGGAGGAAGACACTTGATGTCAATCTCTAAAATCTTCACACACATGTGCACACACATGGGCACACACATGCCCACACATACTGTTGCTGAACTATAAACTTAATAATGGTTGTGACAGGCTGGGGTGGAGCTCAGTTGATCGAGTGCAGGTCTAGCATACCCCTAGGACTGCATAAAACCAGGCATAGTGGCACACAGCTGTAATCCCAGTTAGAAGGTAGACAGAAAATCAGGAGTTCAAGGTCATCGTCTCTTGCCACACAGCATAGCTCATAGTAGGTCTCCTGCCTTAGCCTTCTTAAGGCTGGGGTTACAGGTGTGTGACTCCCCGTCAGACTGGTCATCCTCACTCACTCAACCCCGCTTCTCTGAGTCTGCATCAGTGCCTCAACAGCCTGGGGTCAGCCTAGCAGGCCTGGTCCAACGTGGCTTCCATTTACAGGGAAGCTGACAGATCCGAGTTCTCTGTTGCCTAGGGGCAGCTGGTACAGTGCTATGCTCAGGGTTAACCTCAGCCTTGCTGGGCCCCAAGACCTCATTTCTTCTTGCTGTGCTAAGAGGAAGCAACTGCAGCAACAGTGGCTGCTTTCACCAAGGACCTACTTACTATGTGCCAACTCTATATGATGTCCTTCACACAGACTGTCATATTTTGTTCTTACAGTAATCTAGGAGGTAGACACTATTGCTAACTTTACAAATAGGTAAGAAAAATGTGGCTAGGAAGGTAAAGGTTCTACAGCTGAGATAGATGGAACAACCTGTTGGTCTCCAAAGCCAGCAGCCTTGACACCCGTTATCTTTTTTTTTTAAACAATCATTTATTCATTTTATGCATGTGAGCACACAGAAGCGGGCATCAGATCCCATTACGGATGGTTGTGAGCCACTGTGTGGTTGCTGGGAATTGAACTCAGGACCTCTAGAAGAGCAGTTAGTGCTCTCATCTACTGAGCCATCTCTCCAGCCCGATACCCATTATCAATCAGTCATATTAATGCCCTGGAGATCAAAGATCTATCCTCTTTCTGGGGGAGGATTTGTGCAGGGCTGTGGGCATTACCCATGTCCCTTCAACTCACCAAAGGGTAACCACACCTTTCAGCAGCCAGCCTCAGCTCCTGTGACTTTACCTTCAACTTTCACCTAGTTCTCTGTAAGGCTCAAGGTGCGCCTTCTCATTCTGTGCTTGATTTCCTTGTACTAGAAGTGCCACATCTCCAGACTGCCACCATAGGAGGGAATATGCTAGGTAAGGCACCCAGGATGGCCCTAATAGACCTCCTCCCCACCCCAGCAACAGGACTAAAGGCTGTGGGGAATGCAGAAGTTGTCCCTCCCATGGTGGCACTTGGAGCAGGTTCCTCACTGATGAAGTAACCTGCACCCTGGTGAAACTAGGGCAGGTGACTGCCCTGAGAAGACAAAGGTGCTAGGAGAGGGTGAGGGGCAATGCCTGCATTGAGTAGTGGTTCTCAACTGCTCATCAGGGGATCTTTACAGTGTCCAGACATTGGAGGTTGCTACCACTGGATGGATGAGGGAGTTGACTGGCAGCTGGTAGGGAGAGGTCAGGGATGCTGCCAAAGAGCCTACAAGGCACGGGACAGCTGCCCAACCAAGAGTCACCCAGCTCACAGCAGCAGTAGTACAACTCTTAAGAACTTGTTCTAGAGTGACCCTTGGCCACCCTCCTCCCCCTTCAGCCTGGCTGGCGTCTGGCTGGAGAGCCATTAAGCTTCAAGGAAATGTATGCATGAGAGGGAGGGGACAGGTGGAGAAGGGTTATACTACTTCATTTGTCTCTGTGTAGCCCTGGCTATCCTGGAACTGTGGAGATCAAAGATCCACCCACCCGTCTCCCGAGAGCTGGGATTAGTATTTTAAAACTTTGCAATTGGGGCTGGAGAGATGGCTCAGCAGTTAAGAGCACTGACTGCTCTTCTGAAGGCCCTGAGTTCAAATCCCAGCAACCACATGGTGGCTCACAACCATCCGTAATCATTTTTAATGGTTCCTGCTACAAAATGCAGCTTCTTTCCCAAGGCCCCGGCATCGTTGGATCAGCTTAAGCTTTCCCTTTCCTCTATTTAGGCCTCTTTCGTGTGTTTTGTCTGTGTATGCAATTATGCTGGGGACAGAGCCCAGGCCTCAGGCGTGCTGGTTACCTGCACTGAGCTTTGCCCTCAAGTCCTCCAATGTTTTGTTATTCTTCTTTTAATATACACATGGCTGTTTCTTACATATCTATGTCTATGTACCAAGTGTGTGCTGGCTGCCTACAGAGGCCAGAAGAGCATGTCAGATCCTCTGGAGCTGGAGTTATAGAAGGCTGTGAGCTGTGCCATGTGGGTGCTGGGGATGGAACCAGGTCCTCTGTAAGGGCAGAAGGTACTCTTAACCACTGAGCTGCCCCTGCAGCCTGTTTGTCTGCATTTTTAAAGACAGGGTCTTGCCTCGTAAGTACAGTAGGTGCGCTTACTCCCTACGTACCCAAGGGCAATCTTGAGCTCAGAGGTAACCTTCCTGCTGCAGCCAGGCTTGTCGGAGCGGATCATAGCAACTGGCTTGGCTTTCTTTCTTCCTTTTTTCTTTTTTCAAGTCAGGGTTCCTCTGTGTACCCCGGCTGTCCTGGAACTCACTCTGTAGACCAGGCTGGCCTCGAACTCAGAAATCC
>NC_034592.1:17054832-17058432 GCF_900095145.1 Mus pahari | reverse complement strand
AAAAAAAAAAAAAAAAAAAAAAAAAGAAAAATATCACAGACTGAAAAGCACTCCTGCCTTAGTTGGCATCTTAGGCATCCTCCCACTCTAGGCTACCTCTTCCCATGCCACCCTCCACCCTTACTGGTAAGTGCTGGATATCCAGAGCCTGGAAACTCACATTCACATCCAGGAAGCGAAGATACTCACGGCCCAGAGAGCCTTCAGGCAGGCTCCGAAGCTTGCTCAGGTCGAGGGTAGACAGGGAGATCCGGGGACGCTCTCTGAAAGACAGAATGTAGGAGGTAAGCCTGGGCATGTGTCAGCCAGGGCAAGTGAAAGGGTCACATAAAGGAAGCTGAAGTGGGCATAGGTAGCCACAGGACATCTATGTAGCCACAAGCCCTAAGGGAACACTGCAGTACTAGGGACTATGGAAATGATCCCAACCCAGGGCTGAGCTGGTGCCTTCAAAGGCAGAATCAAGTCAGAGAAGAAGGGCCACAGATGCCAGGGAAAGGATAGACACAGCACATCTGGAGAGGTACAGCTAGCTGTTGGGAGCTTAATGCAAGCAGAGTCTGCGGTTTACATAGGACTAAGCTGACATATTGTATAATCCAGGGGGTCCATCCCACAGACACAGATGTGCGCTCCTGGCTTTGAGCAGTACCCCAGGCAATATACCCACCCATGGTCCTCTGAGGGGCTCCTTACAGGATGAGGGCAGACATACCCTGACCAAATGCCAAGGCAAAGTAGGGACCTACTGTAGAATCTGGGCACCCTCTGGATCCTTCTTCATCTGATCCCTGAGGAATTTCAGGGTGTGGCATCCTGTGGTCTCCCCTAGAACTGCAACCATGTCTGAAAGGACAGAGATGGGAAAAGACAGAGAATGGATTCTTTTGTTTGTTTGTTTGTTTGTTTTGAGACAGTTTCTTTTTGTAGTACAGGCTGTCCTGGAACTCATTATGTAGACCAGGCTGGCCTCAAATTCAGAGATCTTTCTGCCTCTGTTTTCCAAGTGCTATATTAAAGGCGTGCACCACCAGGACAGCTAGCTACTGTTCTTAACATTACAAACCTATAGGAATATGGTGGCTTTCATCAACAGTAGGAATCACTTTCATAGACCATTACTGAGACAGAGTGTCATGTTTCCACTGATTAGTACAGGCCTTGAGATTGAACGGTGATGAATGGCAGTAACTAGGCTGACACAGTGCTTGTTCAGCACACCCAAAGCCCTGAGTTTGGTTCCCAGCATCATATAAACTGGGTATGGTGGCACACACCTGTAGGCCCAGCATTCAGGAGGTAGGGAGGCAGGGTGATCAGAAATTAAAAGTCATCCTTGGCTATCTATGGAGTTAGGGGCCAGTCCAGTCTATAAGAGACCTTGTCTAAACAAAACAATTTTTTAAAAAATGGCGCTAACGTTGAGTTCAGGTACAGTCACCAGATCCTATATAAACCACATCACATGTCTCTTCTTTCTCTTCCTCCCATCTTTTCTTTCTTTGAGCAAAGACTGGGTATGTACGGAATAAGAAGCTGATCTTGCCAGGCAGTGGTGGCACATGCCTTTAATCCCAGCACTTGAGAGGCAGAGGCAGGTGGATTTCTGAGTTCGAGGCCAGCCTGGTCTACAGAGTCAGTTCCAGGACAGCCAGGGCTACACTGAGAAACCCTGTCTCAAAAAAACCAAAAACCAAAAACAAACAAACAAACAAAAAAGAAGCTGATCTTGAACTGTTTCAGCAAAGAAAATCCTGAAGATCATGGCCCTTACCAAGTTTCCTTACTACTCAGTGAGAATGTTGTAATGTGTACCTGTAAGTCATTCGGCCCAGAGAATACTATGCTAGGATGACAGACTCTCCCAAGAATTACAAAAAGGCAGACCTGTAGATTTCACGTTTCTTTCCTCTTCTCCTCCCTGTGCCCAGAAGATCCAAAACAGTTGTAGCTAGAATCAGGCACCTGATTATCATAAACGTTCCAGGTAACTATGAGATAGGCGCAGCCAGGTTTGGATGCCTACAACCAAGGCTTTGACAGAAGTCTTGACCGGTCGCAGCTTTCGAGACCGAGGAGTGAACGGCCTTACCGTGGCGATAGGGGTTGTAGAGCGCCATTCCCGCCGCGCCCGCAGCCAGCAGCATCTTCTGCAGCGGGGTGGTAGGGATGTGGTCCGGGTACAGCAGGCGGGCGCCATGGCTTTCGGCCCTGAGGGGTACATCTGCGGGGCAGAAAAGAGGTAAAGGTGAGAGGCGCCCGGTCCCTCCGGTCGCCGCGGACACCGGGGTCAGAGCTGCTCACCTACAGCGGGCCGCGGACGGTGCCGGAGACGGCGGTGGAGGCGCAGGGAGCGGAGCAGCAGCAGGGTCGCCATGGCAGCGGACGTCCGCGTGGATGGGCGGGGCTCCGCGGGTACTACGGAGGCCCGAGAAGCCAAAAGACTCCTGGGGCTCTGCACTCACTCTGGCTTTTTGATCGGAGATGCTGTAATACGGACAGGAGCGTGAGAAGGAAAGCCACGAGATCTGTTTGCCACTGAAGGAAAACAACTGCTGTGAGCCAGGCGTTATTTAGAACGTAGGCCTGTCAACCCGGCATTTGAAACCTGGAGGCCGTAGGATCAGTTCGAGACCCGTCTTGGCTATTTAAGTACGCAGACAGTACTAGAGATGCCTTGTCTCAAAAACCAAGCCCGGTGTGAATTACTCGTCACTCCAGCACTTGGGAAAGTGGAGACAGGAAAATAAGGAATTCTCCGCAACTTAGCAAGTTTGAGGGCAGCCTGGGATATATGAGAAACAAACAAACAAAAAAACTCCTGAAAGGGATTCCAAACATAACAAAACCGAGAACTCGGTTGCTCGATATCCGGCCCTATTTCCTTCTCCATCTCATATTTTCCCGCCCGGAGGACAATAAGACAAGAACCTCTTCCTGCCAAGGAAACAAGCGGCTACCTACAGTAGGGACCACATTTGGGAAAGGACCACGCGGCACTTCCGTCCGCATCCCCGCGTCTGCACGATGTAGTACCGCTGAGTTCCAGCCATGGGTTCTTCTGGCCTAGCTCGGCTGCAGGGGCTCTTCGCTGTCTATAAACCTCCGGGGCTGAAATGGCTGCACTTGCGTGAGACCGTGGAGTTGCAACTGCTTAAAGGTGAGACTCCGACGCGGACCCACCGCTCCGCATTAGTTCTTTCTGATGGAGCGAGGTCACGTGATTCGTTTGCCTGCTTGTAGCACTTTCTTGGTTTTTTTCCCTCTTGTACACATTTCGTTACTACCCACTCTCCTCTATTTTTCGTTAGAGAAATTCATGCTATAGTGTTGATTTTTTTCACGGTTTCTGTTACAGAGTTAGAATTTGAACTTTTTTTTTGGTTTTTGAGACAGGGTCTTTTGTAATTAATCCGAGCTTGAAATCAGTGAGGCACTGAGAATTCTGACTCTCCTGTCTCCACCTGCCAGATGCTGGGATCACAAGTGTGAACCACCACACTGACCCTCAAACAACACCAATTTTTTTCTTTCTCTTCTTTCTTTCTTTCTTTCTTTCTTTCTTTCTTTCTTTCTTTCTTTCTTTTTTTTTTTTTTTTC
>NC_034592.1:17032074-17054782 GCF_900095145.1 Mus pahari | reverse complement strand
GGAACTCACATTGTAGACCAGGCTGGCCTCGAACTCAGAAATCCACCTGCCTCTGCCTCCCGAGTGCTGGGATTAAAGGCGTGCGCCACCACACCCGGCTCTTTTTTTTTTTTTTTTTTTTAAACAAGTGTCATGTAGCCTCAATTTTGCTATGTAAGATGAAGCTAACCTTGAACTTTTGACTCTCCTACCTTCACTACCCAAGGTCTTAGACTACATCTGTGTAGCACCACCTCCTGTTAGGGCTCTGGGATGGAACCTGGGGCATCTTGCATATTGTGCAAACACTCCATGAACTGAGCTATATTTCCAACCTAGGATTTTTGTTTTGTTTGTTTGTTCTTCATTTTTTTGAGAACGGTTTCTCCGTATACCCTTGGCTGCCCTGGAAAGAATAGATCAGTCAGGCCTTGAATTCAGAGATCTGCCTGCCTCTGCCTCCCCAGTTCTGGGATTAATGATACGTGCCACCATACCTGGCTTCTGAAGGTGTCATAGTCTGTTTTCTACAATACACAAATTCATCTTCTATGCTACCATCTCTCTACCCCTTCTCTCGAGGGTTGGAACTTTTCTTACTTACTGACAGTGTGTTCTTTTGTGCTTAGGTCTCAATGCCCAGCAGCCTCCTGCTCCTCAACAGCGTGTTCGCTTCTTGCTAGGCCCTGTGGAAGGCAGTGAAGAGAAGAAGTTGACTCTCAGAGCCACCAGTGTTCCCTCCCTCACCAACCACAGACTTGGTAAGACAGAGTCAGGCAGGATCCTGGCTGTGCTGTTGGAGGAAATCCCTGGCCTGAGTTAGATTTCTAGCCCAGGGATTGGCAAACTTCCCTCGAGAGGGAAGATTTTAAACAGCTTTTAAAAGCTGGTTTCCTTGGCTCTGCTCAGCTCTGCTAATGTAATGCAAAGCATCATTAGACCGTATGGGAAGGTCTCATATTTCAGTCAAGACTGGAGTGCAGCCACATGGTCGGGGCTTATGCCTTTAATCCCAGCTCTTGGGAGGAAGAGGCAGGCGAATTTCTGAGTTTGAGGCCAGCCTGTTCTACAAAGTGAGTTCCAGGACAGCCAGGGCTATACAGAGAAACCCTGTCTCGAAAAACAAAACAAAACAAAACAAAAAGACTGGAATGCAAAACAGCTATTGAGAGCAGTTATAAACAGCGGTGGAGGGCTGGTGAGATGGCTCAGTGGGTAAGAGCACCCGACTGCTCTCCCGAAGGTCCGGAGTTCAAATCCCAGCAACCACATGGTGGCTCACAACCATCCACAACAAGATCTGACACCCTCTTCTGGAGTGTCTGAAGACAGCTACAGTGTACTTACATATAATAAATAAAAAAATCTTTAAAATTAAAAAAAATAATAATAAAAAAAAAATAAACAGCGGTGGAAGACTGAAAGGATCATTTAAACTTAGGAGTCTCTGGTCCCTGGCCAACCTGGGCAACACAGTGAGACCCAGTCTCAAAACAAAGAAGACTTGATGATTTGACTTGTGAACTATACTTTGCTGACTCTTAACTGTTCAATGACTCTGTAGGGAAACTGAAAACTGTTATAAATTAATACCTGCTCTGTACTAGACATCATGTTATCTTTCTCCTCACCACAGTTCTGTGAGGTAGGTCTCCTATTTTAAAAAAATGTATTATTTGTATGTATGTGTGCACACCGAGGCATGGGTGTGGAAGTCGGAGGGCATCTTTTGAGAGTCACTTCTCTCAGGCCACCATGGGTCCTAGGATCAAACTGAGGTCATCAGGCTTGGCAGCCTTTACCCCCTGAGCCACCTCGCCAGCTCTTGTTTTTGTGTTTTGAGACACAGCCTCCTGTAGTCCAGGCTGGTCTTGAACTCACTATATAGTTAAGTATGACCTTGAAGTCCGGATTCTGATCCTTTTGCTTCTGCCTCCCAAGTGCTGGGACACATTAAGCTGTACTCAGTCTTTTAGTGGTCAAGATGCTGAATCTGGGGCATAGGTCAGTACTGTAGACAGACAGACAGACCTGGGTCCCACCTTAGGAGGGGTCACTGATTCAGGAGGAGAATGGCCGGTTTTCTATCAGCACATGCTGTGCAGAGAGCCCCAGAATCTTGATTCCCCAGTGTGATGCCTGATCTCAAAGCCTCGCATGGGGCAAATAGTGATAGGCAGAGGACGAAGAGTCTTGAATTGCCCTTTCTCTCGGCCCAGGGAACTGGGGAAATAGTGGTTCCAGCTTCCATGGAGAAGAAGCCTGGAAATGCAGCCTAGCATAATTTGATTCCCATGAGGCCCTTCTGTTCTAGGAGTGAGGGCCTCATTCCAAAGCCACCCTCAAGGCTCACTAGTTGAAGAAATGAACTGGCCTTTTCTTTCCAGTACGTGGTCCAGCATTCACAAACCTGAAGATTGGTGTGGGACATCGCTTGGATGCCCAGGCTTCTGGTGTGCTTGGTAAGCCATGCGCTCATTCTGGGGATGTGGGCCTGTGGGCTTGGAGAAGGATCAGGTGGTCCGGAGCCCAGCCCACAGCTTATCTGACTTGACTCTCTTACTGTCTCTTCAGCTGGTCAGGTCCCACCTCTGTCAAGGGATTCCTTTTGCATGACATGTGGGTCAAGGCCTTTATACCCATAACAGATGCTATGTAGTGGTACCAGTGAAGAGAGTAAGACTGGAGCTAAGGCCTGGCCAGTAAATGTCCATGGTCCCCAGAGGAGCTACCGTCAAGTTAGGGTGCAGCAGGCACATGGCTCTATCTCCTCTGGCTGTGGTTTGCATATTGCCAGAGCTGGATACAAAGCTCCAAGTCACAAGCGTTCTGTGGCCTCTGGGTCATGTGGTAGCCCATTGTCCAGCCTCCACAGTCTTGGTTCCCTTGTCTTTCTTCCTGAGGTACGGGCAGTCAGACATGATCCCATGCCTCCTCCCTGTTCCCTCTCTAACAGTGAACGGAAAGCCATTCATTTCTTTAGACAGAGGGATAAACAGATCAGGGAATAGGCAGGAAGTGGCCCCAAAGGCCCTGTTATGGCTCCTTCCTTTGTACCATTAGCTTTCTGTTTATTGCCTCCCCAGTCTGTGATAGACACGGGCCTGAGCATCTTTCTCCGTGTAACTCACTGAGAGTTTGAGGGCCAAAAATGTTTAAAGTTAAGAGTCAGAAAACCTAGGTTCTTGGTTTTGTTTCTGAGACGAGTTGCTTTTTGTTTTTTGTTTTTTGTTTTTCGAGACAGGGTTTCTCTGTATAGCCCTGGCTGTCCTGGAACTCACTTTGTAGACCAGGCTGGCCTCGAACTCAGAAATCCGCCTGCCTCTTCCTCCCAAGTGCTGGGACTAAAGGCGTGCGCCACCACACCTGGCATGAGAAGAGTTGTTTTTGTCTCAGTGAGCTGAGGCTGGCTTCCAGTTGGTCTAAATGACCTGAGATCTTGGCCCCCTCCACCCGAGTGCTGGGGACTGTAAGCACATGGCACCTTGACTTGAATTGTTTGCTTTGTTTTGGTTTTTCGAGACTGGGTTTCTCTGTGTAGCTCCGGCTGTCCTCGAATTCAATCCATAGACCAGGCTGGCCTCGAACTCAGAGACCCACCTGCCTCTGACTTCTAAGTGCTGGGATTAAAGGTGTGTGCCACCACTGCCCGGCCTTATTTTATTTTTTAAATTTATGTGATTATCTGAGACAAAGTCTGACTACTTTCAAGGCTGGCCTGGAACTCAGGGTTCTCCAACTTCATCCTCCCAAGTGCTGGAATTATTGGTGTGTGACTCCCCTCCAGCCTCAAATATCATTGCAATTTGGTGGGGCTGGGACAATGGTCTCTTGCTTTGGGGGTGTTTCAGGACCCTCTGGGCGCTTCCTCAAGTACTCGGGTTCATTTCCCACCATGAGCCTGATGCCACCCTTAGACCAGCCCTGGAGATCAGTGTTGACAGCGGCTCCCTCCCCGGATGCTGGCTGCAGGGAGAGGGAATGTTTGGTGGCAGGGAGTGGCAAGGCTGGTTCCCTGGGAAAGGGACAAGGTGTGAGAGAGGGTCTGGTTGCCTTTCAGTGCTCGCCGTGGGACATGGACGCAGTCTCCTCACTGACATGTATGACGCTCATCTCACCAAGGTATGGTGGGCTAAGGATATGGAGCAGCCTACTTTTCCAGTGCTCCTTTCCCAGAGGTCGTGCATAGGGAAGACCGAAGCCACTAGCAAGCATTTTCGGCTCGTTGTAGCCAGGACAGACTAGAGATACAGCATTACCCATCACACTCTTCTCTTCTGACCACCATGAAGAGCTGTGTGGATCCCCTCAAGAGCCCCGCCCCACTTAGCCACGCTCCCATTTTACAGTTGAGTACAGCGAGGCTTAGGAAGAACATGCCCAGCCAGGCTCACAAATTCTTTAAAGCCTTAGGAGCTGAAATTTGAGCTTGGATCTGCCCCACACCACAATCCAAGCCGAGCAGTGTTCTGTTCTCACTGCAAGACAGATGTGTGTGTCACCATCAAGTCCCCAGGACTCCTCCAGGACCGGATGGGACCTTAGACTGTGATCTTGTGAAGTCTGCCGAGGGGACACTTTAGGTAGCTGTGTCTTCAGTGCTGAACAGCACAGAATCGAGGACCAAAAGGTTCCAGTTTGCAATCCTAGTCAGGGCTGTGGTGAGACACTTGCCCATTATACCAGTCTGCCAGCCATAGCTCACATGTCCTTGGCGAGTCCATGAACATCTTATCTTTGTGCCTCAGTTTCCTCTAGTCTTTGATGGGAATGAAGAAATAGGGTTAAAGTGACTTCATGTGAAGCCTTGGCTCAGCCCCTGGTACACAGTCCAGGCCAAATCAACATCACTGCCACCGCTATCTCTATTCTCCTTGCTATTATCACCCCAGGGAAGGGCTGGTTGTCTGTACAGAGTTGGAGGAAGTGGGGTTCGTGAGGGCATCCAGAAATGCACTTGGGCACTGAAATAGCCCCAGGACATGTGTGGGGTGACATGTTTGGTTTGGCCAAGTGGGTGGAGACTGGTGCTGGTGCCATGCCCGGGTCACAGGGAATAGCACGGAGCTGCCCCAAGCTCCAGAGAGGAGTGCACATCTTCCCTCAGGGCAGGGGAGCAGCAGGCATGCTGTGTGGAGCTCTAGGAGGCCCCACCCAGCACCAGGCTGCCACTTCCTCAGCATCAGAGCTTAGAATGTGGACTCCCCTGCCTTGTCCCCACAGGATTACACAGTGCGTGGCCTCCTAGGCAAAGCTACAGACAATTTCTGTGAAGATGGGCGGCTGATAGAGAAGACAACATATGGTGAGAACCAGGGTGGGGCAGGAGAGGTAGCTGCCTCGGCCTCCCTTTATTTCCTGTCTCCGTGATTCTCTTCTTAACCTTTCCAGGTCACAGTGGTGCCTGTTCGGTTTTGGCACACTAAGCTCAGGTTGGAGCTTTGCCCTTACCGCCATTCTCCCAGAATACCCTGGACCTGCTTCCTTTCCCGGTTCAAATGTCCCCACCCCTGGGAAGCTTTCCACACCTCAGTCTTACGTTAGATGCACTCAGAATGGAAACCAGCTATGCATGCTTACTTAAGATCTGTCTTTTCATTATCTCAGGAGAGATGGACCGGGAGGTTCATCTTGTGGCCAAGGATCTGTCCAGGCTTATCAGTGTAGGTGTAAGCTGGGTATGATGGCACATGCCTTTAATCCCAGCACTCAGAAGGTAGAGGCAAGATGATCTCTGAGTTCCAGGCGAGTCTGGTCTACATAGCGAGTTATAGGACAGCCAGGATTACATAGTGAGACTTTGTCTCAAAAAACTAAAATCATAGTAAAATAATAATAATAAATATCATTTCTTGGTTTTTCAAGATAAGGTTTCTCTGTCTAGCTCTGACTGTTCTGGAACTCACTCTGAAGACCAGGTTGACCTCAAACTAGAGATCAACCTGCCTCTGCCTCCTGAGTGCTAGGATTAAAGGTGTGGGCCACCACAGCTGGGTATAACAACTTCTTAAAGGAGAACATGAGCTTTGTTGTTGTTGTTTAGTATGCACTGAGAGCTAAAGTCAGGTCCTTGTGCTTGCCCTACCACTAAAAATGTTCCAACCCTTCATATACCTGTGACGTAACTAAACAGTAGAATAAAAGTCAAAGTAAACCAGGTGGTGGGAAAGACCCAGATGCAAAGTGACCAAGAGAAGGAGCTAGGAGAGCTGTGGATGGGAGCCTCCTGGAAGAGGATGAAGCTAGAAGATCTGGGAGGGCCTTCCTGTCAGAGAGACAGTGGCAGGTGGATTCTAGGTAGCATGGTGGGTTCAGTGCAATCAGAAGGCTGGAGACAGAACTAATTAGGCCTCAGCCCTATGCTGTTCCCAAATCCTAGCACTGCTTAGAAGTTAGTGTGTGCCCCCCTGTGCCTCAGGGTCTCAGCTTCCTGGTAGTTTGTGAAAGTCCCAGGCTTAGGTGTTCAGTCCCTCAATGGGGCCTGGAGGCAGAGTTGCTCCTCCCTCGGGTACCTGCTTCTGCATTTGGCCAGGTGCTGCCTCCTGCTGTCACTAGCGAGGTGGAGGGAGCTCTTCAAATAGTGTAAATCTAGCTGAGGAAAGAGTCCAGTTTTCATCAACTTAAAAATAACCTGTGTTTGTGTGTTTCTGGGTGTGTGTGTACTGTGTTTGTGTGTTTCTGGGTGTGTGTGTACTGTGTTTGTCTGTTTCTGGGTGTGTGTGTACTATGTGTGTTTCTGGGTGTGTGTGTACTGTGTTTGTGTGTTTCTGGGTGTGTGTGTGCTGTGTTTGTGTGTTTCTGGGTGTGTGTGTACTGTGTTTTTGCAGGAGACTGTTCAGAAGCACTGGATCCCCTGGAACTGGAGGTGCAGATGGTTGTGAGCCACCATGTGGGTTCTGGGGACAGAATCCAGATCCTCTGTAAGAGCAGCCAGTGGTCTCAGCCACTGGGGGTCTCTCCAGCTCCTTCATCAAGTTTTCTTTTTTTCTTTTTACCTTTTGAGATAATCTTAACTTTGTAGCTCTGGCTGACCTAAAACTCTGTAGACAGGCTGGCCTCTGACTCACAGAGACCTGCTTGTGCTCCTGAGTGCTGGAATTAAAGGCATGCACCACTACAATTGATGACTTTTTATGTATTAATGATATTTATTAATAAAGTATGTATTATTATGTTGATTACTTATTTTTATTGTTAAATTTTTGAATGTAGCCCAGGCTGTCCTGCAGTTCATTCTCCTGCCACCCTTGGCTCTCGGGTGCTGGGGTTACAGGCATGCACTACTTACCCAACATTATCAGTCGTCTCTAAAGGACTGTGTGTAGACTCAGCCTCCTTTAAAAACCCCACACTGGACGCTCTGGCCATTTCCAAAATGGGCTTGTTTTGGGTAAAAGGTGTTGGCCAGTTACTGTGGTCTGTCCTCTGGCCACCTGTAGACTTACACTCTCCTTACCCCATGCCTCTTCCAGACCATGTGACCAGAGAGCGGCTGGACCGGATCCTGGCTGTGATCCAAGGCTCCCACCAAAAAGCTCTGGTGATGTAAGTAGATCCAAGGGCTCCTCTGCCTTGCAGGGGCTTTAGAGGGGAGGTCCATACCCCCAAGGAAAGGACTAGGGGTGGGTGTGAGTGTGGGTGATGGAATCCCCTAGGAGCTGAGAGCTTGCCTGAGAGCCCTCTGCCAGATGCTCAGGACTCCGACTCCCAGGCATCAGCCCTGTGGCTCTCAGGAAACTAAGCCATCTGTAAATGGGACAGGCTTACAGATGTAACTACCCGAGCACAGAGACGGGCAGAGCAGGGACACAGCAGCTGGGATTGTAGGAAGTGGCTCAGTTGAGAGAGCTCAAAGGATTAGCAGGAGTCAGGCCCTGTGCCGTGCACCAGCAGTGGGCGTGCCAAGACTGAAATGGCCATTTGTACTTAGAATCCAAGGATCAGGGCTTGAGGTAGGAAGGGCTGGGACAGGAGCAAAGGGAAGCAGGTAAGGCTGGCCAGGGCAGTGGGGACTGAGGATAGTTCTGAAGCGGCACTGTGGTCTCACTGGGGACCCTGTGAGGAAAGCCAGGCAGTGAAGGAGACAGGCTGTGAGGACAGTGCCCGGCGTTCACTGCTCCAAGCCTGCAGACCCAGGGCAAAGCAGTGGCAGAGTAGAGGAAGACCCTAGAGGAGGAGGGGGCACAGGAAAGAAGGGATCAGGGCCCCTGGAGCTGGGGCATCTGTGTGGGTAGCCCTGGAATCAGGTGGCATTGATGTCCCTAAGGGTTGCATCTCTTAGATAAGGTGCCTGAGGATGCAGCGCAGTGTACAGGGCGTGGTCAGGATTGCTCAGCCTGTGACAGATGGAGCCAGGGATTGACCTAGGATGCCTTTGGTGGCCGAGAGGGAGGCTGCTCTGAAGGTAGACGGGAGAGGTGGGGCAGGAATGGAGAACAATGAAGATTACCCCCCCCCCCCTTTATGGTGGAGCAGGTGCCCCACACCAGCCTTCCATTCTGGCCCTTCCGAATCCCAGGTACTCCAACCTGGACCTGAAGTCCCAGGAGGCCTATGAGATGGCTGTGCAAGGTGTGATCCGGCCAATGAACAAGTCCCCTATGCTCATCTCTGGCATCCGCTGCCTGCACTTTGCACCTCCCGAGTTTCTTTTGGGTAAGTCACCTGGGAAACGAGTGATGTGATGGAGTCACGTGTGGCATGCCCAGCCCCGAGTGGCTTCTTTCCACCAGGAACAGCACAAAGGCTATGATGCTCTGTCTCCTGTCTATTCCCAAAGCATGTGAAACCAGTTCTTAAGAAACAGGCTGGAGCTGGGCATGGTGGTGCACACCTTTAATCCCAGCACTCGGGAGGCAGAGGCAGGCGGATTTCTGAGTTTGAGGCTAGCCTGGTCTATAAAGTGAGTTCCAGGACAGCCAGGGCTATACAGAGAAACCCTGTCTCGAAAAACCAAAAACAAACAAACAAGGATCAGAGGCTGGGTCTCTGGCAGCTTAGTTCCTGAGCAGTTCCACCTTGTTCTCAGCCCCTCAGGCATGACTGTCATTTCCTGAGTCTCACCCAGCTCTGCCCCAGCCTCTTCCCTGTTTCCTTGGTTTCTTCCCTGGGCTCTAACCAAAGACCCGGGTGGTGAGCCCCACATGACAGTGCTGTCTTTGCCCTCACTCCTGCTGCTGTGTAGACCAAGTATGTGAGTGGGGCTGCCAGAAACCCAGCCTGTTTACAGCTCAGGCAGGGGATCCAGAGCTGGGGTCTGCCCAGCACCACTGCCACGCTCTCAGCCCTACAGCAAAACTCAGAAGCATCTTATGAAGGGGGCTCCTTGTGGGAGGAGTCCAAGGGACGAGTCCAGGTCAGCTTGGTTCCTGACAGTCCCGTCTGTGTGTCTGTGACCCACAGAGGTGCAGTGTATGCATGAGACGCAGCAGCAGCTGAGGAAACTGGTGCATGAGATCGGCCTGGAGCTGAAGACCAGCGCTGTCTGCACGCAAGTGCGGCGCACTCGGGATGGCTTCTTCAGCCTAGGTGATGCCCTCCTGAGAACCCAGTGGGACCTACACACCATCCAGGATGCTATCCAGGTGGCAGCCCCCCGGGTGGCAGAGGAACTGAAAAAGAACTTGAGCCTGAAGCTGGGCCACCAGCAGCTCCCCAGCACTGGGCAACCTTGGGGTCTCAAGGGCCCAAGCTCCACTTTGGAGTTGGAAAGCTGTGCAGGGCAGTGAAGGGCCAGGTAGCGCCCAGATGGAGGGCAAACAGGCTCTTCACAGGTCAGAACTGGTCACTCTGTGAGAGTAGTGAGATCAGGGGGCCCTGAGCCATCATCTCCTGAGACACAGACTAACTGCAGAGGCAAGCAGGTTTGGCCACAGGGGCCTATCGTCCCAGCTAATGGGGAGGCTCAGGTTAGAATCTTGATAGTTCAAGGCCAGCCTAAGGTTACTTAGTAAAACTTTGACTCAGCTGGGCATGGTGGCACACGCCTTTAATCCCAGCACTTGGGAGGCAGAGGCAGGCAGATTTCTGAGTTCGAGGCCAGCCTGGTCTACAGAGTGAGTTCCAGGATAACCAGGGCTATACAGAGAAACCCCATCTCAAAACAAACAAACAAACAAACAAACAAAAGTTCAAGGTCATCTTTGGCTATATAAGTTCCAGGCTACATGAAACATTATCTCCAAGACAATATAAAAAACTCAGGATTATTTTTAAAAGGTTTTATTTCTTGTGCATGCGAGTATTTGCATGCATGTATGTCTGCACCCTGTGCATTATGGAGCCAAGGACAGGATGTAAGAGCCCTGTGGCTGGGCTTAATGGCAGTTGTGAGCCACCATGGAGATGCTGGGAATGGACCACTCATCCTCTGGAAGACTGCTTAACCACTGCTCCATTTCTTCAGAATTTAATTGCCTGCCCTGGGCTGGTGAGATGGCTCAACGGGTAAGAGCACCCAACTGCTCTTCCAAAGGTGCAGAGTTCAAATCCCAGCAACCACATGGTGGCTCACAACCATCCGTAACAAGATCTGACTCCCTCTTCTGGAGTGTCTGAAGATAGCTACAGTGTACTTACATATAATAAATCTTTTTTTTAAAAAAAGGCACTTCATTAAAAAAAATAATAATAATAATAATTGCCTGCCCTGTGATGCAACGGCTGTAACTATCCAGTCCCCTGGCTGTAAACACTTACAGGCTGATAACTGTTGGTGTCTACAGTGTAAACACTAACAGGAAAGCAAAGGATGGTGTTCTCGCCGTCGTGCCATGGAAGGAGTGGTGCAGAAAAGACAATGGGTTTATAAAATACAGTGTTTTTCTTCTTTGAGAAAGGCTTATGTTTTAATTACCCCTCCAACTCTTCATTGATCCCATTCCCATCATGTCCCCCTCAGCCTCAAGTCAGCTATCTTTATAAGTCCCTGAGACCAGTTAGTGTTGGGCAAGTGCCTGGGTATGGGGCCATTTACAGCCTACCCTCTCCTCCAGTAGCCTCAAGGTGGTGGGGTCCCATGAGCGCCTTTGTGTGGGCTGTTGTGTCTACTTCCCTGCCAGTAACCTAGAGACGCGACTTGCCATGGTCTGTCTGGGCCAGCCACTCTTACCCCCCTGGACACCAGTTTGGCCAGTTTTTACCAGCCCTTACCCCATGGTGTCTTCCTTTCTTCTCTGATCTCTCCTCATGGTCTATCCCTCAGACCCCAAGCCCCACCTCCTATTGACCAATCAGGGACAACTTGGGGGGGCAAGGTTCCATAGACTTGGTGCACATTGAAGATCTTCTCTTCCTGAGGCAACCAGACCTTGGGGGCCAGTATTTAGCTTTACAACACAAACAGACCAGACCTCAGCACCCCTTCTGTCCCTGCTGGAAGGTTGACTGTAGTGGTTGTGTACAGACAACCAGAGGTGCTTTAAGACTGTCATGCCCAGAAGTCACTTCCAGTTACTGTCCCTGAAGGAGATGGGACGATGCAGATGTCACTTGCTCTGCACCTTGGCCATCTATGACTCTCGTTAACTGCTCTCCACTGAATGGATAGTGATGAGGTTTTATGAAGCCTGAGAGCTGCCCTCACCTGTTTGTGTAAAGATGGCTGTTCACAGGGCAGATGAGCAAGATGGCAGAATTGCTTCTCTCTTAGAACCTCTCAGCTGTAGGTTCTTAGCCCAGTTTGCAGTACTGGGCCTGAGTCTCCTGTGGAGTAAACCCTAGATCTGAACAGTGAGTGGTTACCTCTGTAATTAATATTAATGCCCCCGGTACAGTAATGGACATATATCTGCCAGGGCGGTCTTCTGTGACTTGAGAGCTCACAGCTTCGAAAGCTGTTGGCTTTTCTCCCTGAGTAACCTGCACAGCACCTTCCAGTGTTCTGAGAGGTTTCCAGGTCGGTTCTTCATATGCTATGACCAAAGTGTGGTGTCCTCAGCAACATGGTCTGTCATGTTCTGGTGGGTAACCAAGAGCAATAGCATTAGCTTGTATTGTTTGAAGGATCTGGTGACCTGACAAAGGGACATATCCCACAGTTGACAGGAGCATTTTAAAAACCTATGGCTTTTGGGACAGAGCTTTAGTCCCTGTGTAGTGTACCTCCATATATATATAGTCTTGTATTTGGAGAAAGCCTGTCTTGATCATGCAAACCTGAGTGTGCACTTAGAGCCAGCGGCAGGAGGATCAGGATTCAAGGTTAGGTTCAGTTATTGTACTGGCTAGTTTTGTGTCAACTTGACACAGCTGGAGTAATCACAGAGAAAGGAGCTTCAGTTGGGGAAATGCCTCCATGAGATCCAGCTGTGGGACATTTTCTCAATTAGTGGTCAAGGGGGAGAGGTCCCTTGTGGGTGGGACCATCTTTGGGCTGGTAGTCTTGGGTTCTATAAGAGAGCAGGCTGAGAAAGCCAGGGGAAGCAAGCCAGTAAGTAACATCCCTCCATGGCCTCTGCATCAGCTCCTGCTTCCTGACCTGCTTGAGTTCCAGTGCTGACTTCCTTGGTGATGAACAGCAGTATGGAAGTGTAAGCTGAATAAACCTTTTCCTCAACTGCTTCTTGGTCATGATGTTTGTACAGGAATAGAAACCCTAAGACAGTTATACAGTGAGTTTGAAACCAGCCCACAACGAAACTACTCTATTTGAGGGGGAAATGTACATGTTTTTAGGTGCCAGAGGTCACATAGTCTCTCCCTCAAATGCTCCCCACTTTGCCTTTTGAGACAGGAACTGTCTTGTCACTAAACCTAGAATTACCAGTTCAGCCCAACTGGGTGGCCAAGAAGCCCCAGAAATCCTCACCTCTTGAGCTGGGATTACCAGTGCAGCTTTCCTGCTTCTTTTGTTTTTGAGCCCTGGCTGTCCTGTTGTAGACCAGGCTGGCCTCGAACTCAGAAATCCGCCTGCCTCTGCCTCCCGAGTGCTGGGATTAAAGGCGTGTGCCACCACTGCCCGACAGCTTTCCTGCTTAAACATGGTACTGGGGGTCTGAGCTAGGTCATCATGCAACTTTCACCAACTGTGTCTCCCTTTAGTTTTTGAGGCAGAGTGTTACATTGTAGCTCAGGCTGGCCTCTGACTCCTGCCTGCGTGCTGGGTTCATAGGTGTGAGCTGCTGCAACACCTCACTTCCATTAGCTTAGCTCTGTTCTCCCGAGATCTGAAAGGCAGCCATCCCCACATTCCCCTTACCCTCAAAGAGAAGCACCAGGATGCCTCTTCTCTGTGCTCTCCATGTGGCCTTGTGCCATCTGTGGAAACTGGCCTGACTAGCGTCACACTCCACCCTCCCATGGTGGCCTCCAGGGCAGCTTGCAGCTCCAAGCAGTCGGTCCTCAGCAGGCTCCTAGCTAGAAGACCTCAAGCACTCAACTTCTCCATCCATGGAGTGGGAATAATGACTTTGACTCTCTTGTGAGGTTAGTTGGGCAGGACGAGATCAGGTGTCGGGGGCTGTGGTCCAGCAGATGTGAGTTGTATATGCTGACTTCAGAGTCAGAACAATGACTGAAAGATGCAGAGTCCGGGCTTCCCTCCACATGGTGGTAACAATCTGCCAGGTAGTCAGCCAGACAGGCTGATGGTGTAAGTCAGGCTGATAACATGTGACAACCCCGGCCCCTGCAATCCTTCCAATGACCCATGAGCTCTGTCTTATCAGATAAAGGGGAGGCTCCAGTAGGGGGTGGCAAGCAAGTTATCTGACCAGTGTCTAATGCAGGCACAGACTAAGCTACTGTCCCAGCCAAGAGGATCCCAGAGACAAGATAGCTCAGTGCAGTATTTCCTGGGTGAGGCTCCGGAGCAGAACCAAGATAGTGAGACACGGCCAAGGAACTGGAGTAGGCAGTGAACTTTGACCCTCAGTGCTCTGCAGATACAGATAGATACACCTTTAGTCACAGATGTAAGTCCATGCCACAAGAAACTAACTAGGTACAGAACTCTATTCTCTCCACAATATCTGAAAAGGACATAAGGAATTAGCTGTGGGTGCCATCACTGAGTCAGGGGACCACGACTTCAAGGCCAGTCTGCCCGTGGCTCAAAGTCTATTGAAGGCCGGAAGTGCTGACTCAGCACTTAGTGCCTCTGTCCGCTCTTCTGAGGATCAGGGTTCAGTTCCCAGCACCCACGTTGGGTGGCTCACAATTGCCTGTAACCAGCTCCAGGAGACCAGATGCCTTCTGGCCTCTGGGTACCTGCACATGTGGCATACACATACCACATGGGAACATACCACACATGAACATAATCTTTTTGTTCTTTTTTTTTTTTTTTTAAATGAGGGTTTGGAGGGATGGCTCAGTGGTTAACACATGTGGTGCTCTTTCCGAAATCTTGGGTTTAGTTCCAAGCACCCACATGGTGGCTTACAAACATCTATATCTCCAGTCTCAGGGGATCCAGTGCCCTGTTCTCACCTCCCTGGACGCCAGGCGCACAAATGGTGTACATACACACATTCAAGCAAGAAACTTACACACAAAATAAATCTTTCCAAAGATTGGAAAGTCCAGTATGATGGCACATAGCATCCAGGAAGCAGAGGCAGGAAGATCTCTGAGTTTGAGGCCAGCCTGATTTTTTTTTTTTTTTTTTTTTTTTTTGGTTTTTCGAGACAGGGTTTCTCTGTNTAGCCCTGGCTGTCCTGGAACTCACTTTGTAGATCAGGCTGGCCTCGACCTCAGAAATCCNCCTGCCTCTGCCTCCCGAGTGCTGGGATTAAAGGCATGTGCCACCACGCCCGGCCAGCCTGGTTTACATAGAGAGTTCTAGACCTAGGCTACTTAGTGAGAACCTGTCTCAAATCCCCTCCACCCATCAGCCCTGGTTGTCCTGGAACCTGCTTTGTAGACTAGATCAGGCTGGCCTCGGCCTCAGATCCCCTCACCTTTAAGTCCTGCATCAGCAAGGGACCAGCTTGGTTTTTGTTTTGTTTCTACCAAAATGGAATCTATAATTTGTGTATGCAGTACATTGCAGCTTGCTTCTTGGATTTAGCAACAATGCACGGTAATGTCCCATCATGTCTGGGCATTCGTTTACACAGAGTCCTTCAGGGTGATCAGAGGATTGGGCCATTTTGAGAAAGAGCCCATCTATGTAGCTCTGACTTCTGCCTTACTTGGGCAACTTCCTTCCTCTTTAGAAACTGTTGCCGGAGGATTAGTCACTCTCTCAGACATGCTCTCCAGTCAGTTTATGCAATACAGCTGGACAATTTTAGTCTGTGCTTACTGCTGTGGGCTCAGGTAATTCATAGGTACCCAGGACAGTCAAAATTCTGTGCAGAGAAGGTAGCGGTGTTCTTTAGACACAAAAACTGATCCTTTGAGTAAAGACCAGAAGACAATGATGGACAGAGCCAATAAATACAGAAGGTGATTCACCAGGGAAACGCAGAGCTGGCTGCTGAGTGGCCCCATTGCTAGGAAGCCAGTCTCACCAAGGCCTTTAAAACCTGATGGGCAAGTGTTAGCTGTTCTCATAAAGGGTGGCTAGGCCAGCTCTTGGTCTGACTCAGAAGCCAAGATGGCCTGCGTTGAGTTCTGTGCATCTGATTAAATGTCAGCCCAGGCTCAGAGCTAACCTGACTGTGGTCTGCTCCTTCAGAGGGGCTGACACATTGGACCTTGATCTTGTTATCAGCAAGCCGTGGTGGCTTGGAGACACTCGGGCGAGGAGACTGTTATTAGTAACACTAGCTGTCATTAACTGAGGGCTTGGGGGTGAGGTGGGTGCTTCTCGTGGGTCATGTTGGTTATTCACCCTGTCATCCAGAAGATGTGATTAACCTCAGTTTAACCTGCATACCTCCTACATATGGGTCCCAAAGCAGAACACAGCTTCAGCTCAGAGACCCCTGGATCCTGGCCAAGCCAGTTTGCTATGGAGGCCAGGGAAGCTACACACCGGGATAGCCACCCGCGCTGTGTTCTTGTAGACAAGGTACACGGAGCAGGGTTTGTTTTAGCCTCATCATGTAGCCCAGGTTAGCCTCAAACTCCTGTCTTCCCTTTAGCTGTGGAGGCAGGACTTCTCTACTGAACCCAGAGCTCACCAACAGCCAGTCTGTCCAGCCAGCCGCCTCCAGAGACCTTTCTGTCTCTTGTGAGCACTGGAATCAGAGGCAGGCTGCCACATCCATTGTTAGGTTCTGGAGATCCAAACTCTAATCCTCACATTTGCAGCTTTAAAAACAAGCTCTTTAATTACTGGGCCGTTTCTCAGTCCCTAGACTTTTAGACAGGGTCTCAGTAAGTAATTGTGACTGATCTGGAGCTTTCCATACAGACTTAGTCTGGCCCCAAAG
Organism: Mus pahari; assembly: GCF_900095145.1. Classification (NCBI taxonomy): domain Eukaryota; kingdom Metazoa; phylum Chordata; class Mammalia; order Rodentia; family Muridae; genus Mus; species Mus pahari. Next base: position 17,038,481 of record NC_034592.1, on the reverse strand, counting down.
TCACAGAGATCTGCCTGCCTGTACCACTCTCGAGTGCTGGGATGAAAGGCGAGCACTGTCATAGCCCAGGGCCAGTGAGGTGGCTCTGCAGATTAAGGCCCCTTGCTGTGAAAACTCAATGACTTGAGTTCAAATCTTGGAATCCACAGTAGGAGGGAGACAGGGCAGCAGTTCACTTACACACACACACACACACACACACACACACACACACACACCTGTGGTGGCTTGCTCACACAATAACCATAAAAAGGTAAACTTCAATTCTTTCTGTTACAAAGTCTGCCCTCAAGAACACAAGCAGGTGGAATGGAGATGGCTTGGTGGTTAAGAGCTCTGGCTACTCTCCCAGAGGACCCAAGTTGGGCTTTGTGACATCCAATGGTTCACAACCATCTGCAACTCCTGCTCCTGGAGATCCAGTGCCCTCCTCTGGTCTCTGAGGGCACTGCACATATGTGTGCGCACACACATTTTTTTTTTTTTTCCAATTTTGAAAAAAAAAACAGCAAACACATTAAACAGACTCACCCACTTACAAGTTTGCCAGACACCTGCCTGGGTGACATGGCATGCAGAGGAGAGGTTTAGCCCTGGGATTAAGTCATTTCTACCTCGTGTGAGCACCTCCCCCCAACATGGACTTCCGTCCCAACTATGGGCTTTAATGTATAGTCTTTGATTTTGTTGTTTTTTTCAAGACAGGGTCTCATGTGGCTCAGGCAAACCTTGAACTCTGTCTTCCGGCCCAAGTGCTGGGGCAGTGTGTGCATCAGCCTGGTTTAATGTCCATTTCCATCACCTGGAACTTAACTGTGCAAGCCCGGGTACCTTTCCCCCTGCAAGCTGCCCCTCTGTGGACCAGAATTTGGTGAGGGAGAGATGGCCCAGAGGTTAAGGGCACTCATGCTCTTGTGGAAGACCCAAATTCGGTTCTCAGCACCCTGAACTGTAACACCAGCTCCAGAGGGGAACTGATACCTCTGGTCTCCATGGGTATCAGGGCCCACGTGCATGCCACACACACACACACACACACACACACACACACACACACACACACACACACAATTTTAAAAATTTAAAAACCTTGGTGAATGAACGGACAAATGAATGTGTGAAGGAATAAATGGATCTAATTGGCCACTGCACACCTGTAGCCTCATGTCTCCTCAACCCACTCGGTCTCCCTTCTCTGTACCTGTGGGTAGTCGGCTCATTAAGATCCCACAGTTGTGGCCCCAGGGCCTGAAATGTGCTCAGAACATTCAGTGTGGCCATCTTAACACTGAGCTGACATTTACTAATGTTTGTGCACTCATTAAGGCAGCCTGACGTGGCCACCACAGGCATCTTTTATAGATGAAGAAATCAGGCCTGGTGAGAAGCAGCTTTCAGCGCTGTCTCTGCCTCTATGCCACGCTGGGCTGTGTCTTCAGCCGAAGGCACACAAGCGAAAAGCTATGTTCCTTTCTTTTCTCATCTCGCCAAAATGCCTGAGAGAAAAGCAGCTTAAGAGGCAGCCACCGTGGCGCACAGTCAGCCCCACCCAGAGGCAACCACAATGGCACCTTCGGCCCCACCCAGCATTCAGGAGCCGAGGTAAGCTGAGCTCTGAGGGTTTGAGGCCATCCATCCACAGTGAGACCATGTCTCAAACAAACAAGCTTTATTTTTGTTCACAACTGGAGGGTGCAGGCCACCATGGGAGGCAGGGTAGCGGGCCTGTGAGGTAGCTGGACACACTAAGCCCTTGCAGAGGGATGGATCCTGTGTGGATCCCCACCCCCAACCCCAGCAAATGGAATGGTACTGCCCACATTTATGGTAGGTCTTCCATTTCTCCCTTGGCCAGAGGCCTGGTTCCACGATGATCCTAAATCTAGCCAGGTTACAGCCAGGTTACCGAGATTAACCGTCATTTCAGGAATCGCGGCCATAGCTGTGATCCCAGCACTCGGGAACCTGAGTCTTGGAGGTCTGAGGTCTGAGTCCAAGCCGGGCTACACATGGAGACCTTTTCAAAAGACAGAAAAGCAAACAAATCCATACCCACCACGTCAGCATCTCACTTCTCCCGCAGCCTCTGCTCAGCCTGACTGACAGCCCCCAGCCCCACCCCTTCAGTTGTCTCAGCTGGAAGTTCAGGCCTTCTTGCTTGGGCTGGGTGACCGGAGGGCAGACATTAATAATGGCTAAGGTCTGGTCTGGCGGAGATGGTGGCTGAGGCTGCTGTGGGGAGGTGGAGGCTAAGGGACGAGTGTCTCAGGTGGGTGGTCATGGTGTGGTCAGTCAGGCCAGTGGTGCCAATCTGGAGCCTCCCAGCCCGATGGGGTCTGCAGAGCAGGTTCTAGTCATTTTTTCCTACACGGTCCTACTTCTGACCCCCTGCATGTGCTTTCTCAAGTTCTGGTCAATCAGAAGTCAGAATTGCCCTGAGGTGACAGCACAGGCTCCGTTCCTCCCCGGCAAACCAGCTGGGCAGGTTCACTAGTGCCAGAGTAGGGTGGTGGTGGGGCAAGTCAGCCTCAGGGTAAGGACAACAGCCAAGGAACAACCAGGGCCTGTGTGATGGCGTAGGGGCAGCGAGATCAGGTCTCTCCTTAGTGGCAGAGACCTGAGACGGTGCTGGCTCTCAGGGTGGGAGGTCGGTGTGTCTGCCAGAGGATGTCTGGACTTTATTACTGGTGCCTGGCAGCCATCTCACCAGGTACTAGGGAACATGAAGCAGAGCCAGAAGAGGCTATCCACACTCAGGGCACAGGTCTATAATCTCAGGAGGCTGGCAAGAGGATCATAAATTCACAACCATCTTGATGGCAGAGTGACTCAAGGTTTGCCCAGTCTCCAAATTAAACACGAGGAGGGACTGGGGGCTTAGTCTCGTAGTAGAGTATTTGCCTAGCAGGCATAGCGAGACACCACAGACGAATACTCACAGAAACTAGCCTGGTGAGTAGGCCTAGGGGAGGCTGAGGCAGGAGGATCACACATTCAAGGCCAGCCTGGGCTACAGGGTGAGTTCAAAGCCAGGCTTGGCAACTCAGCAAGATACTATCTCAAAGTGAAAATTGAAAAGGAGCCTGGGAATGTGCCTTCGCACTTAAACGTTTGCTTACCACATGCAAAGCCCTGGCGCTGGGGAGGTGGCCCGGTCAGTAAAGTGCTTGCTATGCAAGCTTGAGGACCTGAGTTCAGTCCCCAGCACCCATGTGCAGACGAGTGGCAGCATGCACCTGTCATGTGTAAAAGCCAGGTGTGGCAGCATGCACCTGTCGTGTAAAAGCCAGGTGTGGTACAGGCACCTGCGATACCAGGTGCTAAAGGGTGGTGACAGGTGGCTGGTTCACTATTGCTCATTGACCAGCATCTTAGACCATGACTCAAAAAGTAAGATGGAAAAACCATTACAAAGACATTGACGTCACCTCTTGCCTCCATATATCCCTGTATCTACGTGGCACACATTCACCCATCCCACCCCCACATACTCATCAAAATAAATCTTCAAAAAATGGGGCTGGGCGTGGTGGTGTACGCCTTTAATTCCAGAACTTGGGAGGCAGAGGCAGGGGGATTTCTGAGTTCCAGGCCAACCTGGTCTACAGAGTGAGTTCCAGGACAGCCAGCGTTACACAGAGAAACCCTGTCTCAAAAAAACAAAACAAACAAAAAAAAAAACACACACACACAAAAAATGGGGTGTATGTAGGTTTGCCTGTATGGGAACGTGTACAAACACTAAAGGTTGACATGTATGTGCTGGGGATTGAACTCAGTTCCTGTATGAGTAGCCAGAGCCACCAGTGCTCCTAACTGCTGAGCCATCCTCTGGCCCCCAGACAACTTCTACAAAGCATGGCAGAAGTTTGTGACTAAGACCTCATGTCTGAGGGCTCAGAGAAATTGTGGATCCTGCCTCCCTCCATGCGTCCCTAGGAACTAGGCACCTGACATGGTTTCAGCACTTGGGAGATGGAGGCAGGAGGGATGTGTTCAAGGCCACCCTGGGCTACATGAGAAACTTGTCACAAGATCTCTCATTCTAAATAAAGGGTCTTGTTACATAGCCCTGGCTCTCGTGGAATATGCTATGTAGACCAGGCTGGCCTTGAACTCACAAAGATCCCCCTATCTCCACCTCCCAAGTGCTAGAATTAAAAGTGTGCAGCACACCACACCAATTAAAAGGCTAGCCTCTACTGGGGAGGCAGCTCGAGTCAGACCGCTATGTATCAGATGTAATGTGTGTCGCTCTCTGTACTCGCCTGGCTCAGTCTGGGACTGGACTGCTCCACAAGACCTTGCTCCATCGTTGGGGTCAATGAGGTGCCTCAGGTGAGGTGCACAGGCCTGGCTGAGCCATGGACTTGTGTAAACGTTGGTTATTGCAGTCCTGAAGGCAACTGGTTTGGGTGTGTGACTGTCACCCTCCTCTGCTTCTGCCTTCCTGGAGGACCTTTCCTCACAGTGCCTCCAGGGACCAGGCTGGGAGGCCCCACCTCCTCCTCACTACACTGGGTGCTTTGTCTGGCCCATCATGCTGTTATGGAGTGTACCTGTCTCTTGAGAAAGGCTGGAGAGGGTGCAGGTTGATGGTCCCACCACATGGCATTCAGAAGTTACGAACCTTCTGGCTGTCTGGGATGAGTGGAGATTACATTGCACTTTTGTCTTGAGTGCCACAGGTTCAGGATGAGACATATAAATTTTTAGTTTTTTTTTTATTTAGATATTTTCTTCATTTACATTTCAAATGCTATCCTGAAAGTCCCCTATACCACCACCACCCCCGCCCTGCTCCCCAACCCACTCACTCCCGCTTCCTGGCCCCAGCATTCCCCTGTACTGGGCATATGATCTTTGCAAGACCAAGGGCCTCTTCTCCCATTGATGGCCGACTAGGCCATCCTCTGCTACATATGCAACTAGAGACACGAGCTCTGGGGGGGTACTGGTTAGTTCATATTGTTGTTCCTCCTATAGGGTTGCAGACCCCTTCAGCTCCTTGGGTACTTTCTCTAGCTCCTTCATTAGGGGCCCTGTGTTCCATCCAATAGATGACTGTGAGCATCCACTTCTGTATTTGCCAGGCACTGGCATAGCCTCACAAGAGATAGCTCTATCAGGATCCTATCAGCAATAAAATTTTAGTTTTTGAAGAAATTTTTATTTAAATAGTCTGGATTTGTAAACACAAGTGCAGTGCCCACAGGGGGCAGAAGAGGGTGAGAAGTTCCCAGAGCTGGAGTTACCTGCTACCAGCTGGTGGGTAGTGGCTCTGGAGCTGAACCGCCTGTTCCTAAGCTCCAAGTCCTCTTTCCGGTCCTGTAGAGGGATGCTGGGAATACAGGCTTTGAGCCGAACTCCAGCCCAACTATTAGATCTGGAGATATGCTTACCCAGGCGGGTCTCGATCTATGGAAGCAATCTGCTCACATCAGCTTCTTTGGCACTCACTGGGATAATTTATTTTTATTTTTGGACAGGGCCTGGCCATGTAGGGAGGGCAGGACTGGCCCTGGACTCTGCTTCTTTCTTTTCTCAGCCTCTGGAGTTGAGATCACAGGTGGGAGCCATCCTACCTGACTCTCAAATGTTTTCAAGTAGGGTTTACAGCAGATATAATGAGGCAGTGTATAATATACATGCCTCCTCCATCAGCCTTGATTTTCCAACCAGGTGACTCCTTCCTGCTCCCTTGAGACTCCTGGAAAGAAAGCTGAAAGATCCAGCTTGTGGCCAGTGGCCTGCACAGATGGGAGGCTACCCAGCTGATGGGCACATCACTAGGTGGACACTGCCCCCTGGAGGCTAGTGCCTGCTATGGCACATGAGAAAGCTGTTCTCATACAGACCTGGATCTGGGATTTTTGCCTCCCCAGTGCTCTTGGTACCTGTGATCCATGCAAAAGGAGAGCCTGGTTAAGATGTGGTTAGGTGAGGCGCTTGTCTCACACCAAGGATCTGAGCGGACCAGCCTGCCTGCCACTATTCCTGCTCGCTTCTCAACTAAACGGAATTCCTGTCTCTGGCTTCTGTACATACTGTCTCCAGTCGGGACTGTCCACAGCATTGCTGTCTGTCTGTCTTTCTGTTGTTCAGATGTCAGCATTTCTCACCTGGATGTCCCCAAGTGTCTCAGATCGTTAAGTATTGCTCAAACATACTCTTGTGATCCTATGGCATTTCGTTTTCTATTTTGGTTCTGGGAATTGAACCCAGAGCCTTGTGCCCAGTAGATAAGAATGTAGCCACTGAGCCAGGTGTGGTGGCGCACGCCTTTAATCCCAGCACTCGGGAGGCAGAGGCAGGCGAATTTCTGAGTTCGAGGCCAGCCTGGTCTACAAAGTGAGTTCCAGGACAGCCAGGGCTACACAGAGAAACCCTGTCTCGAAAAACCAAAA
>NC_034592.1:17025880-17028454 GCF_900095145.1 Mus pahari | reverse complement strand
TCAGAAATCCGCCTGCCTCTGCCTCCCGAGTGCTGGGACTAAAGGCGTGCGCCACCACGCCCGGTGGGTAAAGGTTTCCTATTGGTCAGGTTTGGGGTGTTGGTGATGCTCTCCCATTTGCATGGGAAGGACTCCGTATGCTGCATTCTCTGGCTGCCTGCCTGTGGTCCTCTCAGTGGTGTAGTGACGAGTTCCAGAGCAGACATGAGAGGCTGTGAGGGGACAGATCCTCTCCTACCACCTCAGGTCTCTGAGATTTCCGGGGTGTGAACACACCTACCACACACCAGTTCTTAGGCCTGTCTGGCAGCGCAGCCCGTGTGCCCCGGGGATATGAGGGGGCAGGGCAAGAGGGGTAGCCCAGCAGTAGGCACAGGACAGCGGCACAGACTGGGAGCTACTGGGGTACAGACACGGACTGCCCAGGCCTCAGGCCACCTAGTAGCATTCTGAAGGGCCAGAGCTCAAAGCAGGGGCTGCAGAGTCTCCTTCCTGAACACCCAAGGACCTAGTTCCCTCTGGAGCTCTGACCTGTGGCAGGCACAGCAGGTACAAGTGCCAAGTCCAGGAGGCAGAGAGCTAACTGCCCCTGACTATAGGCCTTGCCCCTGGGACAGACTCATCATCATGGTCAACTCTCCTCTTGCTTTCCTGCCCTCCCTCCTCCCAGACCCACACACTGGCTGTGTTTGTCAATTCAGAAACAACTGGACAAAGCAGAGAACAATGGCTGCCCTCTGGCTTGCAGCATCCTGGAGGCTGACTCTAGTAGATAAGAGCAGGGTGACAGTAGCTGGCCAGGCCCGGGTGTCAGTTCTGTCTCGGGAATGGAGATTAGATTGCAGGGTTCGCACCAAGTGTCTTTCCACTGAGCAGTCCTGCTGGCCCAGAAAGCCACCCGTTAACCTCAGAGAAGGTTTAAAAACACCAAGTTCTTAGCCACAGGGCAAGAGATTGGGCCGAATGGTCTCTGAGGAAACTAGAACAGATCAGACTTTTCCCAATGAGGAGTGGATGTTCTTCAGACCCCATTCACTGTTCCCTTAGAATAGCAAAGGTCTCAGAAGTGACCGGCCGCTCCTCTAGTCATCCCCATCCTCCCCACCCCTCTGCCCCCACCTCGAGTGCCACCTCTGAGCTGACAGGTTGAGCCCCAGCACCTGAGCAGACCAGAACACCTGGCCAGGGTCAGCTTTGATGACTGCAAAGCCATTCGGCTCTAACTGATTGTCTTCATTCGCCTCTCTCTGTTCCTCTCCCCATACCCAACTCCAGCAGGACGTGGCCCTCGCTCGGGCCTCCTCCTTCAGCCGGGCTGAGGCCCGTTTCCTTCTTCTGGCAGATGCCTCTTGGGGAATGAGAATCACGAAAGAAGTACTAACATCATGGCCAGAGGAAGCCATCTCTGTCCTAGTGGGAGTCACTATGTCTGAAGTGTCTGTGAGCTCGCGTGTGAGCTCACAATGCTGCCGTGAGCTCACAGCTCCGTGCTCCCCAGGATTGAACATGACCCGCCTGCCCCTTTAAAGGAAGCCACAAACACCCATTCTGGCATCCTCAAGTCCACCGGAAACCAACTTACCCACTGCGGCACGTGGGATGCCGCCACATCAGGCATCCTGGAGGGAGCATGGCTTCCCTCTGTGTGCATTTAAAAACCATGGGCACAAGTCTTCTTGGGGTTTCTATTCCTGCACAAACCAACATGACCAAGAAGTAAGGTGGGGAGGTTTATTCAGCTTACACTTCCACATTTCTGTTCATCACCAAAGGAAGTCAGGAAGGAACTCACACAAGGCAGGAACCTGGAGGCAGGAGCTGATGCAGAGGCCATGAAGGGATGCTGTTTACTGGCTTGCTTCCCTTGCCTTGCTCAGCTTCCTTTCCTATAGAACCCAGGACCACCAGGCCAGGGTTGGCACCACACACAATGAGCTGGGCTGTCTCTCATTGATCAGTAATTGAGAAAATGCCTTACAGCTGGATCTCATGGAGGCATTTCCTCAACTGAGGCTCCTTTCTCTGTGATAACTCCAGCTTGTGTCAAGTTGACACAAAACCAGCCAGTACAACTGACCTCTTGTCAACTTGATACACAAACGTATCAAACATTAAGCCTCAACCCTTACTTTCTTATTGATCCCCAAGATCTAAATAACTTTAAAAATCCCAAAGTCTTTACATATTAAAATTTCAATCCCTTTAGAAATCCAACATCTTTTAAAATTTAGTCTTTTTACAATTCAAAGTTTCTTATCTGTGGGCTCCACTAAAATTCTTTCTTACTCCAAGAGGGAAAAATATCAGGGCACAGTCACAAAAGCAAACTCAAGCTTTAACTGTCCAATGTCTGTGATCCACTCACGATCTTCTGGGCTCCTCCAAGGGCTTGGGTCACTTCTCCAGCTCTGCCCTTTGTAGCACACACCTTGTCTTCTAGGCTTCATCTGCCTGTGCTCCACTGCTGCTGCTCTTCTTGGTGGTCATCTCATGGTACTGGCATCTCCAAAACACTGCTGTCTTCTGCTGCAACTGGACTGCACTTTCATAAATAGCCTCATAGACTCTTTTCAT
>NC_034592.1:17013395-17025219 GCF_900095145.1 Mus pahari | reverse complement strand
GGGCACCAGATCTCACTATGGATGGTTGTGAGCCACCATGTGGTTGCTGGGATTTGAACTCAGGATCTTCAGAAGAGCAGTGAATGCTCTTAACCACTGAGCCATCTCTCCAGCCCCCTAAATAAGTTTTTTTTTCTTTTTTTTAAAGAAGCGAGTTGGGGAGGAAAGGGTTTATTCAGCTTACACTTCCATGTTGCTGTTCATCACTAGAGGAAGTCAGGACAGGAACTCACACAGGACAGGAACCTGGAGGCAGGAGCTGATGCAGAGGCCATGGAGGGATGCTGCTTATTGGCTTGCTTTCCCTGGCTTGCTCAGCTTGCTTTCTTATAGAACCCAGGACCTCCAGCCCAGGGATGACGCCACCCACAGTGGGCTGGGCCCTCCCCCCTTGATCACCAACTGAGAAAATGCCTTGCAGCTGGAATCCCTCCCTAACAGAGGCTCCTGTTTCTATGATAACTCCAGCTTTTGTTGGCACACAAAACTAGCCAGTACAGCACAGGCACAGGTATACATGTGTGTGTGTGTGTGTGTGTGAGAGAGAGAGAGAGAGAGAGAGAGAGAGAGAGAGAGAGAGAGAGAGAGAGAGAGGGAGCGCATGGGCACTAGTGTGTTAGTTCCAGGACAGCCTGCAGGAATCTTTTCTCCCCTGCCAGCTTGTGGGTTCTGGAGATGAAGCTCAGGTTGTCAGTCTTGGCAGCAAAGTCTCCTTACCTGCAGAGCCATCTTGCTGGCCTTCAAGAAAGCCTGTTGCTGGTTATAGGATCATAATATTCTGGGTCAGCAAGGGTTTGTTCTTGTTTTCATGTGATGTGTGTGTATGCATGTAAATAAATATATATTTACATATACACAAACATACATATATAGATATATACACATATATATGTAGAGATAGTGTTTATATGTACTGTGTGAAGATGTGTCTCTGCTCTTCCTTGCCAGCCTATTGCAGGGCTGTGGGTGTAGGGGAAGAGTGGGGGAGGGAGAGAGTGCCCGAGTCCCGCCAGAGTTCCTGTGCTCTGGGCAGGTGGATGTGGGAGGACTGCTGGACACTTTCCACTCAGCCCCGAGTGGGCATCTGGCTGTGTGAAGCCACTGACCCCACACAGCCCTGTACCAGGTTCTCAGTCTCCGGCATCCCACATTGGATATGGCAGAAGAGCTAAGAACAGAATAGGGACCCCGGGGCAACACCAGGCCCCGGGGATATGGGAAGGGGGCAGAGGGAGAGAAGTTCCCACGCAGGCAAGAGTCCTAAGTCCAGTCCGTGGCTGGAGCACAGGAAGGTCTTCCATCAGGAGGTTAGAAGCGGCTCCTTAGAAGAAAGCCTATCTCATCCTTCAAGCGCAGTGGGCCTTGATGAACAGAGACTATGGTGTTAGAGCTTTATTGTAGAAAGGCAGGGGGGAAGAGAGAAGGGAGAGAGAGAGAGAGACAGAGAGAGAGAGAGAGACAGAGAGAGAGAGAGAGACAGAGACAGAGACAGAGAGAGAGACAGAGAGAGAGAGACAGAGAGAGAGACAGAGAGAGAGAGACCATGGCCAAGAGGAGAGAGGGGGAAAAGGAGAGAGAGAGAAGAAAGGCTAGAGAGTAAGAAAGCATAAAGAGAGAGTAAAAGGGAGAGAGTAAGAGGGAGAGAGTGAGAGGGAGAGAGTGAGTGAGAGGGAGAGAGTGAGAGGGAGAGAGTGAGAGGGAAAGAGTGAGAGGGAGAGAGAGTGAGAGGGAGAGAGTAAGAGAGCGAGCAGGGGCCAAGCAGCCCCTCTTATAGTGGGATTGTTATCTTGTTGTTGCTAGGTAACTGGGGGGAGTCTAGCCTGAAGGTCAGAAGCTTGGGACATTGTGTATGCCACATATTACTCTTGTGGGGGCTGTGGGGGCTGTAATTTCGACAGGAGACAGGGGTCAAGGAGACATGAGGGCCGGGCGTGGTGGCGCACACCTTTAATCCCAGCACTCGGGAGGCAGAGGCAGGCGGATTTCTGAGTTCGAGGCCAGCCTGGTCTACAAAGTGAGTTCCAGGACAGCCAGGGCTGCATACATAGAGAAACCCTGTCTTGAAACCCCCCCCCCCCAAAAAAAAGGAGACATGAGGAAGTGCCTTCCATCCCATGTAGGTGAAAATTATCACCCATCAGGTTCTACCAGGGTCCAGACCTCAACTCGACTGGAGACCAGACTGTCTGTGCATAGCCCATTGCCCCACAGCCTATGGCACCTTCTAATGGCCAGTAAGCTGAGGCAGAATTAGAAGGTGGGATATCCAGCAGAGAGAGGGAGAGGAACTCTGGGAAATAGTCAGACATGGGAAGACTCACCATCCTTACTTGGAGAAAGTCAGATGCATGAAACAGAGGAGACGTAATCAGCCACGTGGCAGACAGAGAGAGATAAATGGGATAACTGAGTCACAAGCTAGTTGGGAAACAAACCTAGCTTAAAGCCTAGGTATTTATTGATGAATTATACACCTCCTAATTATTATTCATGAACTGGGGCATGGGTGGAAAAGCCTGCATATATATATATATATATATATATATATATATATATATATATATATATATATATGTGTGTGTGTGTGTGTGTGTGTGCGTGCCTGTGCCTGTGCCTGTGCCTGTGTGTGTGAAAAAATTTTTTTAGACAGAATCTCACTATGTAGGTCTTGTAACCCGGGCTGTCCTAGAACTCTCTCTGTAGACCAGGGTGACATAGAATCACATAGATCTGCTGTCACCTACTTCCCAAGTGCTGGGGTTAAAGGTCCATATCTTTTTCTGGTATTCTCCTCCTCCTCTCCTTCCTCTTCCTTTTCTGACAGGGTCTCATGTAGCCCAAGCTGATAAACTTGCTATGTGGCCAAGAATGACCTGGAATTCGCAGATGCTTGCACTTCCACCTATAGAGTGCTGGGGTGACAGGTGTGTGCTGGAGTGACAAGTGTGTGCTGAGGTGACAGACATGTGCTGGGGTGACAGACATGTGCTGGGGTGACAAGTGTGTGCTGTGGTGACAGGTGTGTGCTGAGGTGACAGGTGTGTGCTGGGTGACAAGTGTGTGCTGTGTTGTGTGCTGGGGTGTCAGGTATGTGCTCGTGACAGACATGTGCTGAGGTGACAGGTGTGTGCTGGGGTGACAGGTGTTTGCTGGGGTGACAGGTGTGTGCTGGGATGATAGGTGTGCCATCCCATCTGTCTGCTGCTATGTATTCAGATGCTAAACACTGCCCCGCAAGGTCTGGTTGCAGTCCCACAAGCACATTCTCACGTATGCCAGATGATGTATAAACTTTGCTCGCCAATCTTCTCTGAGTGGTTAACTAAAAATGGCTACAGCCGATTTCTGAGGAGACTAGAGGTAGATGGATTTTGGTTTCTGTGCTGGGTCTCAAAGGTAGGAACTGTGAGGAGAGAGAAAGAGAAGTGAGGGAAAGGCCAAGGCCTCTGTGAGAGGGGGTGAACCGGAGTGCATCCTGAGGACAGAGGGATGGAGCAGAGAAGCAGCCCAGGTGAGACACAAACATAAGTAACTTGTGGAGCACAGCTGGGGATTAGCTAGTCTAGCGTACAGAAACATAGGTTAAGGATAATTGCCCAGTAATTGTGCTAAGTTGATTAAATAAATTAATAGGACCGAGTCTCGATTATTGGGGGACTGGCTGGGTCACATTAAGAAGTAATAGAGTTGCCGGGCATGGTGGCACACGCCTTTAATCCCAGCACTCGAAGGATTATTTCCAAGTACCAAGTTCGAGGCCAGCCTGGTCTACAGAGAGAGGGTTCCAGGACAGCCAGGGCTACACAGAGAAACTCTGTCTTGAAAAAAAAAAAAAAAAAAGAACTTACAGAGTTAAGTAATAGCATTTACAACAATAGGTTGTCAGGAGTTTTTACTTTTGAATTTTTTATTTGTTTATATATATTTTGACAGAGTCTATCTACCTAGCTCTGGCTGTCCTGGAACTCACTATATATACCTGGCTGACCTTGAACTCACTGAGATATACCTGCCTCTGCCTCCGGAATGCCAGGAGTAAAGGTGTGCGCCACCGTATTCAGCCTGACTTTTGAATTTTGATGCACTACTTTTTTTGTTTGTTTGTTTGTTTGTTTTGTTTTTTTTTGTTTTCTTTTTTTTGAGACAGGGTTTCTCTGTGTAGCCCTGGCTGTCCTGGACCTCACTTTGTAGACCAGGCTGGCCTCGAACTCAGAAATCCGTCTGCCTCTGCCTCCTGAGTGCTGGGATTAAAGGCATGCGCCACCACGCCCAGCTCACACTACATTTTTAAACAACTACATTTCAAACTGGTCAGATGAAGCAAAGCCCTGAGGATGGCACCAGCCCCACCTCCATTTTTTGAGACAGGGTTTCTCTGTGTAGCCCTGGCTGTCCTGGAACTCACTTTGTAGACCAGGCTGGCCTCAAACTCAGAAATCCGCCTGCCTCTGCCTCCCAACTGCTGAGACTAAAGGTGTGCACCACTGCCTGCAGGCCCGTCTAAGTCCCAGTGTCCTACCGAAGAGAGGCAGCAGACAGCCATGCTGACAGGCAATGGAGACAGGAGTAGCTTTCCTTTTTTTATGTTGCCCTTTAAAACAATCATATATGAGGATCCACCATGCTCACAGTGGACAGAGACCATGACATCACCCTTGTAATTTCACCCATTTAAATATTTTTACATTTTTTTTTAGATATGTGAGCTGAAGAGAGATGGCTTATGGCCATTGACTGCTCTCGCAGAGGGCTAACATTCATACATACAAATTTTTAAAAAACCTTTAAAAACCATGCCTAGTTGCTATTAAAAAGAGCAAGGTTAGGGCTGGAGAGATGGCTCAGTGGTTAAGAGCACTGACTGCTCTTCTAGGTCTTGAGTTCAGTTCCCAGCAAGTATTTGGTGGCTCATAGTTATCTATAATGTGATCCAGTGCCCTCTTCTGTTGTGTGTGTCTGAAGACAAGAACAGGGTACTCATACATAAAACAAAGAAAGAAATCTTAAAAAACAAACAGAAAGCTAGGTTAGGATTGGGCAGATAAAAGGGAAGGTGGAGCTGAAAGGGGGGTGGATAGAAGAGAAAATTGGAAGAGGGAGAGGTCGCAGGGGAGGAGGAGGAAGAAGAAAAGCAGAGCAGAAGCACATGGAGAAATCACAAGTTCTAAGGGGTTTCATAGAGGTGGAAGATGGTAGTGTAGTGGTAGATCTGCCCAATCTAGGTGCACAGCTTGTAATCATATTAACTGTGTTCTGCTTTCATTGCCCAGGCATATTTGAGAGGAGATTTACTGCAACAGGTTAGCCGGGTGGTGGTGGCACATGAATGTCTTGGTGTGGCTGCTGGGAACCGAACACCAGTCCCATGGGAGTCCATGCTCCTAACCATGATGGCTCCTCCTGAGCTGTCTCTTCGGCTTAACCTGCAACCTTCTTTTCCAGTGCCTTTTGTATGCTTTTGCTCAGCTGCAGAACTCCAGATGTGGGAATCTAGCTGTCTACTGTTAGAAAACACATCACTCCAAAACTTCAAGGTGTAGTGCAGCAACCTGTGGTTCTGGATGGTGGCTGGCTGCACCGCAGTCTCCTGTGGGGTTGCTTAATCAGTGGCTTTCAGTGTCTGAGGTGAGCATTCATCACCGGGCCTGGAGGCACAGAGATCCATTTGCCTGTGCCTTTGACGTGTTGGGGTTAAAGGCTCGGGCCACCACTGCCTAGAACACATTCTGCTATCTTAATGACTAGAGGCTCCCTAGTAAAATCTAATGTTTATGATGGTTTCTTTGTTTTCGGGAATCTCCTTTCCCCTTAGTGATCTCCAGGGCAACTTAAAGCATCCTATAAAAACCTAGCCTCCCTTTTGTCAGGCCGCTGTTCCTCCCCTCAGAGACAGCCTGGCATTAAAGCTTCATTCTTTGGTCTTGCAGTTTCCTGTAAACCCCAGACCAATAGATTCTTCTATGAGTTGCTTCTGTCATGGTGTCTTTTCATAGCAATAGAAAAATAACTGAGACTTTGTAGTTGCGTATGGGCACGTGAGTGCAGTGTCTTTAGAGGACAAAAGAGGGCGTCAATCCCTGGATCTGAACTTATAGTTCATTGTGAGTGCTGGGAACCAAACTCAAGGTCCTCTGTAAGTGCAGCAAACACTCTTAACCTCTGAGCCATCTCTCCAGCCTCTCCCTTTAACATGTGCTTTTAGCTTAGGGGTTTCTGGATGACATGAATTGAACCATGTGCTCCGCTGGTGGAAAGAGTTCATTTCCCTATCCGGAGGCTCTGCTGTGTCAGAGTGAGGTTCTTTGTAAACGCTGTAAGCCACCTCTTCTCACCCCACATCTCTGCCTCATGGTCCCCAAGCTTCAAGGCCTGGTGAAAGCCATTGTGAAACTCAGTCCAGACCAAGGCTGCTCAGTCAGTCCCTCCTCCTCAGTTCAGTTCCTAGGCATCTCCCTCCCTGTCAGGAATTCAGCTGGGAATATACAAAGGGTGGCCAAGCACATCTGCCTGTGAGTGTGGTATTTTAAGTAGATTCTTTGGCCTGGTGGATCTCAGTGATGGGGCAGGGCAGGGAGGGTGGGGGGGGGCGGGTGTTCTAAGTCTCAGTTTTACACTCCTGATTTCTCTGGGGCAGGGGGTGAGAAAGCTGTTGAAAACAAACAAACAAACAAACAAACAAATGAACAAACAAACCACCTAGGAACACTCTCCAGCCTTTGGGTCGAAGTTACATTCTGCTTCTCTTCCCAGGTAAGCCAGGTCTCCACCTCTCCCTATGGTCTGGCTCTACCCATCCCCGTGGGAATTGCCCGTGCTTCCTGCCTATTCCATTCTCTTAATGGCTCCCCTCCTCAACACCCAGGCCGGGCGACTCCGCAAAGGGATCGATCAAGGCTCCACAGAGCGGACCCTGCCCTCGGGGTCCGCTGCAGCTCTAACTATCCCAAGCCAAGAGGATTTAGGGTGGGTGCGAGCGCCAGGGCGTGAGGGAGCGTCGTGTTGACTCAGCCGTGGACAAACAAGGCGGCCAATTATTAACCTGCCGCCCGGCGGGCACCAGGAAACCCGAGCCGGCGCCGTCCACTGACTTGGGGCGGACCCAGGCTCCAGGTCCTGAGCAGCACAGCCCGTGTGCACCCACGTTGATCCGGCCATGGAGGCAGGTGAGGGGCGCGGGGTACAGGGAACACAGAGCAGAGACTGAGGGTGCGGACAAGAGCTAGGCAATACTGGGGCCGGGGGACACTCGCACCCAGAGTCCGGGGGCGCCAAGAGGCTGCGGGGGGTAACTCAGGAGCTCCCGCCCTTTCTTGCATCGCTGCGGGACAGCTGGGGAAGGACGGGCCACAGGTGGACAGCAGGTGTCCTGGCAGCAGCAGGTGGCTCTGCATTTCCCTCCCGGAATCTCCTTGCCGGGGTCTGTTGGCTTTGTTAATCATCCCCCTCCCTGCCAAGCCCCTCCCGACCAGGCTGAGGTCCCCCAAGCAGGGGGACCCAACAAGGAGGCAGAGGTTGGAAGAGACGTCTCAGCCGGGATCAGAGACTGCGGGCTGGGTGGGTTGGCACGGATGCTCCATGGTAAGGCCCCATTAAAGCCACACATCCGAGTAGCCAACCCCGCCGGTGGGAGTAGGGGTGGTGGTAGGGCAAAAACGTTGTCTCTAGAGACTCCCAGGCTCAGGGGACCAGGGCCTGTGCAGAGTGCAGAGTAGCGACCGGATGCCCTAGGTGCCCCCTCATACTCCCCCCACCCGCCGCAGAGGATGCTGGGGTGACTAGTAGAACTCCCCTCTGTCCTATCCCCTTCTAGAATACCCCAGGCCTTGGAACAGCCCCCTCCCCCGCCCTGTCTCAGCTGGACTCTATCGCCTCAGGCTCGGGTGTCGGAGTAGCCCGTGTCGGGTGTCGGGTGTCGGGTGCCGGGTGTCGGGTGCCCTGCGTAGTCAGAAGTATTTATTTACTCCCGGCCCCTATCTCGGTGCCATCAGGTCCGGTATTTGCGCAGGCAGGATCCAGGGAAACTGCGGTTTTTGTTATGACAACTGGGGCAGGGGCATGGCATTAATGAGACAGCGTTCTGAAAGGACGGGCTCCTTCCCTGGTGGCTCTAAGTCATCAGCGTGGTATCTGAACCCTGGTTGTCTGGTCTAAGTAAGGAGGCCCCTTAAGCCCTGAGTCCAGGACTTGGGCACCTGCTCGACATTTCCCTAACACTGCGTTTGCCATTATCTATACAGTGGTCTGCCTGTATCTATAGGCAGTGGTGATGGAAGGATTTCCCCACAAGAGAGGAGAGGCGCTCTAACGAGCCAGTGATGTGTGTGTGTGTGTCTGTCTCTGTGTATGTAAATGTGTGAACTAGTGGCTCCTCAGTGGGCAGAGAAGGCCAGAGGGGAACTCCAGGCATGTTTAGCATTTTCTACCTTATTCCTTGTGAGGGGTTTCTCACCCAGCCCAGGGCTCAAAAATTTGAAACCATGCTCCTGTCTACATTCCCCACGGCATTGAGGTGTCTGGTTTACAGCTGTGGGTCTGAACCTCATGTGTGTTTAGCAAATACTCTTACACACAGTCATTCCCAGGCCTGGCAGCCCTGTGGAGGTGATTGTTTTGTTTTGTTTTGTTTTGTTTTTCAAGGCAGGGTTTCTCTGTGTAGCCCTGGCTGTCCTGGAACTCATTCTGTAGACCAGGCTGACCTCAAACTCAGAAATCCGCCTGCCTCTGCCTCCCGAGTGCTGGGATTAAAGGTGTGTGCCACCACTGCCTGGCTTTGGATGTGATTTTTAAAGAACCTGCCCCTCTCCCTCTTCCATCCCTCCCCTTCCCCCACTCTGTTCTATATTGAGGATTGAACCTGGGATCTCATGAATGCCAGGCAAGCTCTCTACCACTAAACTAGATCCCAGCCTTTAACAGTTCTCCTTAGTGTTTTAACTCTGAGTTATTGTTCAAACACATCAAAGGAAACATAGTTAAAATGTGTTGGGATCTCGTTTTATATATCAGGTCTCCTCAGGCTCTCATCACAGGACACCCTCCCCCGCCTCATGAGTTCGAGGCTAGCCTGGTTTACCTAGTGAGTTCCATGTCAGCTGGAGCTACATAGTAAACACTTGTCTTGATAAATCAAGGAAATAAATTCAGATATTTTAAATTTTAGTTTTAAACTGTGACTTGATTTTTTTCTTTTTTCTTTTCTGCTGAATTTATTTCAAGTGTGCTTCTTTTTATCTTGTGGACCATAGTTATAATGGATGCTTTTCTTATAATTCCAGGGTCTGAGTATCAGGGCTGGCAGGTGTTAGTTTTGTTTGTTTTTGTTTTTTGAAACAAGAGTTTCTCTACGCATCTCTGCCTGGCTGTCCTGAGCTTGTTCTGTAGACCAGGCTGACCTTGAACTCACAGAGATCTGCCTGCTTGCCTCCTAGTACTGGGATTAAAGGTGTGCGCTACTGCTGTCACCACCTGGCTTTTTCCTCCTCCTCTCCTGTGTGTGTGTGTGTGTGTGTGTGTGTGTGTGTGCGTGTGTGTGTGCAGGAGTTCTCATGCAAACACTGGCATGTGGTGGTGCACAGTGGATGACAGCTTGCAGGGTCTCTTCTCTCTTTCTCCTGGGTGGGTCCTGGGGATTGAACTCAGGTCAGCAGACCCAGCAGCATGAGCCTTTCCTGTGCCAAGCCCTCCAGCTGGCCTTTCTTCTTGCTTTTGAGATAAGGTCTCGAGCCGTAGCCTGGACTGGCCTTGAACTTGCAGCAATCTTTCTGCCTCAGTTTCCCCAGTGCTGGGCTTGCTGGGTTTGTTGCTCTTTTCTCTTTAAAAATGCTCTCACAGTCCTAATTCTTCACATTGCAGATTATTCAGGGTTGTGCCCCTGGGTGCCAGGCTGTTAATGTTTCTCGGCCCTGTTGTAATTTCCTGGCTGGGGTGATGTTCCATCCTTACTCAGCCCGCTCAGTTCTGGCCCTTATTCGCAGCGGGTTCACCTCTGTATGACTTCCCATGGTTGGCTCCTTTCTCAGCCTCCTATGTTTGTGTGGGTCTGCTCCCTGAGCCTGGTGCTCAGGGCTGCATCCAGTACTGGGGGTGGTGGGTGGGGTAGGGTGGGTGGGGTGGGATGTTGATTCTAAAGCTTCAAAGCATCCCTGATTGTCCAGGACTTAGGCTCCTCCAGGACCAGGGACAGTCAAGGGCAAAGGAATCAGATGATGGCCCGGCTCACATACAGTGCTCATGGAGTTCAGAGTCTCCTCTCCGTTCTTCCTGCAAGACCTTTCCTTTATCCTGGGCTCAGCAGTACAGACTAGACTGCATGCTCAGCAGCTTTATCCCAGTTCTGCCCCACATCTCTCTTGTGGCCAAGTCTGGGGCTCAGGACTGGGAGGGAGCCTGATCTCACTTTCCGTGACTCAGGTGACCTTTGTATAACTGGCTGGAGAGCCAAGCTTTTTAAAAAGGGTGGCCAGGGCTGGAGAGATGGCTCAAGGGTTAAGTGCACTTGCTGCTCTTGCAGAGGACCTGAGTTCAGTTTTGAACATACACATGGCAGCTCACAACCATCACAGAATCTGTTGCCCTCTTTTGGTCCCCATAGGCACTGCATGTATTTGATGTGCATGATACACTCATATACATACAATGCATACATTAAAAAAAGTGTGGTTAAAGCACACAGCATAAACTTTTCCATTGTGAACTTTTTTTTTGTTCTTAAATTTCTTCCCGAGAAGGGAGGCCATAGGTCAGCCTCAGAAATTACCCTTTTGGAGCTGCCTACAGTGATTTTTTAGTCTCTCATTAGGTTAAGGTGACTGGCCAGTGAACCCCGGGGACCCGCCTGTCTCCACCCCTGGGCTGACAAACTTTTGCCATGATTTTTATGCAGGTTCTGGGATTGAACTCAGGTTTTCATGGTTGCGCAGAAGGCACAGCACCAACGAATCCATCTCTCCGACCCTGATTCCCGGCCCTGCCTTTCTCCCTAGGTTCCGACGCCAAGGGGGGCGACAGTTCCGCAGGCCGCGAGGACCCCCAAGCTGCCGAGGACCAGCGCAGCACCGCGCAGCCATCGCTCCCGCAGCTCCCGCGCCGCCCGCAGCTGCTGGATGAAGAAGACGCGGAACCAGAGGAGGATCGGACTGAGGCCGCAGAA
Source organism: Mus pahari (assembly GCF_900095145.1). NCBI lineage: Eukaryota > Metazoa > Chordata > Mammalia > Rodentia > Muridae > Mus > Mus pahari. Next base: position 17,014,070 of record NC_034592.1, on the reverse strand, counting down.
GGCAACGAGTCGGCCCTGGGGGTCCCAGAACCCGCGTCTGCGTCTGGCGAGACGGGGCCCGGGCCCAAGGCCACTGGCGGTACTGTGCCGCCCATCGGCTTCGTGGGCGAGCCTCCACCCTACGCGCCGCCCGACCCCAAGGCCGTGGCGCTGCTCTATCCGCCTTTCCCGCAGGTGCCGGTGCTGTTCCAGCCTGCGCCGGGGCCCGCCGCCCTCTACCCGCCACCACCCGGCCCGCTCTTCCCACCCCCTGGTGGAGCCTCCTTCCCATTCCCCACGGTGAGCACAAGGCTCTATGGCAGGAGTTGGAGATAAGGAACGGAGTTCTCAAGGACCAGGAAGGAAGGATACTGGGCATGGCACAGGCTGCGGGGTGGCCAGGTCAAGTGTTCTGAGAAGGATGGGGTTTGGTGTTAAGAGGAAAGGTGACATCAGTGGCGAAGGCCCCAACGGGGTGGACTTGAGGAAATAGCCTGATCGAAAATAATAATAAAAACTTAAAAACTTAAAGACAAGGTCTCATGTAGCTAAGGCTGGCCTGGCTGTGATGTAGTTGAGAACTTCTGGTCCCTTTGCTTCTGACTTTTTTTTTTTTTTTTTTTTTTTTTTTTTTTTTTTTGGTTTTTCGAGACAGGGTTTCTCTGTGTAGCCCTGGCTGTCCTGGAACTCACTCTG